>NC_137356.1:18771234-19033948 GCF_965287045.1 Carcharhinus amblyrhynchos
GTGAGTGTATGTGTCTGTGTGTGTGATTGTGTGAGTGTTTGTGAGTATGTGCGTATGAGGGGGTTGTGAGTGAGTGTGTGTGAGTGTATGAGAGTCTGTGTGAGTGTGAGTGTGAGAGCGTGTGTGCATGAGTGTGTGTGAGCATATGAGTGTGAGTATTTGTGAATGTGAGTGTGTGTGTATGTGAGTGTGCATATGTGTGCATGTGTGTGTGAGTGTGTATGAGTGTGTGTGTGTGTGAGTGTGCGTGTGTGAGTGAGTGTGTGTGAGAGTGAGTGTGTGTGATTGTGTATGAGTGTGTGAGTGAGTATGAGTTTGTGAGTGTGTGTGCGAGTGAGTGAGTGAGTGTGAGGGTGTGTGTCTGTGAATGTATGTGTCTGTGTGTGTGAATGTATGTGTTTGTGAGTGTGTGCGTATAGGGTATGTGTGTGCATGAGTGTCTGTGTGAGTGTGTGTGAGTCTGTGTGTGAGTGTCTGAATGTGTGCGAGTGTGTATGTGTGTGAGTTAGTGTGAGTGTGACAATTTGTGTCTGTGAATGTGAGTGTGTGTGAATGTGAGTGTGTGTGAGTCTGTGAATGTGAGTGCGTGTGTGTGTGAGTTTGTGTGAGTGTGTGTGGTTGTGTGTATGAGTGTGTGTGTGTGAGTATGATTGTATGTGCGTATGAATGTAAGATTGTGAGTTTGTGTTTTTGTGAGTGTGTGTCTGTGTGCTTAAGTGTGCATGTGTGTGTGAAGGTGCGTGTGTGTGTGTGTGTGAATGTGAATGTGTCTGTATGTGAGTGTGCAAGTGTGTGTGAGTGAGTGTGTATATATGAGTGAGTGTGTGCGTATGTCTGAGTATGTGTGTGAGTGTGTCTGAGTGAGTGAGTGTGCAAGTGAGTGTGTATGTGTGAGTGCAGTTGCGTGTGAGTGCATTTGAGAGTGAGTGTGAGTGTGTGTGCGTGAGTGTGTGTGTGAGTGCGTGTGTATGTGTGATTGATTGTGTGCATGTGTGAGTGTATGTGTGAGCGAGTGTGTTTGTGTGTGAGTGTGTGTGAGTATGTGTGTGTAAGTGGGTTTGCGTGAGTGAGTGTGTGAGTGAGTTTGTGTGTCTGTATGTGAGTGTGTGTGTGTGAGAGAGTTTGAGTGTGTGAAGGTGAGTGTGTGAGTGTGTGAGTTTGTGTGTGTACATGCATGTGAATGTGAGTGTGTGTGCGTGAGAGAGTGAGTGCAAGTCAATGTCAGTGTGTGAATAAGTGTGTGAGTGTCTGTTTGTGTGAGACAGAGAGAGTGCATGTGTTTGTGAGTAGGTGAGAGTGTGTGTGTTTGTGTGTGTGAGAGTGTCTGTGTGTATGTGTGTGAGTTTATGTGCTTGTGTGTGTGAGTGTGAGGGAGTGTGTATGTGTGTGTGTGTGTGTGTGAGTGTGTGTGTGTGTGTGAGTATGTGTGTGTGAGTGACTTTGTGTGTGGTTGTGTGAGTGTGTGTTTGTGTGAGTGTGTGCGTGTGTCTGTATGTGAGAGAGAGTTTGAGTGTGTGAAGGTGAGTGTGTGAGTGCGTGAGTTTGTGAGTGTACATGCATGTGAATGTGAGTGTGTGTGTGTGTGAGAGAGAGAGTGAGTGCGAGTCAATGTCAGTGTGTGAATAAGTGTGTGTGTGTGACAGAGAGAGTGCATGTGTTTGTGAGTGGGTGAGAGTGTGTGTGTGTGTGTGTGTTATGTGTGTGAGTGAGTATTTGTGAGTGCCCCCTGTCAATTAGGAGTGCCCCCTATCAATTCGGAGTATTGGTGTGAGTGAAGACATTGGCAGATGAGTCCTTCTGGTGAGAAGATGGGAATTCTGTTGGAGAATCCTCCAGACAGAACCTCCCAGTAGTGGGTCTCTCTCCAATGGCAAGCACTCAGGTGTAGCCAGTCTATCTTCACTGCAGGTTAGGTGGATTGACCATGCTAAATTGTCCTTTTGTGCCCAAAGGTGGATAGGTTAGAATGATTATTCATGGTAAATGCGAGAGGTTAGAGTGGGGTCTGTTAGAGAGTTGGTACAGACTTGATGTGTTGAATGGCCTCCTTCTGTATTACTGGAGCACCCTGGAGAAAACCCACGGAGACACTGGGGGAATGTGCAAACTCCACACAGTCACCCAAGGCTGGAATTGAACCTGGGTCCCTGGCGTTGTGAGGCAGCAGTGCTAACCACTGTGCCAGCCATGTCTGCCTTTTTCCTTAAAGAAGGTTTCCCTGCCACTGGTGTGAGTGAAGACATTGGCAGCTGAGTCTCTGATCTTAAAAATACAGAGAAGTAAAAGTGGGAGTCAATGTGAGTGTGTGAGCGTGTGTGTGAGAGAGAGAGGGTGAGTGTGTGTGTGTGTGTGTGAGAGAGAGAGAGAGAGTGAGTGTGTGTGTGTGAGAGAGAGAGAGAGTGAGTGTGTGTGTGTGTGAGAGAGAGAGTGAGTGTGTGTGAGAGAGAGAGAGTGTGTGTTTGTGTATGTGAGAGAGAGTGAGTGTGTGTGTGTATGTGTGTGAGTATGTGAACGTGAGTGTGTGAGTGTTTGAATGTGTCTGTGTGTTTGTGTGTGTGTCTGTGTGTGAATGTGAGTGTGTGTGTATGAGAGAGAGCGTAAGTGTGTGTGTGTATGTGTGAGTGACTGTCTGAATGTTAGTGTGTGTGAGTTTGAATGTGTGTGTATGTGTTTGTGTGTGTGTGTGAATGTGAGTGTGTATGTGAGTGTGAGTGAGCATGAATGTGTGAGTGTGTTTGTGTGTGAGTGAGACTGTGTGTGTTTGTGCCTGTGAGTATGTGTGTATGAGTGCCTGTGTGAGTGTGAGTATTTGTGTGTGTGTGTGAGAGTGTGAGTCCTTGTGTGTCTATGAGTAAGTGTGTGTGTGTGTGAGAGTGAGTGAGTGTATGTGTGTGTGTGTGAACATGTGTGTGAGTGTGAGTGAGTGTAAGTGTGCGTGTGTGAATGTGTCTTTAAGTGTGTGTGTGTGTGTGAGTGAGTGTGCATGCCTGTGTGCACGTGAATGTGAGTGTGTGTGAGTGAGTGAGTGTGTGTGCGTAAGTGTGTGTGTGTGTGTGTGTGATTGTGAGTGTGTGTGAGTGAGTTTGTGAGCATGTGAGTGTGTGTGTGAGTGAGTGAGTGTGTGAGTGTGAGTGTGTGTGAGTGTGAGTGTGTGTGTGAGTGTGTGTGAGTGAGTTTGTGAGCGTGTGAGTGTCTGTGTGAGTGAGTGAGTGTGTGTGAGTGTGAGTGTGTGTGTGAGTGTGTGTGAGTGAGTTTGTGAGCATGTGGGCATGTGAGTGTGTGTGAGTGTGAATGTATGTGTGTGTGTGAGTGTGTGAGTGTGTGATTGTGAGTGAGTGTGTGAATCTGTGTGTGTGTTGGCGTTGATAGGGGTTTTACTGAACCTGTTGTAGATATGATTGCAGCAATTGAGGTTAGCAGGTTTCACAAGTGAATCCATCGCTTGATCTCACCACGTTTCTACCTGTCCCATTTCGACACAGGGACTAATTTGCCTCGAGCGAACTTCATTGATTGGAATGTTAACTGTAAGAATCCCAAGCTCCCAGGGGGAAAAGGCTTGATCTATAACTTAGCGTTAGGTATTAAGCTGACAAAATATCTCTGGAAAGCAGTCAGAGAATATCTTTACATGAATTTGGAAGTCTTAAGTAGTTCTTCCAATGATGTGACAGAGCTGTCGCTTATGGCTCACCCCAAAATAACCCAACAAAGGGATAGCTGGCAACAAGAAATGCTTTGATCAAGAAGGGGAAATGTTCTGATTTTGAGTCCCCAGTCTCGACACTGTCCCCATCAAACACTCCAAGGACAGGTACAGAACAGGGTTAGATTCAGAGTAAAGCTCCCTCTAAACTGTCCCACGATCAAACACTCCCAGGACAGGTACAGCACGGGGTTAGATGCAGAGTAAAGCTCCCTCTACACTGTCCTCCATCAAACACTCCCAGGACAGGTACAGCACGGGGTTAGATTCAGAGTAAAGCTCCCTCTACACTGTCCCACGATCAAACACTCCCAGGGCAGGTACAGCATGGGGTTAGATACAGAGTAAAGCTCCGTCGACACTGTCCCCCCATCAAACACTCCCAGGGCAGGTACAGCATGAGGTTAGATACAGAGTAAAGCTCCATCTACACTGTCCCCCATCAAACACTCCCAGAACAGGTACAGCACGGGGTTAGATACAGAGTAAAGCTCCCTCTACACTGACCCCATCAAAAACTCCCAGGACAGGTACAGCACGGGGTTAGATACACAGCAAAGCTCCCTCTACACTGTCCCCCATCAAACACTCCCAGGACAGGTACAGCATGGGGTTAGATACAGAGCAAAGCTCCCTCTACACTGTCCCCCATCAAACACTCCCAGGACAGGTACAGCACAGGGTTAGATACAGAGTAAAGCTCCCTCTACACTGTCCCCCATCAAAAACTCCCAGGACAGGTACAGCACGGGGTTAGATACAGAGCAAAGCTCCCTCTACACTGTCCCCCATCAAACACTCCCAGGACAGGTACAGCACAGGGTTAGATACAGAGTAAAGCTCCCTCTACACTGTCCCCCATCAAACACTCCCAGAACAGGTACAGCACAGGGTTAGATACAGAGTAAAGTTCCCTCTACACTGTCCCCCATCAAACACTCCCAGGACAGGTACAGCACGGGGTTAGATACAGAGTAAAGTGTGCAAGACCAGATAATTTGTGCCTAAATCTGTAAAGGAGATTGAGGAGAAAAGTTGGCAATTCTAAAACTGTGGCTAATGTCGGGTATCGCCTCAGTCATCGTACTTTGGATTATGAAAGCAAGAGTTGGGTATTCACGGTGCAAGTCGCCAAGGACATGGGACAAAAGGATCTATGCTCTCACTTCCCCCCACCGTGTTACTGAGATTGCTCTGTGTTTTAGATGCTACATTTCACTGAGCCATTAGCCTCGCATTTTGGCTGATGAGTTCTTTTGGCCTCACCGATGGTGACCGCCCACCATGAGTTCCCCAGGCGTAGAGGGTACGAACAAAGGGAAAACCCCTGGAGAGCAGCGGGACTGAAAGACCAGCGTTGGGCAAAACACATAGTCGGGAGAGCAGGAGGGAGGTGGCGGTGTGTGTGGCAAATCCTTGTCTGTACTCTTGTGGCTGTAGAATAACCTCTTGACCTCACCAAGTTCTCCGCAGTCTTGGTGCATAACCATCCCTAACCCAGTTGAGTTACCAGGTCTCGATCGCCATCTGGTATCTGGAGGAGGGAACCCAGTGTATGCTGTCGAAATTTGCTGATGACACCAAGATTGGTGGAACGGCAAATAGTGCGGAGGTTGTGGAGAGTCTGCAGAAGGATCTAGATAGGCTGGGCGAATGGGCCAGGAACGGGCAAATGGAATTTAATGTTGGCAAATGCGAGGCGGTCCACTTTGGTAGGAGTAACGGTAGGAAGGACTATTACTTACGTGGCGAAAAACTGCAGCAGGCGACGGTGCAGAGGGATCTCGGGGTCCTTGTGCATGAGTCGCAAAAACCCAGCTTGCAGGTGCAGCAGGTGGTCAGGAAGGCGAATGGGATGCTGGCCTTCATAGCGAGGGGGATTGAATATAAAAGTAGGGAGGCCTTGCTGCAGCTGTATAGGGCATTGGTGAGGCCGCAGCTGGAGTACTGTGTGCAGTTTTGGTCGCCGCACTTACGCAAGGATATTTTGGCCTTGGAGGGAGTGCAGAGGAGGTTCACTAGGCTGATACCGGAGTTGAGGGGGTTGAGCTATGAGTAGAGGCTGAATAAACTAGGCTTGTACTCGTTAGAGTTTAGAAGGATGAGGGGAGATCTCATTGAGACGTATAAGATGATGAATGGGATGGATAGGATAGAGGTGGAGAGACTCTTCCCGCTCAGAAAGGACAGTAGGACTAGGGGGCACAGCCTCAAGATAAAGGGGGTGCGATTTAGAACGGAGTTGAGGAGGAACTTCTTCACTCAAAGGGTGGTGAATCTCTGCCCGTTGAAGTGGTGGGGGCTGCCTCGCTAAATATTTTTAAGACGCGGGTTGATGGGTTTTTGATAAGCGAGGGGATTAAGGGTTATGGGGAGAGGGCGGGAATGTGGAACTGAGCCACGACAGATCAGCCATGATCTTATTGAATGGCGGGGCAGGCTCGAAGGGCTAGATGGCCTACTCCTGCTCCTATTTCTTATGTCCTTATTAACCTCAATGCGCCGCGTGTGACCATTTCTTAAACAATTGTCAGGTTTGAAAAAGTCTTTCACTCTCTCGCTCCCACACTGTCCCACGCTGATGGAGCAGATGTTTTTCTTCAACTTGGCAATTGTCAGAAGCAGCCATTAAACGTGGCTGACAGCTGTTGCTCTGTTGGAAACGCGTTCAATTCTGGATGGTTCAGTCTCATCCAGAACTTACAGGAGACCCCCCATTCCAGTCCAGCGCTGAGGGAATGTCGTGCTGTCCATGGTGCTGACTTTCATGTGAGGGTTCAACTGAGGTTCTATCGATCCCACCCTATTTGAGTGCCTGACTTCACCGTAATGGTGAGGCCAATATTATTCCTCAACCAATTGGATTGTAAGTTGATTTTTTTGTTGTTTCTTAGCACAGAGTGGCACAATGGTTAGCACTGCTGCCTCACAGTGCCAGGGACAGGGGTTCGATTCCTGGCTTGGGTCACTGTGCATGCACAGTCTGCACACTCTCCCCATGCCTACCTGGGTTTCCTCTGGGACTTCCAGTTTTGTAGAACGTAGAACACTACAGCACAAACAGGCCCTTCGGCCCACAAGTTGCGCCGATCATATCCATACCTACCAGGCCTATCTATAGCCCTCAATCCCATTAAATCCCATATACTCGTCCAGAAGTCTCTTAAAAGACCCCAGTGAGTTCACCTCTACCACCACCGCCGATTCCACTCGCCCACCACCCTCTGAGTGAAAAACTTACCCCTGACATCTCCTCTGTACTTGCTCCCCAGCACCTTAAACCTGTGTCCTCTCGTAGCGATCATTTCAGCCCTGGGAAATAGCCTCCGAGAATCCTCCCTATCTATTCCTCATTTGCCCCCTCAATCCAAAAAACGTGCTGTTAGGGCGCATTGGCCGTGCTAAATTCTCCCTCAGTGTACCCGAACAGGTGCCGGAGTGTGGCGACTAGGGGATTTTCACAGTAACTTCATTGCAGTGTTAATGTAAGCCTACTTGTGGCAAATAAATAAACTTTAAAACTTCAACTTGAGCAAAAATGAAACATGCTGTCGAAACTTTCCATCTTGCACTCATCAGGACAACTTTGCATGCATACCAGAACAACAATTCATACTGCATGAGGGAAGACTGCTGATTGGTTGGTAGGTGGACTCTGATTGGTAGAGGCATTGCTATGGGCAGTGCACCAGTGGATAGTGAACAGTAAAGTCCAGCTTTTGTTTAAATTGAAAGTGGGCTCTAATTGGTCAAGGCGCTGCAATAGGAATTGGACCAGGGAACGGTTGCCCCTTTCACTTATTCAAAAAGGTGACAATGCTCGGTCATACTCTTTCTGTTCGCAAAAGCTGGGGTCCGATGTGTGAATATATCTGTAGCTTCCAGCATGCATAAGCGAACCATAATGCAAGCCTGACTGATAAACTGAAATCAGTTGTCAGCATAATTCTGAGCACAGGAAAGATTCCTCAGGATGTTACCCTGGTCTGGAGGGCATTAGCTATGAGCAGAGGTTGGAGAAACTGGGTTTGTTCTCATTGGAATGACGGAGGTTGATAAAAGTCTACAAGATTATAAGGGACATGGACAGAGTGGATAGTCAGAGGCATTTTCCCAGGGTGGAAGAGGGGACTTAGGTTTAAGGTGTGAGGTGCAAAGTTTAAAGGAGATGTACAAGACAGATTTTTGCGTAGACCGTGCCTGGAACTCGCTGTCAGGGGAGGTAGTGGAAGTGGATACAATAGTGACTTTTAAAGAGCATCTGGACAAATACATGAATAAGATGGGAATAGAGGGATATGATCCCTGGAATGGTAGGGGGTTTTAGTTAAGTCGGGGCAGCATGGTCGGTGCAGGCTTGGAGGGCCGAAGGGCCTGTTCCTGTGCTGGAATTTTCTTTGTTCTTTGTTCATTGTGCACAATCAGGATTGCTTAGAGAGTGCTGCCCAATTGTCCAATCACATCTAGAATCACAGAAACCCTACAGCGCAGAAGAAGGCCATTCAGCCCATCGCATCTCACTGACAACAATCCCTCCCAGGCCCTATTCCCGCAACCCCACATATTTACTCCGCTAATCCCTCTAACCTACGCGTCCCGGGACACGAAGGGGCAACTTAGCACGGCCAGTGCACCTAACCTGCACATCTTTGGAGTGTGGGAGGGAACCGGAGCGCCTGGAGGAAACCCACGCAGACACGGGGAGAATGTGCAAACTCCGCAGAGTCGGTGACCCGAGGCTAGAATTGAACCCGGGTCCCCGGCGCTGTGAGGCAGCAGCGCTAACCACTGTGTTGCCCCACACACACACACACATCTCATATCTAATATTCGCGTGGTGGGACGCGCTCAGCAGGGGTGTCTGTACCTGATACGTTACCCGGACTGGGATTGCAGTGGACACTACCGGCTGGAGTGACCCCTTCCTCTGACCCACAGTAAAGGGCGTCGGTGTCGGGAAACTGGTGTTTGGGGCTGGATTTCTACAGTCGCCTTTGAGGGCTGTCACATTTATCAGGTGCTGCACAGCACTTCAGTGTGACGGTGGACAGATGCTCTGAAGCTACGAGCCGAGGAGACTCCTATATAACCGCAGGAACTAATTTGACTGACGGTTCTGTCAGTGTTAGAGATGTTCCACTGTTTTGAAGTGTTGTGAGTGATAGCTACCTGCTCCACTTTGTCTCGAACACGGATTTCAAAGGATCCAGAAGCGTGTAACACAAACCTATTGTTAAATTTCCCCGCGGGTTTTTTCTTTCCCAGGCCAATGTGCTCGGTGGGAGGAAAAGTGGAGGGGGGGGATTGGTGAACAACAGAATACGCAGACCTGCATTCCGAGACAAGACACTTGGCAAATTTCCGAGACGCTGGTGTTTACTTTTGCTTTGGAACCTAGTGAGAGATAATCTGATTAATTACCAGAAGTCGGCAAAAACTGTAGCTTCCTGCTCAGCCCAACCTTCTGCCGAACCTAAATTTTTCCACCTGTTCCATCCCTGGGGAGTGAGACCACAGGGGAAGTGGGGGGGGTGGGGGCAAACAGGAGCAAGCCAGTTCTGCCGTTGCTTAGTCAGTAGCGCACGCACCCCGGGATTGCCAGGCTCTGGACTCCAGAGACTTGAGCGCAGGAATAAGGACATCAAACTGGTGTGGTGCCGAGGGAGTGCTGCACGGTCAGAGGTGTTGGATGAAATATTAAACTCAGGCAGTTTTTAACAAATTCTTTCAGGAGACGCGGACGTCATTGGCTGGATCATAGAACCATAGAAACCCTACAGTGCAGAAAGAGGCTATTTGGCCCATCGAGTCTGCACCGACCACAATCCCACCCAGGCCCTATCCCCAACTAATCCCTCTAACCTACACAACCCAGGACACTAAGGGGCAATTTTAGCACGGCCAATTAACCTAACCCGCACATCTTTGGACTGTGGGAGGAAACTGGAGTGCCCGGAGGAAACCCACGCAGACACGAGGAGAATGTGCAAACTCCACATCGACAGTGATCCGAGCCAGGGATCGAACCCAGGACCCTGGAGCTGTGAAGTAGCAGTGCTAACCTGCTGTGCTACCGTGCCACCAGTATTTCCGAGGTGCTGATGTTTACTTTTGTAAACAGCAAAACATTTTGTAACATCAGTACTTACCGCCCATCTCTATTTGCCCTCGAACTGTCAGTGTTGCCAGGCTGTTTCAGAGAATACAGAAACCCTACAGTACAGAGAGAGGCCATTCAGCCCATTGAGTCTGCACCAACCACAATCCCACCCAGGCCCTACCCCCATATCCCTACATATTGACCCACTAATCCCTCTAATCCACACATCTCAGGGCACTAAGGGGCAATTTTAGCACAGTCAATCAACCTAACCCGCACATCTTTGGACTGTGGGAGGAAACTGGAGCAAACCCACGCAGACACAAGGAGAACGTGCAAACTCTACACAGACAGGGACCCGAGCCGGGAATCGAACCCAGGACCCTGGAGCTGTGAAGCAGCAGTGCTAACCCACTGTGCTACCGTGCCAGAGGACATTTAAGAGTCATAGAAGTTTACAGCATGGAAACAGATCTTTCCATTCCACCCTTTCTTTTTAAACCACAAAGCTAGTACTAATTGTCTACATTTGGCCCATGCCCCTCTACACCCATCTTACACATATAACTGTCTAAATGCTTTTTAAAAGACAAAATTGAACCCACCTCTACTACCATCTCTGGCAGCTCGTTCCAGGCACTCATCACCCTCTGAGTGAAAAAATTGCCCCACTGGACACTTTTGTATCTCTCCCCTCTCACCTTAAACCTATGCCATCTAGTTTTAGACTCCCCTACCTTTGGGAAAGTCTACTGACTATATATTGATCTGTGCCCCTCATTATATTATAGACTACTATAAGATCACCCCTCAGCCTCCTACACTCCAAAGAAAAAGATCCCAGTCTGTCCAGCCTCTCGTTAAAGCTCAAACCATCAAGTGCCGATAGCATCCCAGTAAATTATATCTGCATTCTTATCCACAGTGGATCTGGAGTCACAGATAGGCCAGAACGGGTAAGGATGGCAGATTTCCCTCCCTAAAGGACATTAGAGCACCAGATGGGTTTTTCCAACTATCGACAATGGTTTCATGGTCACCCTTAAACTTTTAATCCAGAATTTTATTGGATTCAGATCTCCCATCTGCTGTGGTGGGATTCGGACCTGAGACCCCAATGTGTTAGCTGGAATTACTAGCCCAGAGAAGGTTAAGGGAGATATGATTGAAGTGGATAAGATTATGAGGGGTATGGACAGGGTGAATTGAAAGCGGCTGTTCCCCTTGGGTGAGGGGTCAGCAGTGAGGGGGCAGAGTTTTAGGTTGAGAGGGGATTTGAGAAAATATTTCTTCAACTCAGAGGCTGGTGGGGATCTGGAATGAGCTTCCTGGGAAGATAGAGGAGTCCGGAAACCTTACAACCTTTAAAAAAATATACTTGGGTGAGCAGTTGAAATATCGTAACATTCCAGGATATGGGACAAGCGCTAGAAAATGGGATTAGTGTGATTTTAGTTATTGTCGGTGCAGACTCGATGGGCTGAAGGGCCATTTCTATACTGTACAACTCCATGACACCCCCTAACCCCTCCACCCAGGACTCCCAGTTGGCCATTCAAAGTCCAAGAAGATCGGAGGCTTGGAGGCCTTTTGGTCAGGAGTGGGTCACTCGACCACTGAGGCCAAAGGCATCATGGATTTACAAGGGGGCAGCCCAGATAGAGGGGTGTAAGTGGGCATGAGAAAGATGGAAAGCTGCGCATTGTCCCCATCGTCCATTCCCAGCGGCTGCAGCTGGAGCAGAAGGAGACCCCCTATCGCCTCGCAGCAATACACGCGTGTCAATCAGGGAAAAAAATGGTTTCCCCTCAGCTTAGAATAAAATATCCCAGCTGCCTGAATTCAGAAATAAAACGTTGGGAAGGTACAATCCTTTGGAGGTACAATCAGAGATGGTGGTTCAGGAAATGCCCTTACTTAAGGCCATAAGTATTAGAAGCAGAATTAGGCCACTCGGCTCATCGAGTCTGCTCCACCATTCAATCTGATATTTTCCTCATTCTCCTGCCTTTTCCCCATAACTCCTGATCCCCTTATGAATCAAGAACCTAACTATCTCTGTCTTAGATACTCAATGATCGGGCCTCCACATTATTCTTCCACATTAGAAAGGACATGTCAACCTACAGTGCTTACTGTTCACCTTGAACATCCAATACGCTTGCGATCAAATCAAAGGTTTCATTTATAGAAACTGAGCCCAGGTGAAGCGATTCGCCATTGAACTGGGGATGACACAACATTCAGGCCCACTACAGCTAAGTTTGGAGGCAGCAAAGGACACAACAGGGTACAATGTACATGGGTATCTAACCCCGTGCTGTACCTGTCCTGGGAGTGTTTGATGGGGAGACAGTGTAGAGGGAGCTTTACTCTGTATCTAACCCCGTGCTGTACCTGTCCTGGGAGTGTTTGATGGGGGGACAGTGTAGAGGGAGCTTTACTCTGTATCTAACCCCGTGCTGTACCTGTCCTGGGAGTGTTTGATGGGGACCAGTGTAGAGGGAGCTTTACTCTGTATCTAACCCGGTGCTGTACCTGTCCTGGGAGTGTTTGATGGGGGACAGTGTAGATGGAGCTTTACTCTGTATCTAACCCCATGCTGTACCTGTCCCAGGAGTGTTTGATGGGGGACAGTGTAGAGGGAGCTTTACTCTGTATCTAACCCTGTGCTGTACCTGTCCCGGGAGTGTTTGATGGGGGACAGTGTAGAGGGAGCTTTACTCTGTATCTAACCCCGTGCTGTACCTGTCCTGGGAGTGTTTGATTGGGGGGACAGTGTAGAGGGAGCTTTACTCTGTATCTAACCCCGTGCTGTACCTGTCCTGGGAGTGTTTGATGGGGGGACAGTGCAGAGGGAGCTTTACTCTGTATCTAACCCCGTGCTGTACCTGTCCCGGGAGTGTTTGATGGAGGGACAGTGTAGAGGGAGCTTTGCTCTGTATTTAACCCCGTGCTGTACCTGTCCTGGGAGTGTTTGATGGGAACAGTGTAGAGGGAGCTTTACTCTGTATCTAACCCCGTGCTGTACCTGTCCTGGGAGTGTTTGATGGGGACAGTGTAGAGGGAGCTTTACTCTGTATCTAACCCCGTGCTGTACCTGTCCTGGGAGTGTTTGATGGGGACAGTGTAGAGGGAGCTTTACTCTGTATCTAACCCCATGCTGTACCTGTCCTGAGAGTGTTTGATGGGGGGACAGTGTAGAGGGAGCTTTACTCTGTATCTAACCCCGGGCTGTACCTGTCCTGGGAGTGTTTGATGGGGGACAGTGTAGAGGGAGCTTTACACTGTATCTAACCCTGTGCTGTACCTGTCCTGGGAGTGTTTGATGGGGGACAGTGTAGAGGGAGCTTTACTCTGTATCTAACCCCGTGCTGTACCTGTCCTGGGAGTGTTTGATGGAGACAGTGTAGAGGGAGCTTTACTTTGCATCTAACCCCGTGCTGTACCTGTCCTGGGAGTGTTTCATGGGGACAGTGTAGAGGGAGCTTTACCCTTTATCTAACCCCGTGCTGTACCTGTCATGGGAGTGTTTGATGGGCACAGTGCAGAGGGAGCTTTACTCTGTATCTAACCCCATGCTGTACCTGTCCTGGAAGTGTTTGGTGGCGGGATAGTGTAGAGGGAGCTTTACTCTGTATCTAACCCCATGCTGTACCTGTCCTGGGAGTGTTTGGTGGGGGGATAGTGTAGAGGGAGCTTTACTCTGTATCTAACCCCATGCTGTACCTGTCCTGGGAGTGTTTGATGGGGACAGTGTAGAGGGAGCTTTACTCTGTATCTAACCCCTTGCTGTACCTGTCCTGGGAGTGTTTGATGGGGACAGTGTAGAGGGAGCTTTACTCTGTATCTAACCCCTTGCTGTACCTGTCGTGGGGGTGTTTGGTGGGGGGATAGTGTAGAGGGAGCTTTACTCTGTATCTAACCCCATGCTGTACCTGTCCTGGGAGTGTTTGATGGGGACAGTGTAGAGGGAGCTTTACTCTGTATCTAACCCCTTGCTGTACCTGTCCTGGGAGTGTTTGGTGGGGGGATAGTGTAGAGGGAGCTTTACTCTGTATCTAACCCCGTGCTGTACCTGTCCCGGGAGTGTTTGATGGAGGGACAGTGTAGAGGGAGCTTTGCTCTGTATTTAACCCCGTGCTGTACCTGTCCTGGGAGTGTTTGATGGGGACAGTGTAGAGGGAGCTTTACTCTGTATCTAACCCCTTGCTGTACCTGTCGTGGGGGTGTTTGGTGGGGGGATAGTGTAGAGGGAGCTTTACTCTGTATCTAACCCCATGCTGTACCTGTCCTGGGAGTGTTTGATGGGGACAGTGTAGAGGGAGCTTTACTCTGTATCTAACCCCTTGCTGTACCTGTCGTGGGGGTGTTTGGTGGGGGGATAGTGTAGAGGGAGCTTTACTCTGTATCTAACCCCATGCTGTACCTGTCCTGGGAGTGTTTGATGGGGACAGTGTAGAGGGAGCTTTACTCTGTATCTAACCCCTTGCTGTACCTGTCCTGGGAGTGTTTGGTGGGGGGATAGTGTAGAGGGAGCTTTACTCTGTATCTAACCCCGTGCTGTACCTGTCCCGGGAGTGTTTGATGGAGGGACAGTGTAGAGGGAGCTTTGCTCTGTATCTAACCCCTTGCTGTACCTGTCCTGGGAGTGTTTGGTGGGGGGATAGTGTAGAGGGAGCTTTACTCTGTATCTAACCCCATGCTGTACCTGTCCTGGGAGTGTTTGATGGGGACAGTGTAGAGGGAGCTTTACTCTGTATCTAACCCCTTGCTGTACCTGTCCTGGGAGTGTTTGATGGGGACAGTGTAGAGGGAGCTTTACTCTGTATCTAACCCCTTGCTGTACCTGTCGTGGGGGTGTTTGGTGGGGGGATAGTGTAGAGGGAGCTTTACTCTGTATCTAACCCCATGCTGTACCTGTCCTGGGAGTGTTTGATGGGGACAGTGTAGAGGGAGCTTTACTTTGTATCTAACCCCGTGCTGTACCTGTCCTGGGAGTGTTTGATGGGGGACAGTGTAGAGGGAGCTTTACTCTGTACCTAACCCCGTGCTGTACCTGTCCTGGGAGTGTTTGGTGGGGGACAGTGTAGAGGGAGCTTTACTCTGTATCTAACCCCGTGCTGTACCTGTCCTGGGAGTGTTTGATGGGGACAGTTTTATTTTGCTTCTCACTGCACTTGACTTGAAAGCTAAAGGATAAATTAACTTTGATTCTCCAGTGCTGATGCCGTGTAACATTCTTATTAAAGAAAAAAATCACTAAAATAAAATCAATACCATTATTGTGCAATAAGTAAGGGAGACCCACACGCTCACTTCGGAAGGTAGAACTCAGCACAGTTTCTGACCAGTTTTGTGAACATATTCATCGCAAGCAATTAATTACAAATGATTCTATTTTACCCTGAATCCCCAGCCAGATTAATATCAGTGGAATGTTTCACTTGAGCAGACGCAATTAATAAAACAGACACACACTTTAGCACAGAAAGGCTCAGTTAGTCATTTAGAATTTTGTTGGCGATATTTTCTTTTCCCCTCTCTCCAAAGCTTGTCGGAGAAAGTACAGAGTATTCCGGGAACGCAAACTCAGGTTCTGATTCCACAACGCGGTCCCGTGGTTCCGGGGGATGGGGAACGTGGAGAGCCGTAGAGGCAAAGTGGTTGACCGGACCAATTTGGTGATTGGTCTTAGTCGGACTTTATACGGACTGCTGAAACTTTGAAGGTTAGAATTATAGAATCCTACGGCGCTGAAGAGGCCCTTCGGCCCATCGAGTCTGCACTGACACATGAGAAACTTCTGACCCCCCCACTTAATCCCACTTCCCAGCACTTGGCCCATAGCCCTGCTGCGCCAAACGCTCATCCAGGTCCTTTTGGAAGGATGCAAGGCAACCCGCCTCCTCCACCCCCCCCAGCCGGCGCAGTCCAGACCCTCCCCACCCTCTGGGTAAAAAGATTTCTCCTTCACATCCCCCCAAACCTCCTACCCCTCACCTTGAACCTCTGTTTTCTTGTGACTGACACTTCAACTAAGTGGAACCAACTGCTCCTTATCCACTCTGTCCATGCCCCTCATTATAGAAGCTAGAAATATAGAAAATTGGTGTAGGAGTAGGCCATTTGGCCCTTCGAGCCTGTACTGTCATTCAATATGATCATGGCTGATCATGCAATTTCAGTATCCCACTCCCCCTTTTCTCTCCAAATCGTTTGATCCCTTCAGCCACAAGGACCATGCCCAGCTCCCTCATAAACATCTCTAACCAAGTGGCCCCCAGCAGCTTTCTGTGGTTGAGAATTCCCCAGGTTCACAACTCTCTGAGTGAAGAAGTTCCTCCTCATCTGAATCCTGAATGGCTTTACCCATTTTTCTAAGACTGTAACGCTACTTCTGAACTTCCCCAGCGCCAGGAATATTCTTCCCGCATCTATTCTGTCGAGTCCCATCAGGATTTTCCATGTTTCTGTGAGATTCCCTCTCATTCTTCTAAATTCCAGTGAATACAAGCCCAGCTGATCCAGTGTCTCCTCATATGTCAGACCGGCCATTTCAGGAATCAGTCCAGTGAACCTTCACTCGACTCCCTCAATAACAGGAATGTCCTTCCTCAGACTACAAGACCAAAACTGCACATAATACTCAAGGTGTGGCCTCACCAAGGCCCTGTATAACTGCAGCGAGAAGTCTCACAACACCAGGTTAAAATCCAACAGGTTATTTGATAGCAGAAGCTACTAGCTTTCGGAGCGCTGCCCCTTCGTCACTCACCTAACGAAGGGCTAACACTCCAAAAGCTAGTGACTTTTGCTATCAAATAAACCTGTTGGACTTTAACCTGGTGTTGCAAAACTTTTTAGTGTGTTTACCCCAGTCCAACGCCAGCATCTCCACATCATGACTGCAGTGAGGCATCCTCACTCTATACTCAAATCCTCTGGCTATGAAGGCCAGCATGCCATTAGCTTTCCTCACCATCCGCTGTCCCTGCATGTCAACTTTCAGTGACTGTTCCACCAAAACACCCAGGAGTTTGCACATTCTCCTCGTGTCTGCGTGGGTTTCCTCCGGGTGCTCCAGTTTCCTCCCACAGTCCAAAGATGTGCGGGTTAGGTTGATTGGCCGTGCTAAGAAATTGCCCCTTCGTGTCCAGGGATGTGTAGGTTAGAGGGATTAGTGGGTATAATACGTAGGGATATGGGGGTAGGGCCTGGGTGGGATTGTGGTCGGTGCAGACTCGATGGGCTGAATGGCCTCTTTGTGTACTGTAGGGAGCACCCGGAGGAAACCCATGCAGACACGAGGAGAATGTGCAAACTCCACACAGATGGTGACCCGAGGCCGGGAATCGAACCCAGGACCCTGGAGCTGTGACGCAGCAGTGCTAACCCACTGTGCCACCCAACTGTTTTGTGTGTGTGATATAGTGATACACACTCACAAACTTTGTCAGGAACACAAAGGGTATCTGTTCAGAAGGGAAAACTGCATAGATACCGGCTCTGATTCTTTTAAGGACACCCTTTAGTCCTAGAATCCCAACCCCCCCAACCCCCTCCATAAGGAATGGACATACTTTCTCCCAGCCTATCTCCCATTAATTAAGTGTTGGGAAATGTTGATGAAGTCGCAATTTGGCCTTGGGAATTGTGGGGAACATAGCCTTCGTTTCTCCTCTGAGTTTGCAGTGCTAAACTGGGCTGGGTGGGGTGTGAGGGAGAAGGTCGTGCAGGGTTGAAGCAAGAGCATATTGGAGGCAAACTCCAATGTTTGGGGGGGAATTTTTCTCTCTGGTTCACAAAGGCGTAGGCAGGAATTCCCCGGCTGTTCGTGTCAGCGGGATTCTCCAGCCCCGTTGGCCTGGGGTGATGTCAGTGGGAATTTTCATTGACAGTGTGGGACCAGAGGATCCCACAACCAGCAAATAGTCTGACCAGTCAAAAGATGTGTAGGTTTGCTGGAGCTGAGAGAGAGAGAGCTAAGATTTTACCTGTTAAAAACCTGTTTAAAATAAGTTTAAAGCACTTTACTCTTTGTAGAACTGTTTAAAGCATTTATTTATTGTATTTACTGCTTTAAGAATTCTGAGGGTGTGGTGAAAAGGCATTTGTGGACCAGCCTGCTTTAAATCAGCGCCAGGTTTAAAAGGAGGCCTGGTGTAGACAGCGGGCAGCGTCTGAGCGGGAAGCAGAGTGAGTTAATAGGGCTTAATATCAAAAAGGGCTTGAAGGAAAAAGGCCTGGTGAGTTTGTTTGAAAAAAAAACAAGGAAAAAAAATTTTTTCAAAACTACTACAGCAAGAAACAAGGAAAAAAAATTTTTCCCCATAAAAAATTACAGTGAATAATGGAGGGGCATGTGATGTGTGGTTTCTGTATGATGTGGGAACTGGCAGACCCCAGGGTCCTTCCCAGTGACCATGTCTGCAGTAAGTGCAGGTTGCTGGAGGAGCTCCAGCTCAAGGTGGATGAGCTGGCCTCTGAGCTACAGACACTGAGGCTCATCAGGGGGAGAGAGGGTGCCCCTAGACTGGCTAAATCTAAGGGTCAGGGACAAAAGGGGGCTGCTGGGAGGAGGAGGAAGGGGGGTGAGGAGCGGAGGCCTCAGCCTCTTAATCTGCATAACAGGTTTGAGGTTCTTGCTTCCAGTCTGGAAGAGGACGAGGCAGGTGAGGTTGGTGAGCAAACTGCACACGGTACAGTGATGCAGCAGGACATAGGCAAAGAGAAGGGGAAAAGGAACATAGTAGTGATTGGAGATAGTGGGGTGAAGAGTATTGACACTGTCCTTTGTCACAATGACAAAGTGCACAGAAGGGTGTGTTGTCTGCCTGGTGCTCGGGTACAGGATGTCGCAGCTGGGCTGCAGAGGAACCTGGAGTGGGAGGGTGAGAACCCGGTCGTTGTAGTACATGTGGGTGCTGGCGACGTAGGCAAAGTGCGGACTGAGGATCTGGGGAGGGAGTATGAGAAGCTGGGAATGGAATTAAAAAGTAGAACCGACAAGGTGGTCGTCTCTGGGCTACTGCCTGAACTGAGTGCAGACGGGCGTAGGGTTGACAGGATAAAGGAAGTGAATGGGTGGCTCAGGGATTGGTGTGGGAGGAATGGGTTTGAATTTATGGGGCATTGGCACCAGTATTGGGGTAGGTGGGACTTGTTCGGGCGGGATGTGGTTGGTCTGAATCGTGCTGGGACCAGAGTGTTGGCGAATCGAGTAAAGAGGACTGTAGACAGGGCTTTAAACTAATTAGGGGGGGGGAGGGTGCGAGGGTAGGTGACGCTACGAGGTCTAAAGTTAAGGATAGGGTACAGGTAAGGGAAGAGGCCGAGGGTGTCCCAATTGGTGGCGTTACGGCAAATAGGGTCCAGGTGAAGGCTGGGATGAAAGCGCTTTATCTGAATGCATGAAGCATTCGGAATAAAGTGGATGAGCTGGTGGCGCAGATCGACACAAATGGATACGATCTGGTGGCCATTACAGAGACGTGGCTGCAAGGTGACAGGGACTGGGAGATGAATGTACAGGGCTATCAAGTGTTTAGGAAGGATAGGCAGGAGGAAAGAGGGGGTGGCGTAGCTCTGCTGATTAAGGATAGTATCAAGGTGGTAGCAAGGGATGATATCGGAGCCAAAGAGCAGAACGTGGAATCGTTGTGGGTGGAGATTAGGAACAGCAAAGGGAGGAAGACGCTGGTGGGTGTCGTCTAGAGGCCCCCGAATAATGATCTGGAGGTGGGGCGGGCTGTTAACACGCAAATAAGTGCGGCGTGCAGGAACGGGACGGCAGTAGTTATGGGAGATTTCAATCTGCATATTGATTGGTCGACCCATGTTGGACGAGGTGGGCTCGAGGAGGAGTTCTTGGAATGCTGCCGGGATAATTTCCTTGAACAGTGTGTGTTGGAGCCGACGAGGGAGCGAGCTATCTTGGATCTGGTGTTATGTAATGAGGCTGGTAGAATTAGGGACCTTGTGGTGAAGGATCCTCTTGGAGAGAGTGATCATTGTATGGTGGAGTTTCTGGTGCAGATGGAGGAGGAGAAAGTGGGTTCCCGGACACGCGTCCTTTGTTTGAATAGAGGGGAGTATGGTAGGATGAGAGAAGAATTGGCAAATGTGGACTGGGGGAGTGCGTTGGAAGGTAGGTCTGCTGAGGAGCAGTGGAGGATCTTTAAGGAGATCTTTCTTGGTGCTCAGCAGAAATTTATTCCGATGGTTAAAAAGGACCGTAGGAGGAGAGGTAATAAGCCGTGGATAACGAAGGAGGTGAAGGAAAGTGTTAAATTAAAAGCGGAGGAATTTAGAGTAGCTAAGAGCAGTGGGCGAGAAGAGGATTGGGAAAGGTTTAAATGTCAACAAAGATTGACAAAGAAGTTGATAAAGGAGGGTAGGAGAAGCTATGAGGCTGGGCTAGCACTTAATATAAAAAAGGATAGCAAGAGTTTTTATAAATATATAAAAAGGAAGAGGCTGGCTAGGGTGAACGTTGGTCCCTTAGCGGATGAGAAAGGGGAGCTAGTGGTAGGGGATGGGGATATGGCTAAGGTCTTGAATAACTTTTTTGTTTCTGTCTTCACGGAGGAGGACGTGAATAATTTGCCGGGTGTTAGCGATGGAAAGGTGGTAGGAATGGAGGGTCTTAATGACATTACTGTTACTAGAGAGGTGGTGCTCGACAGACTGGAGGGGCTGATTGTGGACAAGTCCCCAGGACCGGATGGAATGCATCCGAGGGTCTGAAAGAAATGGCGGAGGTTATAGTGGATGCCTTGGTGGTTATTTTCCAGACGTCGCTGGATTCCGGGGAAGTGCCGGAAGATTGGAAAACGGCTAATGTTACGCCGTTGTTTAAGAAGGGTGCCAGGCAAAAGGCGGGGAATTATAGGCCGGTTAGTTTAACGTCTGTGGTAGGTAAAATGTTAGAATCCGTCATTAAGGAGGAAATTGCGAGGCATCTTGAAGGGAATTGCTTGATAGGGCGGACGCAACACGGTTTCATTAAAGGGAAGTCGTGTCTGACAAATTTACTGGAGTTCTATGAGGATGTGTCTAGGGCAGTGGATAGAGGAGAGCCGGTGGATGTGGTCTTTCTGGATTTTCAGAAGGCGTTTGACAAGGTACCTCACAAGAGGTTATTGCAGAAGGTCAGGGGACATGGAGTTGGGGGTAGGGTGTTAGCGTGGATAGAGGATTGGTTGTCAAATAGGAGGCAGAGAGTGGGGGTCAATGGGTGCTATTCGGATTGGCGGTTGGTGACTAGTGGGGTGCCCCAGGGGTCGGTGCTGGGGCCTCAGCTTTTTACCATTTATATAGATGATCTGGAGGAGGGAACCGAGTGCAGGGTGTCGAAATTTGCTGATGACACCAAGATTGGGGGAAAGGCAAATTGTGCGGAGGGTGTGGAGAGTCTGCAGAAGGATCTAGATAGGCTGGGCGAATGGGCCAGGAAATGGCAAATGGAATTTAATGTTGGCAAGTGTGAGGTGGTCCACTTTGGTAGGAAGAATGGTAGGAAGGACTATTACTTACGTGGCGAAAAACTGCAGCAGGCGACGGTGCAGAGGGACCTCGGGGTCCTTGTGCATGAGTCGCAAAAACCCAGCTTGCAGGTGCAGCAGGTGGTCAGGAAGGCGAATGGGATGCTGGCCTTCATAGCGAGGGGGATTGAATATAAAAGTAGGGAGGTCTTGCTGCAGCTGTATAGGGCATTGGTGAGGCCGCAGCTGGAGTACTGTGTGCAGTTTTGGGCGCCGCACCTGCGCAAGGATATTTTGGCCCTGGAGGGAGTGCAGAGGAGGTTTACTAGGCTGATACCGGAGTTGAGGGGGTTGAGCTATGAGGAGAGGCTGAATAAACTAGGCTTGTACTCGTTAGAGTTTAGAAGAATGAGGGGAGATCTCATTGAGACGTATAAGATGATGAATGGGATGGATAGGATAGAGGTGGAGAGACTCTTCCCGCTCAAAAAAGACAGTAGGACTAGGGGGCACAGCCTCAAGATAAAGGGGAGGCGGTTTAGAACGGAGTTGAGGAGGAACTTCTTCACTCAAAGGGTGGTGAATCTCTGGAATTCTCTGCCCGTTGAAGTGGTGGAGGCTGCCTCGCTAAATATTTTTAAGAAGCGGGTTGATGGGTTCTTGATAAGAGAGGGGATTAAGGGTTATGGGGAGAGGGCGGGAAAGTGGAACTGAGCCACAACAGATCAGCCATGATCTTATTGAATGGCGGGGCAGGCTCGAAGGGCTAGATGGCCTACTCCTGCTCCTATTTCTTATGTTCTTATGTTCTTATGTTAGGTGGATTGGCCATGCTAAATTGCCCCTTAGTGTCCAACGATGTGTAGGTTAGGTGGATTGGCCATGCTAAATTGCCCCTTAGTGTCCAAAGATGTGCAGGTTAGGTGGATTGGCCATGCTAAATTGCCCCTTAGTGTCCAAAGATGTGCAGGTTAGGTGGATTGGCCATGCTAAATTGCCCTTTAGTGTCCAAAGATGTGCAGGTTAGGTGGATTGGCCATGCTAAATTGCCCCTTAGTGTCCAAAGATGTGCAGGTTAGGTGGATTGGCCATGCTAAATTGCCCCTTAGTGTTCAAAGATGTGCAGGTTAAGTGGATTGGCCATGCTAAATTGCCCCTTAGTGTCCAAAGATGTGCAGGTTAGGTGGATTGGCCATGCTAAATTGCCCCTTAGTGTTCAAAGATGTGCAGGTTAGGTGGATTGGCCATGCTAAATTGCCCCTTAGTATCCACAGATGTGTAAGTTAGGTGGATTGGCCATGCTAAATTGCCCCTTAGTGTCCAAAGATGTGCAGGTTAGATGGATTGGCCATGTTAAATTGCCCCTTAGTGTCCAAAGATGTGTAGGTTAGGTGGATTGACCATGCTAAATTGCCCCTTATTGTCCAAAGATGTGCGGGTTAGGTGGATTGGCCATGCTAAATTGTCCCTTAGTGTCCAAAGGTGTGCAGGTTAGGTGGATTGGCCATGCTAAATTGCCCCTTAATGTCCAAAGATGTGCAGGTTAGGTGGATTGGCCATGCTAAATTGCCCCATAGTGTCCAACGATGTGCAGGTTAGGTGGATTGGCCATGCTAAATTGCCCCTTAGTGTCCAAAGATGTGTAGGTTAGGTGGATTGGCCATGCTAAATTGCCCCTTAGTGTCCAAAGATGTGCAGGTTAGGTGGATTGGCCATGCTAAATTGCCCCTCAGTGTCCAAAGATGTGCAGGTTAGGTGGATTGGCCATGCTAAATTGCCCTTTAGTGTCCAAAGATGTGCAGGTTAGGTGGATTGGCCATGCTAAATTGTCCCTTAGTGTCCAAAGGTGTGCAGGTTAGGTGGATTGGCCATGCTAAATTGCCCCTTAGTGTTCAAAGATGTGCAGGTTAGGTGGATTGGCCATGCTAAATTGCCTTTTAGTGTCCAAAGATGTGCAGGTTAGGTGGATTGGCCATGCTAAATTGCCCCTTAGTGTCCAAAGATGTGCAGGTTAGGTGGATTGGCCATGCTAAATTGCCCCTTAGTGTCTAAAGATGTGCAGGTTAGGTGGATTGGCCATGCTAAATTGCCCCCAGTGTCAGGGGAACTGGCTTGGCTAAATGCATGGGGTTGTGGGGGTAGGGTCTGGGTGGGACTGTGGTCAATCCATACTCGATGGGCCAAGTGGCTTCCCCCTACACTGTTGGATTCTCTGGTTCAAAGGAAGCGCCACCTCCTGCTGGCGGCAAACACGTGTCTGAGAGAAACCTGGCCGTAGACTGGAATTTTACCACCTCTGGGGCGGGCGAGGCTCACAGACCAGCATTCTCTGTTGGCCTCAGATGGGATCTTAAGAGATGGCTAAGGCGGTAAAATCCCGAATCTTTAATTCGGATTTGAAAATTCTTCGATGGAATGTTCTGGAACGACCTCCCCTGAAACGTCTGGGGGGAGGGCTTTACGGAAAAGAGTGCGACCATGGATTCCTCAGTCAGAGAATTTGCTGTCCTCCCCTTCACGTGTGATGGGCCAGACCCCGTAATATTTTTGTCTCAATAGTTACTACCCAGGATGGTTCGCTCAGATCTGCTCTTTCTCCCCAAGTCCATCCATCACTCTTTGAAGGATGGTTAGAAAAATAAAATCAATCTTCATTGCATCGTCTGGAGACGCGTCCTGCTAACACACGCTCTGATATCCCAGGTAATGGAGGAAACTATAGGTACGGTTATGTTCTCAATGCTGCTCCCTCATTCATCAGAATCTTTAGAATGTCATTCTGCGCTCTGTCTCACCTCCATTCCTCAATGCCTTCGAAGCTTATCGCACTATTCGGCTCGGTCTCAGTTTGTAACACTCTTGAGCTGAGGGGCTATCTCATGAGGAAAGGTTTTTTTTAAGAGGTATTTCTGGGATGTGGGCAGCGATGGTTTACCAGGCTGATCCCGGGGATGGCGGGACTGAGCTACGAGAAGAGAGATCGACTGCGTTGGAATTGTTTTCGCTGGATGAGGAGGGGATCTCGTAGAGGATTCTAACAGGGCTAGACAGGGTAGATGCAGGGAGGATGTTCTCCATGGGTGGGGGGGAGTCCAGAAGCAGGGGTCACAGTCTGAGGATTCAGGGTAGGCCATTTAGGACGGAGATGAGGAGACAGTTCTTCACCCAGAGAGTGGTGGACCTGGGGAAATCATTAACGCAGGGAATGGTTGATGCCAAAACATTGAGTGTATTCAAGAGGCAACTGGATATTGCGATGAATTGGATCAAAGGTTATGGGAGAAAGGAGGATGGGGATATTGAGTTGGACAATTAGCCATGATTGTAATGAATGGTGGAGCAGGCTCGTAGGGCTGAGTGGCCTCCTCCTGCTCCTATCTTCTATGTTTCTATAATTCTATCCATTATTGCCACTTGAGAAGGTGGTGCTGAGCTGCCTTCGTGAGGACCTGATGTTTAAAGTTTAGTTATTAGTCACAAGGAAGCTTACGTTAACACTCCAATGAAGTTATTGTGAAAATACCCCCAGTCGCCACACTCAGGCCTGTTTGGGTACACTGAGGGAGAATTTATGCACCCTAACCAGCACAGTTTTGGACTATGGGGAGCACCCAGGGGGAATCCCACACCGATCCTGGGAGAACGTGTAGACTCCATGCAGATGGTGAACCCATGTCCCTGGCAGTGTAAGGCAGCAGTGCTAACCACTGTGCTGACTCCAGGTACACCCACAGTGCTGTTAGGGAGGGAGCTCCTGGAGTTTGACCCAGAGGCAGTGAAGGAACGACAATATATTTCCAAGTCAGGGTGGTGAGTGTCTGGGAGGCGAGCTCGCAGGTGGAGGTGTCCCCAAGTGTGTACTGACCTCGTCCTTCTACTTGGCAGTAGTCATGTGTTTGGAAGGTGCTACCAAAGGAACATTAGTGAGTTCCACAGTGTATCTTATAGACATTCACACAACTGCCACTGTGCTGCTGATGGAGGGAGTGAATGTTTTTGGACAGGGTAGCAATCAGGCAGGCTGCTTTATCTGGGACAGCATGGTGATTAGCACTGCTGCCTCACAGCTCCAGGGACCCGGGTTCAATCCCTGGGTCGGGTCATTGTCTGTGTGGAGTTTGCACATTCTCCTCGTGTCTGCGTGGGTTTCCTCTGGGTACTCCGGTTTCCTCCCCATGCTCCAAACATTGAATATAGAACGTTACAGCACAGTACAGGCCCTTCAGCCCTCGATGTTGTGCCGACCAGTGGAACCAATCTAATGACCCTCTAACCTAAACTATTCCAATGTTATCCATATGCCTATCCACTGACCATTTGAACGCCCTTAAAGTTGGCAAGTCCACAACTGCTGCAGGCAGGGCATTTCACACCCTTACTACCCTCTGAGTAAAGAAACATAGAACATAGAACATTACAGCGCAGGAAAAAGGCTATCACTGTCCACCCTATCTAAACCTCTAATCATCTTATATGTTTCAATAAGGTCCCCTCTTAGCCGCCTTCTTTCTAACGAAAACAACCTCAAATCCCTCAGTCTCTCCTCATAGGACCTCCCCTCCATACCAGGCAACATCCTGGTAAACCTCCTCTGCACCCTCTCCAAAGCCTTCACATCCTTCCTATAATGTGGGGACCAGAACTGCACACAATACTCCAAGTGCGGCCGCACCAGAGTTTTGTACAGTTGCAACATGACGCTGATGCTCCTAAATTCAATCCCCCTACCAATAAACGCCAAGACACCGTATGCCTTCCTAACAACCCTATCTACTTGATTCCCAACTTTCAGGGATCTATGTACAGGTTAGGTGCACATACCATGCTAAATTGCCTCTCAGTCCCAGGCTGTGTAGGTTAGAGGGATTAGTGGGGTAAATGTGTGAGGTTAAGGGGATATGGCCTGGGTGGGATTGTTGTGGGTTCAGACTCAATGGGCTGAGTGGCCTCCATCTGCATTGTAGGGTTTCCTAGATGGTGTCAAGGCATCTTGAGTGTTGCTGGAGCTGCACTCCAGGCAAGTGGAGAGTATTCCATCACACTCCTGACTTGTACCTTGTAGATGGTGGACAGGCTTTGGGGAGTCTGGAGGTGAGTTACTGCAGACTTCCCAGCCTCTGACCTGTTCTCGTAGCCACTGTATCATCACCGAACAATGGCAGGCCACTTCATCATTAAATTACCTGAGGTCTCTATCCCCTCTCTGAAATGTATCCCTAAGAACATAAGAACATAAGAAATAGGAGCAGGAGTAGGCCATCTAAACCCTTCGAGCCTGCCCTGCCATTCAATAAGATCATGGCTGATCTGTCGTGGCTCAGTTCCACATTCCCGCCCTCTCCCCATAACCCTTAATTCCCTTGCCTACCAAAAACCTATCTACCCGTGTCTTAAATATATTTAGCAAGGCAGCCTCCACCACTTCAACGGGCAGAGAATTCGAGAGATTCACCACCCTTTGAGTGAAGAAGTTCCTCCTCAACTCTGTTCTAAACTGCCCCCCTTTATCTTGAGGCTGTGCCCTCTAGTCCTGCTATCCTTTCTGAGCAGGAAGAACCTCTCCACCTCTATCCTATCCATCCCTTTCATCATCTCATACGTCTCAATTAGATCCCCCCTCATCCTTCTAAACTCTAACAAGTACAAGCCTAGTTTATTCAGCCTCTCCTCATAGCTCAACCCCCTCATCTCCGGTATCAGCCTAGTAAACCTCCTCTGCACTCCCTCCAAGGCCAAAATATCCTTGCGCAAGTGCGGCGACCAAAACTGCACACAGTACTCCAGCTGCGGCCTCACCAGTGCCCTGTACAGTTGCAGCAAGACCTCCCTACTTTTATATTCAATCCCCCTCACTACGAAGGCCAGCATCCCATTTGCCTTCCTGACCACCTGCTGCACCTGCAGGCTGGGTTTTTGCGACTCATGCACAAGGACCCCCAGGTCCCTCTGCACCGTCGCATGCTGCAGCTTTTTGCCCTGTAAGTAGTAGTCCTTCCTACTATCATTCCTACCAAAGCGGATAACCTCACACTTGCCAACATTGTATCCCTGGTGCTATTGTGAAGGATTGCCGAAATCCTCTGCCTAATATTTCACCCCCGCAGGTCATGCTGCAGCTGTACAGAGCCTGAGTTAAACCTCATTTAGAATATTGTGTACAATTCTGATCGCCACACTACCAGGAAGTTGTTGATGCTTTGGAGAGGGGACAAGATAAGTTTACCAGGATGTTGCCTGGTCTGGAGCATTAGCTATGAGAAAAGTTTGGATAAACTCGGTTTGTTCTCACTGGAATGATGGAGGTTGAGGGTGGCCTGATAGGGGTCTTACAAGATTATGAGGGGCACGGACAGAGTGGATAGTCAGATGCTCTTTCCGAGGGTAGAAAAGACAAACACGAGGGGACACAGATTTAAGGTATGTGGTTTAAAAGTTGACAGGAGATGTGCGAGGCAAGTTTTTTACGCCTTAGGATTCTCCTTAATCTTACCCGCCGAGGCCTTCTTATGACCCCTCCTGGCTCTCCTAATTTCCTCCATAAGTTCCTTCCTACAAGCCTCTAGATCCCTAACATCCCCTAGCTCTCTGAACCTTTTGTACGCTTTACTTTTGTGCACCATGGTTCCTGTAACCTACCAAAACCTCCCTGTCTCATCGGAACGATGTCGTGCAGAACTCCAGACAAACATTCCTTGAAAATCTGCCACCTTACTTCGATACTTTTCCCCTAGAATACCTCCTTCCAATTTACTCGTCTAATTTCCTGCCTGATGGTTTCACATTTCCCCTTACTCCAGACAAACACCTTCCTAGCCTGCCTGATCCTATCTCTTTCCAATGCTATCGTGAAGGAGATAGAATTATGATCTCCATCCCCAAGATGCTCTCCCACCAAGAGATCCGACACCTGTCCTGGTTCATTAGCCAGCACCAGGTCAAGTACAGCCTCTCCTCTCGTAGGCTTATCCACGTACTGTGTCAGGAACCCCTCCTGAACACACCTAACAAACTCCTCCCCATCCAAACCCCTTACCCTTGGGATATTCCAGTCGATGTTTGGGAAATTAAAGTCTCCCATCACAACAACTCTGTTATTGCATCTCTCCAGGGTCTGTTTCCCTATCTGCTCCTCAACATTCCTGTTACAATTGGGCGGCCTATAGGAAACACCCAGTAAAGTTATGGACTCCTTCCTGTTCCGAACTTCCACCCAGAGAGACTCTGTAGACAGTCCCTCCACAGCGTCCACCTTCTCTACAGCCGTGACACTATCCCTGATCAACAGCGCCAGTCCACCACCTCTTTTGCCTCCCTCCCTGTCCTTCCTGAAACATCTGAAACTCGGCACCTGAAGTATCCAGTCCTGTTCCTGAGACATCCAAGTCTCCGTAATGGCCACCACATCACATTCCCAAGCAGCGATCCACGCTCTAAGCTCATCCACTTTATTCACTACACTCCTGACATTAAAATAGACACACCTCAAACCTTTGGTCTGGGTGCTCCCAGGGTCATTAGCATTGGGGCGTCCCTGGGAATGTAAATGGGTATGGTATGATAATAATGTTTTTCCTCTTTTCGTTCACAGGTTTTAAGTCGGTCCACCTCGTGTCCAACGAGGGGCATACACGCGATGGGTCGTACTGGGGCTGCTCTTGGTTGTTCGAGATTGGCCAAGTGCTTCATGTCGTTAGTGTGTGCTTAAACTGGACACGATACTGGGCAAGACGACAGCTCAGTGACTATCACTGTTTGCTGTGCAGACACATGGATTTGGGTCGGTGTCTGTGGGAGTTTGTGCATTCTCCCCGTGCTTGCGTGGGTTTTCTCCGGGTGCTCCGGTTTCCTCCCACACCCCAAAGATGTGCTGTTAGGCTGATTGGCAGGAATAAATTGCCCCTAAATCAGTTTCCCTCAATCTGGATGGCCATAAAACATTAGACAGGGGCCGTGGGTGGAGAAGGGGACTGGTGGTGTTGAGATGGCGGCGCGGGCTCGTTGGGCCGAAGGGCCTGTTTCCTGGGCTGATTTTTGTTCTTTGTTCTTCATCACCCATCTATCCTCCCTCTTATACTGTCTACAATCCTCTATTTTCCAGCTAAACTCCCAGTCACCTCATCTCGATTCCCTCTCCCCCGCCAACCATTCTAGTTTAAAGTAGCCTTAACCAACCTTCCCGCCAGGATATTGGTCCCCCTGGTATTCAAGTGTCAACCGTCTTTTTTGTACTCCCTTCTTCTGCTGCTCTTCACATCTTCTTAAGCAAAACCTGCTACCTCCCAACAGATAACCAACACCATCTACCCTTTCCCTCAAATGCAATGTAATTCTACAGAGAGAGAGAGATATCAATGATTACATAACAGCGCGATACTTGATCCAAAGTATCATACGTTAGTCTCTAGATTCTGTATGATGGATGTTGAATACCCAATAGTTAATAAGGTGAAACGGACATTTCGTATTGATTAGTTAACGATACTCATGCGTATATCGAGGAGAAGCAGGCGACTGGTGTTAGAGTGGAGGAATAGGTTCCTTAGTGAGTTCCTCAACCAAATCATCCTCATCTCTCTGCCTTCTTGAAAATCAATGATGAAGGTTGAGGGGCCACCTGATAGAAGTCTACAAGATTACGGGGGGCATGGACAGAGTGGATAGTCAGAAGCTTTTTCCCAGGTTGGAAGAGTCAATTACTAGGGGGCAAAAGTTTAAGGTGCGAGGGGCAAGGTTTAAAGGAGATGTACGAGGCAGATTTTTTACACAGAGGGTGGTGGGTGCCTGGAACTCGCTGCTGGGGGAGGTAGTGGAAGCAGATACAGTAGCGACTTTTAAGAGGCATTTTGACTAATACGTGAATAGGATGGGAATAGAGGGATTTAGTCCCCAGAAGGGTAGGGGGTTTTAGTTCAGTCGGGCAGCATGGTCGGTGCAGGTTTGGAGGGCCGAAGGGCCTGTTCCTGTGCTGGAATTTTCTTCGTTCTTTAATCAGACTTGGGAGTTTATCAGCCTTGTTCTGTTCGACCCTAGTATATATTTTCTCCAGTAGGAATTATATCCCTTAGTGTCCAAAGATGTGTGGGTTAGGTGGATTGGCCATGCTAAATTGTCCCTTAGTGTCCAAAGATGTGTAGGTTAGGTGGATTGGCCATGCTAAATTGTCCCTTAGTGTCCAAAGATGTGCAGGTTAGGTGGATTGGCCATGCTAAATTGTCCCTTAGTGTCCAAAGATGTGCAGGTTAGGTGGATTGGCCATGCTAAATTGCCCTTAGTGTCCAAAGATGTGCAGGTTAGGTGGATTGGCCATGCTAAATTGTCCCTTAGTGTCCAAAGATGTGCAGGTTAGGTGGATTGCCCATGCTAAATTGTCCCTTAGTGTCCAAAGATGTGCAGGTTAGGTGGATTGCCCATGCTAAATTGTCCCTTAGTGTCCAAAGATGTGCAGGTTAGGTGGATTGGCCATGCTAAATTGTCCCTTAGTGTCCAAAGATGTGCAGGTTAGGTGGATTGGCCATGCTAAATTGTCCCTTAGTGTCCAAAGATGTGCAGGTTAGGTGGATTGGCCATGCTAAATTGTCCCTTAGTGTCCAAAGATGTGCAGGTTAGGTGGATTGGCCATGCTAAATTGTCCCTTAGTGTCCAAAGATGTGCAGGTTAGGTGGATTGGCCATGCTAAATTAATCCTTAGTGTCGAAAAATGTGTAGATTAGGTGGATTGGCCATGCTAAATTAATCTTTAGTGTCGAAGAATGTGTAGATTAGGTGGATTGGCCATGCTAAATTAAGCCTTAGTGTCCCAAGATGTGCAGGTTAGGGGGATTGGCCACGCTAAATTGTCGCACAGCGTCCAAAGCCATGCCGGATAGGTGGATTGGCCATGCTAAATTACCCCTTGGTGTCAGGAGTATTAGCAGGATAAATACGCGGGGTTATGGGCATAGAGCCTGGGTGGGATTGTGGTCGGTGCTGGCTCGATGGGTCGAAATGGCCTCCTTCTGCGCTGTGGGGATTCTATGATTGCCAAGCATTTGTTATCTTGCATTTCACACACTATGCTAATAAGTTGCATTGCCACAGAAAAGCCTTTTAGAAAGGATGAAGGGAGCACAGGCAGTTTATCAGGAATGACATTGAGTTGGGAGGAACGCAGACACAGCGTATAAAATCGACACAGTGCTGACCTCCCGTCTGCAGCGTAGGGGACATCTACATAACTGACCCTCGTTCAATGACCCCCTTCTGAAATTGCTCCAGATCAACAATCCCGTTGAGCGATGCCCTCGTCACAAAGCCCTCTTGACAAAACCCCTGGGAGCGAGCCAACGCAGACTCTCCCCTGCGGGCTGACACTTCACGGACAGACCCCACATGAGTGAGTTGCCTGGGGCACGTGGAGATTTGCCACTTCTGGACGCAAAGCAAGGCAGGGAAAGTCATTTCCGATTCGATTGTCAGACTTGTCAGGATAGAGCAAGACTGCCAGTTCACCTGGCCAAAGACCCAAAACAATAAATTCATCCAAGGTGGGGTCACTCAAGGAATAAAGAACAACACAGCAACGGGAAACAGGCCCTTCGGCCCAACGAGCCCATGCCGCCATTTTAACATTGTGAGCTCCCTCTTCCACCCATGACCCTTGTCTACGCTTATGGTACCCCCATTGGAAACCAGATTGAGGGGAGACTAATTTAGGGACAATTTGTTACACCAATCAGCCTAAGAGCACATCTTTGGGGTGTGGGAGGAAACCGGAGCACCCGGAGAAAACCCACGCAAGCACGGGGAGAATGCGCAAACTCCCACAGACACCGACCCAAATCCATGTGTCTGCACAGCACACAGTGATAGTCACTGAGCTGTCGTGTTGCCCGTCAACTGGTCCAGTTTTAAGCGTACACTAACAACGTGAAGCACTAGGCAACTCTTGAAACATCCAAGAGCAGCCCTCATACGACCCACCGCGTGTATGCCCCTCGTTGGACAACAAGGCAGGCCAGATCACCTGTGGGTTAAAAGAGAAAAACATCAATAACATGTACATCCTTATACAAACATTCATTTTTTGGGGTTTTGCCAGCATTCATTTTGTTATCCAAATAATTCTTCAAACTTCCTGAACTCCTAAAGCCTCAGAAAAAGGTTGATATTCTAATTAATTACCTCACAAGCATGGATCTTGATTTATTATTGTCATTGGGATACAGTAAAAAGTATTGTTTCTTGCGCGCTATACAGACAAAGCATACCGTTCATAGAGAAGGAAAGGAGAGAGTGCAGAATATAGTGTTACAGCCATAGCTCGGGTGTAGAGAAAGATCAACTTAATACAAGGTAGATCCATTCAAAAGAACCCTACAGTGCAGAAAGAGGCCCTTCGGCCCATCGAGTCTGCACCAACCACAATCCCTTCCAGGTCCTACCCCCATATCCCTACACATTTACCTGTGAATCCCTCTAACCTAAGCACCCCAGGACACTAAGGGGCAATTTTTAAGCATGGCCAATCAACCTAACCCGCACATCTTTGGACTGTGGGAAGAAACCGGAGTACCCGGAGGAAACCCACGCAGACACGAGGAGAATGTGCAAACTCCACACAGACAGTGACCCGAGGCAGGAATCGAACCCAGGTCCCTGGAGCTGTGAAGCAGCAGTGCTAACCCACGTCTGACAGCAGCAGGGAAGAAGCTGTCCTTGAATCGGTTGGTACGTGAACTTAAGACTCTTGTATCTTTTTCCTGATGGATGAAGGTGGAAGAGAGAATGTCCGGGGTGTGTGATTATGCTGGCTGTTTTTCTGAGCCAGTGCAGACGGAGTCAATGGATGGGAACAAAAACTGCTGGAAAATCTCAGCGGGGTTTGACGGTATCTACGGAGAGAGAGCAGGAGCCAACGTTTTGAGTCTAGATGACCCTTCGTCAGAGCGAAATTTGTTTCAGATTCCAGCATCCGCAGTATTTTGCGTTTATCTCAATGGATGGGAGGCTAGTTTGTGTGACGGACTGGGCTACCTTCACAACCCTTTGCAATTCCTTGAAATCTTGGTCAGAGCAGGAGCTATACCAAACTGTGGCACATCCAGAAAGGATGCATCAGGAAAAATTAATGAGAGTCGTAGCGGACATGATGAATTCTCTTGGCCTCCTGAGGAAGTAAGGTGGCAAGACCCTGAGTAAGACCTTGAGTAAGGTGGCAAGACCTTGAGTAAGGTGGCAAGGCCTTGACCTGATGAAGTAAGGTGGCAAGACCTTGAGTAAGACCTTGAGTAAGGTGGCAAGACCTTGACCTGAGGAAGTAAGGTGGCAAGACCTTGAGTAAGACCTTCAGTAAGGTGGCAAGACCTTGAGTAAAGTGGCAAGACCTTGACCTGATGACATAAGGTGGCAAGACCTTGAGTAAGACCTTGAGTAAGACCTTGAGTAAGTTGGCAAGACCTTGAGTAAGGTGCTGAAGACCACATACAGATATTGGGTAGAGTTTTCCTGTCCCACCCAGCACAGGTATCGAAACGGGCGGCGCACAGACGTAGCAAAAGTCCGTTGACCTCGGATGGGATTTTGCCACCTTGGCGCGAACACAAGTGATGGAAGGTTTTGTAATTGAGGTTCATTTCCTGGGTTCAATATTAAGGGGTGGTGGAGGGAGGCATGGAAAGAGGGGGGAATGCGTGCAGGTGTAGGATGTGAAATTTGGCCAGGAGGACAAGGTGGGTATTTGCAAAGGGGTTTGTTCATTCTAAACTCTGCTATATTAACTGTTCATTTGCAGATACTCACACACACTCTCTCACACACTCTCACACACATTCACACTCACACACACACTCACACACACACACTCACACACTCACACACACACACTCACACACTCACACACACATTCACACTCACACACACACTCACACACACACACTCACACACTCACACACACATTCACACTCACACACACACACTCACACACTCACACACACTCTCACACACACACACTCACACACTCACACGCACTCACACACACTCACACACTCACACACACATTCACACTCACACACACACACTCACACACTCACACACACTCTCACACACACACACTCACACACTCACACACACACGCACTCACACACACTCACACACACACTCACACACACACTCACACTCACACACTCACGCACACACTCACGCACACACTCACACTCACACACTCACGCACACACTCACGCACACACTCACACTCTCACACACACACACTCACACACACACACACACACTCACACACTCACACACACACTCACACTCACACACTCACACACACTCTCACACACACACACTCACACACACACTCACACTCACACACTCACACACACATACGCACTCACACACACAGACACTCACACACTCACACACACTCTCACACACGCACACGCACACACGCACACACTCACGCACACACTCACGCACACACTCACACTCACACACTCACACACACACGCACTCACACACACACACACACTCACACACGCACACACTCACACACACCCACACACGCACTCACACACACACACCCACACTCACACACTCACACACACACTCACGCACACACTCACACACACCCACACACGCACTCACACACTCACACACGCACTCACACAGACACACTAGCTATGGAGACAGACATAAGTCTGTGTTAGTGCGCCACTGGATGCGGGACATAAACACAGTTTGATGCCCCCTGCTGGATGGGAGACGAGGGCATTGAGAAGATTTGAGTAGAAGAATACACACAGGTCCAGCACTCCATTGGGTGACTCCAGCCCTGCTGGGTCTCAGAATCAGAACAAAATAAAAGCTCTCAACATAGTAAGGGGAGGGAACGACCGAGTGACATTATCGCTGGACAGTTAAACCAGAAACTGAGCTATTGTTCTGGGGACCCAGGTATAAATCCCACCAAGGCAGAGCTTAAGCTCAATAAAAAATATCTCAGGAATTAAGAATCTACTAACGATCATGAATCATTGTCGATTGTCGATAAAACCCATCTGGTTCCATCAGGGAAGGAAATCTGCCATCCCTACCCAGTCTGGCCTACATGTGACTCCCGAGCCACAGCGATGTGGTTGACTCTCAACTGCCCTCCAAGGGCAACTAGGGATGGGCAATAAATGCTGGTCCAGCCCGCGACACCCACGTCCCATAAATGAATGATGAAGAAAAATAACGTAGAATGAATGCAGCACCGCTACCCAGTGATGAGAAGAGAAACATGAACATAGAACAGTACAGCACAGTACAGGCCCTTCGGCCCTCAATGTTGTGCCGAGCGATGTCCAATCCCAAGATCAAGCTATCCCACTCCCTATCATTCTGGAGTGCTCCATGTGCCTATCCAATAATCGCTTGAAAGTTCCTAAAGATCTGCATGAGACTAGACCTGAGACTAGAGAGAGTCGTGGACTAGATAGAGACTTGTGTAGAAGCCAGCAGGGAGTTAGCTCTGAGATTTGGGGCTATATATAACAAACATGTCAATAAAGACTTAGGTCGAAATTTTCCAACCCTTTCCGTCAACGGAATCTTCCGGTCTCACCAATGGCAACCCCCCTCCCCACCCCTCCCCCCAGCAAACGGTGCGGGGTGCCCAAAACCCCATAGGCTCGGGCAGCACGGTGGCACAGTGGTTAACACTGCTGCCTCGCAGTGCCAGGGACCCGGGTTCAATTCCTGTCTTGGGTCACCGTCTGTGTGGAGTTTGCACATTCTCCTCGTGTCTGCGTGGGTTTCCTCTGGGTGCTCCGGTTCCCTCCTACAGGTCAAAGATGTGCGGGTTAGGTGGATTGGCCGTGCTAAATTGTGTCAGGGGGATTAGGTTGAATGGTTAAAAGCACGGGGTTAAGGGATAGGGGTGGGATTGTGGTCAGTGCAGGCCTGATGAGCCGATTGGCCTCTGTCTGCACCGTCGGATTCTGTGACCAATGGGAACTAGACGATGGCGAAGCCAGACAAAGGCGGATAGCGGGGAGATGGAAAACCCTGCCTTTAATGTTTAACCATCCAAGACTCAGAACCTCTTTGCAATGCTATTCAATCTACAACATACATCACCAATGAGACTGGGGAAGGGAGTTCTCCTTGCTAGCCTGGGAATGATCACAGACAGCATCAGTAAATCAGCCTAATTGGTCTTTTACCTCATTAGTGTGTGTGTGTGAGCCCGTGCTGCCTGTGAATTGCTGACCATGCTTCTTGACCTTACAGATGCTACACGTCAAAAGTGACTGCAAAGAGCTTTGTGGGGTCCTCAGGCTGTATAGGTAGCTTTGCGCTTGCCAATTAGGTTCTCCTTTATCTTTATTCTGCCTTTTATCTTGGGCACCAGGACAGTGTGATATTTCCCCCCATGTCTGCGTGGGCTTCCTCCAGGTGCTTCAGTTTCCTCCCCCACTTCAAACATCTGTTGGTTAGGCGGATTGGCCAGGCTAAAATGTCCCTCAGTATCTAATGTTGTTCAGGTTTGGTGGACTAGCCATGCTAAATTACCCCTTAATGTCCAAAGATGTGCAGGTTAGGTGGATTGGCCATGCTAAATTGCCCCTTAGTGTCCAAAAGATGTGTAGGTTAGGTGGATTGGCCATGCTAAATTGCCCCTTAGTGTCCAAAGATGAACAAGTTAGGTGGATTGGCCATACTAAATTGCCCCTTAGTGTCCAAAGATGTACAGGTTAGGTGGATTGGCCATGCTAAATTGCCCCTTAGTGTCCAAAAATGTACAGGTTAGGTGAATTGGCCATGCTAAATTGTCCCTTAGAGTCCAGAGATGTGTAGGTTAGGTGGATTGGCCATGCTAAATTGCCCCTTTGTGTCCAAAGATGTGTAGGTTAGCTGGATTGGCCATGCTAAATTGCCCCTTAGTGTCCAAAAGATGTGTAGGTTCAGGGGATTGGTCATGCTGAATTGCCCCTTAGTGTCCAAAGATGTGTAGGTTAGCTGGATTGGCCATGCTAAATTGCCCCTTAGTGTCCAAAGATGTACAGGTTAGGGGGATTGGTCATGCTAAATTGCCCCTTTGTGTCCAAAAGATGTGTAGGTTAGGTGGATTGGCCATGCTAAATTGCCCCTTGGTGTCCAAAGATGTGTAGGTTAGATGGATTGGTCATGCTAAATTGCCCCTTGGTGTCCAAAGATGTGCAGGTTAGGTGGATTGGCCATGCTAAATTGTCCCTTAGTGTCCAAAGATGTGTAGGTTAGATGGATTGGCCATGCTAAATTGTCCCTTAGTATCCAAAGATGTGTAGGTTAGATGGATTGGCCATGGTAAATTGCCTGTCAGTATCTCATGTTGTGCAGGTTTGGTGGATTGGTCATATTAAATTACCCCTTAATGTCTAAAGGTGTGTAGGTTAGGTGGATTGGCCGTGCTAGATTGCCCCACTCATTGTGTGCAAGAGTGAGTGTGGCTAGGTTTGATGAGGAGTGGTGCCCCCTCAAGCTATAACCTCCTGGCGACAGACTGGTGACCTGTTCCAGGAATATCTAACTACGGGAGCAGACACCGATGCGATGTCAAGGTGTAAAATGGTTCAGAGGGAGAGGATAGTGCGAGGTACGTTCATGGTTTGCAAGTAAGATTGTGATCATAGAATAACTACAGTGCAGAAATACAGCCCATCGAGTCTGCACCCACCCTGAGCATTCCACCCAGGCCCTATCCCCGTAACTCCGCACATTTACCCTAATCTAACACACACCTTTGGACATTAAGAGTTAATTTAATATGGCCAATCCATCTAACTCACACGTCTTAGGGAGGAAACTGGAGCACCCGGAGGAAACCCATGCATTCAGAGGGACAATGTCCACACAGTGACCAGAGGCCGGATCGAACCTGGGTCCTTGGCGCTGGGAGGCAGCAGTGGTAACCACTGTGTCACTGGGCTGCCCCGCGATGATGTACGGCAACGCAGCAGGGGCCTAATGGCTGACCCCGCTGTGCCGCCATCTTATAAAGGCCAATGGGACACAAAAGGGCAGATGAAAGCTATGGAGGCCCAGTTGGAAAGGGTCTGCCCTTTGCCCACTGCGTCTCGGGGAAGGTAAGCGGTTAGGGGATCGGAAACCTGTTCCCTCACTGGACTTCCAGAGTTAAAAATAACAAAGTCATATTTTCCTTTGAAACAGCTGCCTCTGTTGCTATGGTTTCAGGTGCTGTTTTCTCCTCATCCATCATAAGGCCTGGGAACTCATGACAGGATTTGGGAAAAATTACTGCGAGAGCGCTCCAATTTTATTTTGATTCAGTTGCTTTTTTGTCTCTCGCAACATCCTTTCATGGTGCCAAGGCAAGATGGCACCCCTTCTGTACCACACCGGCATGGTGGCACAGTGGTTAGGATTAAGAACATAAGAAATAGGAGCAGGAGTAGGCCATCTAGCCCTTCGAGCCTGCCCCGCCATTCAATAAGATCATGGCTGATCTGAAGTGGATCAGTTCCACTTTCCCGCTTTCTCCCCATAACCATTAATTCCCTTGTCTATCAGAAACCTGTCTACCCGTGACTTAAATATATTCAGTGAGGTAGCCAGTTGCCCACATTTTCCCCATATCCCCCTATACCCATGTAACTGTCCAAACGCTTTTTAAAAGACAAAATTGTACCCACCTCTACTACTGCCTCTGGCAGCTTGTTCCAGACACTCATCACCCTTTGTATGAAGAAATTGACCCTTTGGACACTTTTGTATCTCTCCCCTCTCACCTTAAACCTATGCCCTCTCGTTTTAGACTCCCCTACCTTTGGGAAAAGATATTGACTATCTAGCTGATCTGTGCCCCTCATTATTTTATAGACCTCTATAAGATCACCCCTCAGCCTCCTACACTCCAGAGATAAAAAGTTCCCGTCAGATCCTGTGAATTTTAACCTTATGCAACAACCTACCATGCGGTACCTTGTCAAAGGCCTTGCTAAAGTCCATGTAGACAACATCAACTGTACTGCCCTCATCTACCTTCTTGGTTACCCCTTCAATAAACCCAATCAAATTTGTCAGACATGATTTTCCACTCACAAAGCCATGCTGACTGTTCCTAATCAATCCTTGTGTCTCTAAACGCCTGTAGATCCTGTCTCTCAAAATACCTTCCAACAATTTACCCACCACAGATGTGAGGCTCACTGGCCTGTAGTTCCCAGGCTTTTCCCTGCAGCCCTTTTTAAACAAAGGGACAACATTTGCCACCCTCCAATCTTCAGGCACCTCACCTTGCCACCTATAAACGGTCCCTAAAAGCACCATTAACATTCCCCCTGTCTCATGTCTATGACATTTCATTCCCTCTCTAGCTCCGGCCTATCACTGACCTCCCAGTCTGCAAATTGCCCCAGTGATGCATTTAATCCATTAACTTTCTATCCCTATATAGGAGATTGTTTTAAATAAGGATCATTAGCATTGGGGCATTCCTGGTAATGTAAATGGGTACGGTATGATGATAATGTTTTTTCTCTTTTCATTCACAGGTTTTAAGTCGGTCCACCTCGTGTCCAACGAGGGGCATACACGCGATGGGTCGTACTGGGGCTGCTCTTGGATGTTCGAGATTGGCCTAGTGCTTCATGTCGTTAGTGTGTGCCTAAACTGGACCAGATACTGGGCAAGACGACAGCTCAGTGACTATCACTGTTTGCTGTGCAGACACATGGATTTGGGCCGGTGTCTGTGGGAGTTTGCGCATTCTCCCCGTGCTTGCGTGGGTTTTCTCCGGGTGCTCCGGTTTCCTCCCACACCTCAAAGATGTTCTGTTGGGCTGATTGGCAGGAATAAATTGTCCCTAAATCAGTTTCCCTCAATCTGGATGGGCATAAAACATTAGACAGGGGTTGTGGGTGGAGAGGGGGACCGGTGGTGTTGAGATGGCGGCGCGGGCTTGTTGGTCCGAAGGGTCTGTTTCCCGGGCTGATTTTGTTCTTCTTTGTTCTTTGTTCTTCTTCTTCTCATAGAAACATAGAAACTTAAATTAGAAGGAGGCCATTCGATCCTTTGAGAACCCTTCACCATTCATTTTGATCAAGGGTGATCATCAGATTCAATATCCTAATCCCTCCCTTCCCTCCCCCATATCTCTTGATCCCTTTAGCCCCAAGAGATTATCTAATTTCTTCTTGAAATCACACAACATTTTGGCCTCAACTACTTTCTGTGGGAGTGAATTCCACACATTCCCCACCCTCTGGATGAAGAAATTTCTCCTCACCTCAGTCTATAAAGCTTTCTCCCTATTCTCAAACTATGAATTCCCCCACCAACGGGAACATTCTTTCTGAGTCTACCCAGTCTAACCCTGTTAGAATTTTGTAAGCTTCTATGAGATCCCCTCTCAAAGGACTCCTGTGTCTGCATCTCTCGTGCAAACCAATCCATTGAGTCCGTCTACACCTCCTGCTGCCTTGGCAAAGCAGCCAGCATAATTAAGGACCCCACGCACCCCTCTCTTTTGGGGGAGAAAATACAGAAATCTGAAGTCACGTACCAACCGAGTCAGAACAGCTTCTTCCCTGCTGCCGTCAGACTCTTGAATGAACCTACCTTGCATTAAGTTGGTTCTCCTCTACACCCTAACTATGACTGTAACACTCTCTGCTTTCCTTCTCTATGAGCGGTATGCTTTGTCTGTACAGCGCACAAGAAACAATACTTTTCAAAGTATACTAATAGATGTGACAATAATAAATCAGATCAAAATGAATAGAACTGGTGGGGGTTAACCCAGCATTTTTTGAATTTTTCTTACAGATTCCCTATCTGGTGTCAATGCTGGGAAAGTTTATAGATTTCATTCATTAGTGTCACAAGTAGGCTTACATTATTGTGAAGCCCAACTGGAGGAACAGCCTCTCATTTTCCAGCACTTTACACCCTTGCAATCTCAACATCGAATTCAACAACTTCAGATAATTCGCTCTACCCCACCTCCGCCCCCTTTGTTTCCACTTCATTTCATTTTTAACTGTTCCCTACTTTATATTTCTTTATTGTCTTTCTTTATTTTTCTTTTCCCCCCCCACTCTTTCTCCTTATTTTACCCCCTCCTTCCTTTTTTCTCTACCTTTGCTTCCCCTTTTTCTCAATTTTACTTCTCCCCCACTCATGTCTCCTCCCTCCCCATCTCCCCACCTCCAACCCACATCTCTATCTGTCACAGTTTACCCTCTGGTTTCAGCCTCTCTGCCGTTTGGCCATTCACTCCCTCTATTCTCTCTACGGGCTGCCATTAGCAGCCTTTCCCCTGGTTTCTGTGGCTATGTCTCATCTTTCATTCCCTCCCCCCGCAGTATAAATATCTCCCACTTTCTCAGCCTTTTAGCTTTGACAAAGGGTCACCTGGACTGAAAACATCAGCTCCCACTTTGGTAGGAATAATGGTAGGAAGGACTATTACTTAAGTGGCGAAAAACTGCAGCAGGCGACGGTGCAGAGGGACCTCGGGGTCCTTGTGCATGAGTCGCAAAAACCCAGCCTGCAGGTGCAGCAGGTGGTCAGGAAGGCGAATGGGATGCTGGCCTTCATAGCGAGGGGGATTGAATATAAAAGTAGGGAGGTCTTGCTGCGGCTGTATAGGGCATTGGTGAGGCCGCAGCTGGAGTACTGTGTGCAGTTTTGGTCGCCGCACTTACGCAAGGATATTTTGGCCTTGGAGGGAGTGCAGAGGAGGTTTACTAGGCTGATGCCGGAGTTGAGGGGGATGAGCTATGAGGAAAGGCTGAATAAACTAGGCTTGTACTCGTTAGAGTTTAGAAGAATGAGGGGAGATCTCACTGAGACGTATAAGATGATGAATGGGATGGATAGGATAGAGGTGGAGAGACTCTTCCCGCTCAGAAAAGACAGTAGGACTAGAGGGCACAGCCTCAAGATAAAGGGGGGGCGGTTTAGAACGGAGTTGAGGAGGAACTTCTTCACTCAAAGGGTGGTGAATCTCTGGAATTCTCTGCCCGTTGAAGTGGTGGAGGCTGCCTCGCTAAATATTTTTAAGACGCGGGTTGATGGGTTTTTGATAAGAGAGGGGATTAAGGGTTATGGGGAGAGGGCGGGAAAGTGGAACTGAGACACGACAGATCAGCCATGATCTTATTGAATGGCGGGGCAGGCTCGAAGGGCTAGATGGCCTACTCCTGCTCCTATTTCTTATGTTCTTACGTTCTCTTTTCTCTCCTTACAGACACTGCCAGACCTGCTGAGATTACTTGCCATTTTCTCTTTTGGTTAGACTTATGTTAACGCTGCAATGAAGTTACTGTGAAAATCCCCCAGTCGCCACACTCCGGCGCCTGTTTGGGTACACTGAGGGGAAATTTAGCACGGTCAATGTACTCAACCAGCGTGTCTTTCGGACTGTGGGAGGAAACTGGAGCACCAGGAGGAAACCCACACAGACACGGGGAGAATGTTCAGACTCCTTAATGACAGATGCCCAAGCTGGAATCGAACCCTGGTCCCTGGCGCTGTGAGATGGCAGTGCTAACCACCATGCCACCTCGTTGGCAGCTGCCAACAGTACAGGCTCCAAAATGGACCCCGGGGACATCACTGTGGTTGACCCATATTGGATAAGGGTCACGTGCCCTGGGGAATGGGGGTAGGGGTGGGGGGGATGATGATTTGATGAATTGTCACATCGGCAACATTCATAGAAATCATAGAATCCCTACAGTGCAGAAAGAGGCCATTCGGCCCATCGAGTCTGCACCAACCACAATCCCAACCAGGCCCTACCCCCATATCCTTACACATTTACCCACTAATCTCTCTAACCTACACATCTCAGGGCACTAAGGGGCAATTTTTAAGCATGGCCAATCAACCTAACCCGAACACCTTTGGAGGAAACCGGAGCACCCGGAGGAAACCCACGCAGAAACGAGGAGAATGTGCCAACTCCACGCAGACAGCGACCCGAGCCGGGAATCGAACCCAGGCCCCTGGGGCCGTGAAGCAGCAGCGCTAACCCACTGTGCCACCGTGCCGCCCCGAAGATCACGTCGAACTCACGATCTTTCCCTTGGGTTGACAACCCAATGGGCGGAAATGCTTCGAGCGACCTCCAGCTTTCTTGGAGACATCGCGGTCGATCTATTCAGAAGAAAAACCTCAACCTACATCGCCAAGAGAACAATTCACCGGTGGAATGCTAGCTGGTATTTTTGGAATAACAGCGAGAAGAAAAGAAGAAAATAGCATTCAAAAGCCCTCGAGCACAAATAATAGCTGTCGCTGAAAGCGTTATTGTCTCCGTGACTGGGAACCATTCTCAGGCATTTGTGCCAAGCAGTGGCCTCCCCTCCCTCCCCACTCAGACATGCGCTGTTAAGGACCCATCAAAACTTCATAAACCGCCTGCCTCTCAGGAACTGAGAGTGAGCAGCTCTGAGAGGCAGAGGTTCAGAAATAAACCTTTGTGCGGTGGTGGTGGTGTAGCAGGGGTTGGGGGGGGGGAGAGCGGGTTGCGGGGAAGAACAGAGGAACCGCAGCCGAACAAAAGGGAGCCTGTTATTATGACTGCTGACGGCCATACAAGAAAATGGTCCCCGTAACGTGGAGATAATGAACAAACGTGTCAGCCTGCCCCCGACGAGCTATTTCAAATGGACGGGCGATTAAATAAGAAGTGAATAAAGGGCTTGAAGGGAAAGCACGTGGTTCTTCCAACACATTGTGCAAAAAGTGACTGATTGTTCAAGTGCACAGGGAGAGAGAGAGAGATGTGATTGAGTGGAATGTCTTTGGGCTTAATCTTCTCCAATCAGATAAAGGAGTACTGCCCCCAGGCTCTGCTAAATCATAGAATTCCTCTGGTGCAGAAAGAGGCCATTAAGCCCATCGAGCCTGCAACAGCAAGAATCCCACCCAATTCCATAACTCCACACATTTACTCTGCTGATCACTCAACACTAAGGGGTAATTTAGCATGGCCAATCCACCTAACCTGCACATCTTTGGACACTAAGGGATAATTTAGCATGGCCAATCCACCTAACCTGCGCATCTTTGGACACTAAGGGACAATTTAGCATGGCCAATCCCCCTAACCTGCACATCTTTGGACACTAAGGGGCAATTTAGCATGACCAATCCACCTAACCTGCACATCTTTGGACACTAAGGGGCAATTTAGCATGGCCAATCCACCCTAACCTACACATCTTTGGATACTAAGGGGCAATTTAGCATGGCCAATCCATCAAACCTGCACATCTTTGGACACTAAGGGGCAATTTAGCATGGCCAATCCATCTAACCTGCACATCTTTGGATACTAAGGGGCAATTTAGCATGGCCAATCCACCTAACCTACACATCTTTGGATACTAAGGGGCAATTTAGCATGGCCAATCCACCTAACCTGAACATCTTTGGACACTAAGGGGCAATTTAGCATGGCCAATCCACCTAACCTGAACATCTTTGGACACTAAGGGACAATTTAGCATGGCCAATCCACCTAACCTACACATCTTTGGATACTAAGGGGCAATTTAGCATGGCCAATCCATCTAACCTGCACATCTTTGGACACTAAGGGGCAATTTAGCATGGCCAATCCACCTAACCTGCACATCTTTGGACACTAAGGGGCAATTTAGCATGGCCAATCCACCCAACCTGAACAACTTTGGACACTAAGCTGCAGTTTTGCACAGCCATAGAACATAGAACATAGAACATTACAGCGCAGAACAGGCCCTTCGGCCCACGATGTTGCGCCGACCAGTTACAAAACAATGACCCACTAACCTAAACCAATCCCTTTTCGTCCATAAACCTATCCACGGATCTCTTAAACGCCCCCAAGCTTGGCGCATTTACAACTGCAGCAGGCAGGGCATTCCAATCCCTCACCACCCTCTGGGTAAAGAACCTACCCCTGACATCCGTCCTATAACTACCACCCCTTAATTTAAAGCCATGCCCCCTCATGCTAGCTTTCTCCATCCGAGGAGAAAGGCTATCACTATCCACCCTATCTAAACCTCTAATCATCTTATATGTTTCAATAAGATCCCCTCTTAGCCGCCTTCTTTCTGGCGAAAACAACCCCAAATCCCTCAGTCTCTCCTCATAGGACCTCCCCTCCATACCAGGCAACATCCTGGTAAACCTCCTCTGCACCCTCTCCAAAGCCTCCACATCCTTCCTATAATGTGGGGACCAGAACTGCACACAATCCTCCAAGTGCGGCCACACCAGAGTTGTGTACAGTTGCATCATGACGCTGTGACTCCTAAATTCAATCCCCCTACCAATAAACGCCAAGACACTGTATGCCTTCTTAACAACCCTATCTACTTGATTCCCAACTTTCAGGGATCTATGTACACATACACCTAGATCCAATCCACCAAATCCGCACATCTTTTGAGTGTGAGAGGAAACCGGAGCACCCGGAGAAAATCCACGCAGACATCGGAAGAATGTGCAAACTCCACAAAATTGGTGATCCGAGGCTGGAATCGAAACCGGGTCCCTCGCGCTGTGAGGTAGCAGTGCTAAGCATTGTGCCACCCATGGGTTGCAGGAGTTCACAAAGGAAGCACACCCATTTCTTCAGAAGGTCAATTAGGGATGGGTCATAAATGTTGGACCAGCCAGAGATGCCCACAGCCCATATAAAGGAAGGAACAGCGAGACGGCAGCCAATTTTCCCACAGCAAGATCCCACAAAAGGCAATGTGAGAATGAGCCTGGTTGGCATGATATTGATTGAGGGGTTAAAAATGTCTTGGAACGAGCGTAGCGAGTCTTTGTGTGTGAGTTTTGAGGTACGAACTGAACCTTTATCCTCTAAACCCAAAGGGCATGGTACCAACTGAACTATGATCCATGATTGAAGTTGCCATCTTCTTTAACCACTCTCACATCCACGTTTATGGGCGGCATGGTGGCACAGTGGTTAACAACGCTGCCTCACAGCTCCAGGGGCCCGGGTTCGATTTCTGTCTCGGGTCTCTGTCTGTGAAGCACCTGCACATTCTCCCCATGTCTACGTGGGTTTCCTCCAGGTGCTCCGGTTTCCTCCCACAGTTCAAAGATGTGCAGGTGATTGGCCATGCTAAATTACCCTTCAGTGTCCAAGGATCTGTGGGTTACAGGGATTACAAAGAACAAAAACAGCCCAGGAAACAGGCCCTTCGGCCCAACAACCCGGCGCCGCCATTTTAACACTGCTAGTCCCCCCCTCCACCCATGAACCTTTTCTATTGTTTTATGCCATTCACGTTGAGGGAAACTAATTTAGGGACAATTTATTACTGCCAATCAGCCTAACAGCACACCTTTGGGGTGTGGGAGGAAACCGGAGCACCCGGAGAAAACCCACGCAAACACGGGGAGAATGCGCAAACTCCCACAGACACCGGCCCAAATCCATGTATCTGCACAGCAATCAGCGATAGTCACTGAGCTGTCGTGTTGCCCAGTATCTGGTCCAGTTTAGGCACACGCTAACGACATGAAGCACTAGGCCAATCTCGAACAACCAAGAGCAGCCCCAGTACGACCCATCGTGTGTATGCCCCTCGTTGGACACAAGGCGGACACAAGGTTGGACATCAACCTCCAGGTGCTCCAGTTTCTGTCTACAGTTCAAAGATGTGCAGGTGATTGGCCATGCTAGGTTAGTGCCCAAGGATCTGTAGGTTAGAGGGATTTATGGGGTAAATGTTTGGGGTTGTGGGGATAGAGCCTGGATGGGATTGAGGTTGGTGCAGACTCGATGGGCCGAATGGCCTCTGCAGCGTTTCTACAATTCTATGACCTCCACCTGCACAAAATGGCAGCTGTATTTCCTACGTTGCAATACTTGATAAATCCTTTAATGTCTGCATCGTGCTTTGGCAAACCTTGTCGTTTTGTAAGACGCTGCTTAAATGTAAGTCTTTCTTTTTTTGATATTCCTCCAAAGTTCTTCTTCTTTTATTTATCAAATTCCCTCGTGAACGTAAACGTAAATCAGCTTCCAACATTCTGTCAGGCAGAGCAGAACTAGTCACTGCGTAACAGTAACTTCTCCTCTCTCCCTCTTGTGCTAATTATATGATATCAGTATCCTTTCTTTACCCATTCTTCTGCCAGTTTTATTTTCATCATTGGATGGCACGGTGGCACAGTGGTTAGCGTTGCTGCCTCACTGTGCCAGGGACCCGGGTTCATTTCCGGCCTCGGGTGACTGTGTAGTGTCTGCACTTTTTCCCCATATCTGTGTGGGTTTCCTTTGGGTGCTCCAGTTCCCTCCCACAGTCCAAAGATGTGTGGATTGGCCTTGTTACATTGTCCCTTAGTCTCCAAAAACGTGTAGGTTAGGTGGATTGGCCATGCTAAATTGCCCCTTATTGTCCAAAGATGCGCAGGTTAGGTGGATTGGCCATGCTAAATTGCCTCTTAGTGTCCAAAGATGTGCAGGTTAGGTGGATTGGCCATGGTAAATTGCTCCTTAGTGTCCAAAGATGTGTAGGTTACGTGGATTGGCCATGCTAAATTGCCTCTTAGTGTCCAAAGATGTGTAGGTTAGGCAGATTGGCCATGGTAAATTGCCCCTTATTGTCCAAAGATGTGTAGGTTAGGCGGATTGGCCATGCTAAATTGCTCCTTAGTGTCCAAAGATGTGTAGGTTACGTGGATTGGCCATGCTAAATTGCCCCTTAGTGTCCAAAGATGTGCAGGTTAGGTGGATTGGCCATGCTAAATTGTCCCTTAGTGTCCAAAGATGTGTAGGTTAGGCAGATTGGCCATGCTAAATTGCCCCTTATTGTCCAAAGATGTGCAGGTTAGGTGGATTGGCCATGCTAAATTGCTCCTTAGTGTCCAAAGATGTGTAGGTTACGTGGATTGGCCATGCTAAATTGCCCCTTAGTGTCCAAAGATGTGTAGGTTACGTGGATTGGCCATGCTAAATTGCTCCTTAGTGTCCAAAGATGTGCAGGTTAGGTGGATTGGCCATGCTAAATTGCCCCTTAGTGTCCAAAGATGTGTAGGTTAGGTGGATTGGCCATGCTAAATTGCTCCTTAGTGTCCAAAGATGTGTAGGTTAGGTGGATTGGCCATGCTAAATTGCCCCTTAGTGTCCAAAGATGTGCAGGTTAGGTGGATTGGCCATGCTAAATTGCCCCTTATTGTCCAAAGATGTGTAGGTTAGTTGGATTGGCCATGCTAAATTGCTCCTTAGTGTCCAAAGATGTGTAGGTTAGGTGGATTGGCCATGCTAAATTGCCCCTTAGTGTCCAAAGATGTGCAGGTTAGGTGGATTGGCCGTGCTAAATTGCCCCTTAGTGTCCAAAGATGTGCAGGTTAGGTAGATTGGCTGGGCTAAATTGCTCCTTTGTGTCCAATGATGTGCCCTCTCTGTGTCAGGGAGATTAGCAGGGTAAAAATGTAACATTACAGGTTAGGGTCTGGGTGGGATTGATGTTAGTGTGGGCTCAATGTGCCAAATGGCCTTCCTCTCCACTGTGGTGATGCTATGATTCCATTCTATGATAGCATCTGACTATCACTGGCTAGGCCAGCATTTATTGCCCATTCCTAATTGCCCCCTTGAGAAGGTGGTGGTGAACTGTCTTTTTGAATGGCTGCAGTCCATATGGTGTAGGTACACCCACAGTGCTGTTAGGGAGGGAGTTCCAGGATTTTGAGCCAGTGATGATGAAAGAATGACCAATATATTTCCAAATCAGGATGGTGAGTGGCTTTGTTGGGGGGGGGAGCAAACTCCTGTCAGTGAGGAGTCTGCACATTCTCCTCGTGTCTGCATGGGTTTCCTCCGGGTGCTCCGGTTTCCTCCCACAGTCCAAAGATGTGCGGGTTAGGTTGATTGGCCATGCAAAGAAATTGCCCCTTAGTGTCCTGAGATGGGTAGGCTAAGGGGATATGGAGGTAGGGCCTGGGTGGGACTGTGGTCGGTGCAGACTCGATGGGCCGAATGGCCTCTTTCTGTACTGTAGGGATTCTATGATTTCTTTGAAATCTTGCCGTTGGTGGTGTTCCCATGTGTTTGCTGCCCTTCTCCTTCTCGATGGTGAGGGTCTTAGATTTGGAAGGTGCTATCGGAGGGTCCGTGGATCTGTACCATGTGGATTGTACAGCTGTGACTGGGAGAGAGTTTAACACTGTGGATGGAGTGGTGATAATGAGTTATTTTGTTTTGGATGATGTTGAGATTATTGAGTGCTGTTGGAGCTCCACGTACCCAGGCAAGTATAGCATCGCACTCACAACTTGTCTTTGCAAAGAGTGTTTGGAAAGTCAGAGGTTTGGAGTTTAATGCGGAGAAGTGTGAGGTAATTCACTTTGGTAGGAATAACAGATGTGTTGAGTATAGGGCTAACGGGAGGACTTTGAATAGTGTAGATGAGCAGAGGGATCTAGGTGTATGTGTACATAGATCCCTGAAAGTTGGGAATCAAGTAGATAGGGTTGTTAAGAAGGCATATGGTGTCTTGGCGTTTATTGGTAGGGGGATTGAATTTAGGAGTCGCAGCGTTATGTTGCAACTGTACACAATTCTGGTGCGGCCGCACTTGGAGTACTGTGTGCAGTTCTGGTCCCCACATTACAGGAAGGATGTGGAGGCTTTGGAGAGGGTGCAGAGGAGGTTTACCAGGATGTTGCCTGGTATGGAGGGGAGGTCCTATGAGGAGAGGCTGACGGATTTGGGGTTGTTTTCGCTGGAAAGAAGGCGGCTAAGAGGGGACCTTATTGAAACATATAAGATGATTAGAGGTTTAGATAGGGTGGATAGTGATAGCCTTTTTCCTCTGATGGAGAAATCTAGCACGAGGGGGCATGGCTTTAAATTAAGGGGGGGGTAGTTATAGGACGGATGTCAGGGGTAGGTTCTTTACCCAGAGGGTGGTGAGGGATTGGAATGCCCTGCCTGCTGCAGTTGTAAATGCGCCTAGTTTGGGGGCGTTTAAGAGATCCGTGGATAGGTTTATGGACGAAAAGGGATTGGTTTAGGTTAGTGGGTCATTGTTTTGTAACTGGTCGGCGCAACATCGTGGGCCGAAGGGCCTGTTCTGCGCTGTAATGTTCTATGTTCTATGTTTAAAGTTTATTTATTAGTGTGATAAGTAGGCTTACATTAACACTGCAATGAAGTTACTGTGAAAATCCCCTAGTGGCCATACTCCGGCGCCTGTTCAGGTACCTATCTATTCCTCTCAACATTTTGTAAACCTCTATCAGGTCGCCTCTCAACCTTCGTCTCTCCAGGGAGAAGAGACCGAGCTCCCTCAACCTATCCTCATAAGGCATGCCTCCCAATCCAGGCAACATCCTTGTAAATCTCCTCTGCACCCTCTCAATAGCTTCCACATCCTTCCTATAGTGAGGCGACCAGAACTGTGCACAGTACTCCAAGTGGGGTCTGACAAGGGTCTTATAAAGTTGCAGCATTACCTCCCGACTCCTAAACTCAATCCCTCGATTAATGAAGGCCTGTACACCATAAGCCTTCTTGACCACATCCTCCACCTGCGAGGCCGATTTAAGAGTCCTGTGGACCCGGACCCCAAGATCCTTCTGCTCCTCAACACTGCTAAGACTCCTACCCTTGATATTGTAGTCCTTCATCCCATTGGACCTGCCAAAATGGAGCACTACACATTTATCCGCGTTGAAGTCCATTGAGGGGATACATTGAGGGAGAATTTAGCATGGCTAAAGCACCTAACCAGCATGTCTTTCAGATTGTGGGAGGAAACCAGAGCACCCGGAGGGAACCCTTGAAGACACGGGGAGAACGTGCAGACTCCACACATACAGTGACCTAAAGCCAAAATCGATCCTGTATCCCAGATGCTGGGAGGCCACTGCGCTAAGTGTTGTGCCATTGGGCTGCCCATGGTGATACACTCACCACGGACTCTCCAGCCTCCAACCTGCTCTTCTGGTCAATGGCCAACAGTAACACTCCCCACCTTCCATCCTCCAACCACCCATTTGCAAGCCAGGATATTGGGGCTTCCCGCGAGGTTGTGCCATTGATTGTGAACACTCTTGTTGGAGATGGTCATCATTTCTGGCATGTCCAAACCCTACTTTGCCACGTATCCGCCCATGTTGCCATTCTCAATGCAGGTACAGAGAGTTTCTGTACCTGAAGGGTTGCCAGTGGCCCCCGGGCATTTGTCCCCACTTCTGACCTCATGTTGAAGGGGGGGGTGGCATTGACAAAGCAACTGAAGATAGCTGGGCCTGGAACCCTACCCTGAGGAACTCCTGCACTAATGGCTGAGATGATTGACCTATAGTGGTCATGTTCCCTTGCGCTCAGTGTGGCTTCAACCAGTGGAGAATATCTTCCCCCTCTCCAATTCTGTCCAATTGTCTCTCCTTATCCATTCTCCAAAAGTCCTGCACAACCCATCTCCCAGATCTTCTCCTCGCCCCCCTCCGTCCATCCCTATCTCCCTCTGGTCTCCGGCTGTGGACCCGAGACCCTCGTCACTTGCCAATCCGCTCCTTAATTTTGGAAGAAACTTCAAGCAGATCACCTTGAAGCCCCCTCGCATTTTCCTGAACAGAAAGAGGCCAAATCGCACATCAATTAAACATCGGCTACCGAGGGACTGTTTTTGTAACTCTCCTTGCTCCTTCGGAACTGACCAATTTCCCAGACTCCCCGGGGGGGAGGGAGGAACGTGATGGCCGCTGGCAGGCGTCGTGTCGTCACCCCAACCACCCCCTGCCCCGTGCCCCAGTTCCGGAAGGGCAAAATCTCTCCAAACAGCGGGGTCGCCCGCTCTGACAGGCGGCAGGCTCACCTGGACGTGATGTCTCTCTGGTTACGCGTCGCTAGTGTCAGCTCCTGCACCATTCCTTTATCATAATCTCTTCGGGCGAGGTATTTTTAGTGCCGTCGCAGTCTGCGAGAGACTGGGCAGCAAAACAGCTGCTGATGAATACATCACCCTCGAAGCAAATGTATTCGGAGAGGATGCAGGGCTTTTTGTGCGTAGCCATCACATTATCGCGTGCCTCGCGCTAACCTGTGACTCTCGCCAAGGGGGCCTTGAAAATCCAGGCACAGCGCAGGTAATTGGGCAATGATAACTGCTGCAGAGCTGTGAGATAATCGTTTGCTCTGCCTCGAATGCAGTGAGAATTTCTCTTTAAACAGGCAGCTTGCCTTTTGATCTCACGCAGGACCTGACCAGCTCTCTGAAAGTGTCTGAAAGCGTCGCCTGTTCTGATGTGTTTTGCCACCTCAGATGAAAAAAAGAATACCGTTCCCCCCTCCCCACTTCCCCAAATCCCACACCACACTGTATGTCTGCGTGTCTGTACATGAGCAATTTTGGACTTCGTACCGTAAGAACATAATGCTTAAACTGGACCAGCTGACGGGCAACACGACAGCTCAGTGACTATCACTGTTTGCAGTGCAGATACGTGGGCCGGTGTCTGCGGGAGTTTGCGCATTCTCCCCGTGCTTGCGTGGGTTTTCTCCGGGTGCTCCGGTTTCCTCCCACACCCCAAAGATGTGCTCTTAGGCTGATTGGTGTTAACAAATTGTCCCTAAATTAGTTTCCCCTCAATCTTCCCCAATAGGCATAGAGGGGGGGGACTCACAATGTTAAAATGGCGGCGCGGGCTCGTTGGGCCAAAGGGCCTGTTTCCCGGGCTGTGTTGTTCTTTGTTCTTTGTATAAGAAATAGGAGCAGGAGTCGGCCATCTAACCCCTCGAGCCTGCCCCGTCATTCAGTAAGATCGTGGCTGATCTGATAGTGGTTCAGTTCCACTTACCCCCCTGCTCCCTATAACCCTTAATTCCCTTATTAGTCAAAAATCTATCTACCCGTGACTTAAACACATTTAACGAGGTAGCCTCCACCACTTCAATGGGCAGAGAATTCCAAAGATTCGCTCCCCTCTGGGAGAAGAAGTTCCTCCTCAACTCTGTTCTAAATTGACTGCCCCTTATTTTGAGGCTGTGCCCTCTAGTTCTTGAAGCAAGAATGTGCCCTGAAGAAGGTCCAGGGGGAGGTTCGCAAGAATGGGTCGTTGAGGGTGGCACCGTGGTTAGCACTGCTGCCTCACAGCGCCAGGAACCCCGGTTCAATTCCAGCCTTGGGTGACTGTCTGGAGTCTGTACATTCTCCTCGTGCCTGCGTGGGTTTCCTCCGGGTGCTCCAGTTTCCTCCCACAGTCTGAAAGACGTGCTGGTTAGGGCGCATTGGCCCAAACAGGCGCCGGAGTGTGACGACTAAGGGATTTTCACAGTCACTTCTTTGCAGCGTTAATGTAATCCAACTGGTGACACTCATAAAAAATAAACTTTAAAACTTTACCTGATGAAGGGTCATATCAGACCTGGTACACCAGTTTCCTCCAAAGATGTGTAGGTTAGGGGGATTGGCCATGCTAAATTACCCCCAATGCGTAGTTCAGGAGGATTAGTGGGGCAATGCATAAGGTTACAGGGATGGTGCCTGGCTGAGATTCTCTGTCGGAGAGACAGTGCAGATTTACATAGAACATAGAACACTACAGCACAAACAGGCCCACAAGTTGCACCGATCACATCTATACCTACCAAGCCATAGAACTATCTGTAACTCCCAATCCCATTAAATCCCATGTACTCATCCAGAAGTCTTTTAAAAGACCCCAGCGAATTCGCCTCTACCACCACCGACGGCAGCCGATTCCATTCACTCACCACCCTCTGAGTGAAAAACTTACCCCTAACATCTCCTCTGTACCTGCTCCCCAGCACCTTAAACCTGTGTCCTCTCGTAGCGACCATTTCAGCCCTGGGAAATAGCCTCTGAGAATCCACCCTATCTATTCCTCTCAACATTTTATAAACCTCTACCAGGTCGCCTCTCAACCTTCGTCTCTCCAGGGAGAAGAGACCCAGCTCCCTCAACCTATCCTCATAAGGCATGCCTCCCAATCCAGGCAACATCCTTATAAATCTCCTCTCAATAGCTACCACAATAGCGGGGGTGGTGTGGAGGTGGGGGGGTGATCTTATTGGAAGTTACAGGATATGGAAAGGCCTGGATAAAGTGGGGGAGGTGCTATGTTGCCACCAGTAGGAGAGACTGGGATCCGAGGGCACGGACCCAGAATAAAGGAACGACCCTTTAGAACCGAAATGAGGTGGAATTTCTTCAGCCAGAGGGTGGTGAATGTGTGGAATTCTTTGCCACAGAAGGTTGCGGAGGTCAGGCCATTGAGTGTCTTTTAAGACAGCGATAAATAGATTTTTGATTGGTAAGGGGATCAAAGGTTGCGGGGGAAAGGCGGGAGAATGGAGTTGAGAAGCTTCTTAGCCATGATGGAGCAGACTCGATGGGCCAAATGGCCTAATTCTGCTCCTATATCTGATGGATGTATGGTCATTTCAGGGCCTTCCGACCCCAAGGATGGTTTTTACATTGGAATCTCAACTCAAATATTTGTCAAGGCATTGAAAACTCTCAATGAGATTGTCTTATTTCCCCCTTGAGCCTGACCCTCAGACCATTGCCTGGTTTATTTAAGGAAAAGCCTTGTTTTTCTTAAGTCACGGCCACTGGAAGTCTCTGCAGTTACATGGAGAACTTTTGAAGTTCATTTATTAGGCTTACATTCACACTGCAATGAAGTTACTGTAAAAAAATCAATAGTCGCCACATCCTGGCCCTGTTCAGATGCACTGAGGAAGAATTTAGCACAGCATCCAACCAGCATGTCTTTCAAACTGTGGGAGAAAACCGGAGAACCGGGAGGAAACCCATGCAGAGATGGGGAGAATGTGTAGACTCCACAGACAGTGACCCAAGCTGGGAATCGAACCCGGCTAGCTGGTGCTGTGAGGCAGCAGTGCTAACCACAGTGCCACCATATAGTCTTTTTTTGCTATTAATTTACCAGATGTGGGCGTCGATATCTAGACCAGCATTTATTACCCATCCTTAATTGCCCCTTGAGAAGGTGGGGGTGAGCTGCCTTCCTGAACCGTTGCAGTCCCTGAGTTGTAGGCACATCCACAGTGCTGTTAGGGAGGGAGTTCCAGGAATTTAACTCTTAGTCAATGGAAGAACAGCCGATATATTTCCACGTCAGGATTGTGAGTGGTTAAGAGGGTGTTAATTCTCTACGGCTGGGGTGTGTGTCTCCAAGAACTCACACTATGGCCAGACATCGGGGAAATGGTGGCCTAGTGATATAATCGCTAGACTATTAATGCAGAAACTGAGCTAATATTCTGGGGACCCGGGTTCGAATCCTGCCACAGCTGATGGTGGAATTTGAATTCAATCAAAAAAATCTGGAATTAAGAATCCACTGACGACCATTGTCGATTGTCGGAAAAACCCATCTCATTCACTAATGTCCTTTAGAGAAGGAAATCTGCCATCCTTACCTGGTCTGGCCTACATGTGACCCCAGGGCCACAATGGCCTCAACTACTTTCTGTGGGAGTGAATTCCACACATTCCCCACCCTCTGGGTGAAGAAATTTCTCCTCACCTCAGTTCTAAAAGGTTTACCCCTTATCCTCAAACTATAACCCCTAGTTCTGGACTCCCCCGCCATCAGGAACATTCTTTCTGAATCCACGTTGTCTAACCCAGTTAGAATTTTACAAGTTTCTATGAGATTCCCCCTTCAGTCCTCTGAACTCCAGCGAGGGCAGGTAAGTTCCACCAGTTACCATGGGGAGGCAGTAGAGTGGTGGTATTGCCAATAGGCTAGTAATCCAGAGACCCAGGGTAAAGGTCTGGTGACGCGGATTAGAATCCCACCACAGCAAATGGTGAAACCTGAATAAAAATCTAAATTTGGCGGTGAATTGTAAAAACCCAAGAGGCTCAGTTAGAGAAGGTAATCTGTGACCCCGCCCCCCATCTTGGTCAGGCCTACATGTGACTCCAGACCCACTCCAAATGCGCTTGAATCTTTTGGAAAGTTTATTTATTAGTGTCAGAAGTAGATCAAATTAACACCGCAATGAAGTTACTGTGAAATCCCCCAGTTGCCGCACATTGGGGTGCACTGAGGGAGAATTTAGCATGGCCAATGCACCCGAACCAGTATGTCTTTTGGACTGTGAGCGTTAGTCGGGGCACCTGGAGGCAACCCATGTAGACATGAGGAGAATCATAGAATCATAGAACCCTACAGTGCAGAAAGAGGCCCTTCGGCCCATCGAGTCTGCACCAAACACAATCCCACCCAGGCTCTACCCCCATATCCCTACATATTATACCCACTAATCCCTCTAACCTACACATCCCTGGACACTAAGGGGCAATTTCTTAGCATGGCCAATCAACCTAACCCGCACATCTTTGGACTGTGGGAGGAAACCGGAGCACCCAGAGGAAACCCACGCAGACACGGGGAGAATGTGCAATCTCCATGCAGACTATCACTGTTTGCTGTGCAGATACATGGATTTGGGCCGGTGTCTGCGGGAGTTTGCGCATTCTCCCCGTGCTTGCGTGGGTTTTCTCCGGGTGCTCCGGTTTCCTCCCACACCCCAAAGATGTGCTCTTAGGCTGATTGGTGTAACAAACTGTCCCTAAATTCGTCTCCCCTCAATCTGGTTTCCAATGTGGAGTGCCATAAACATAGACAAGGGTCATGGGTGGAAGCGGGGACTCGCAATGTTAAAATGGTGGCGCGGGCTCGTTGGGCCTGTTTCCCATGCTGTGTTGTTATTTGACAGTGACCCGAGCCAGGAATCGAACACAGCACCCTGGAGCTGTGAAGCAGCAGTGCTAACCCACTGTGCTGCAATGCCGTCCAACTTTGCACAGACGGTGACCACTGTGAGTACCAAGGACCCCACTGGAATGTAAACTCCTCTAACCCAGTGACCCAAGGCCGGGAATCGAACCCAGGTCCCTGGCGCTGTGAGGCAGCAGTGCTAACCCACTGTGCCACCAGGCTGCCCCCTTCACTGCCCTGTGAAATGGCAGTTAATGAGAGTGGGCCCCAGACCATTATCCTCTGCAGCTACTTGTCCAGTAACCCAACCAGTGCATGGACTGGAGTTTTGTTACAAGCACAGAGGCATGCCCAGTACTGGAAAGATAGACAACTAAACTTCCCACAGACGTAGGAGCAGAATTTTCTTTGCAAATGCATCCCTTGCCAAGCAATTAGATTTTATGTTGAGGGATTTTCATCAGTAATTACTGCACCTGCAACATCTACACAACAATATTGACCCTATCCAAAATATAATGGGATGCTACACCGGGAGGGATCAGCAATACTTTTTTTTGCGTGTGGGCCTTTTCTTATCGCAACTCCTCTACTGTTCAACTCTGGCACAGTCATATCGGAGACCTGCGAGGGGCCTGTGAAGCCCGTGAGAACCTCAAACTGCTGTAACTAGAGAAAACAAATCCCCATTGAACTTGGAAAATAGTGAAAAAGGCCAACGAGCCATTTTCACTATTTTCCAAGTTCAGTGGGGATGGTTCCTAAGCAGGGTAGCACCGAGGTGAAAGAAAATAGGAGGATAATTTAGTTAAGCTCAATTTCAAGGCCTAAAACAGGCCCATCGCAGTTCAGGAAGGCACACAAACCTTCTAGACTCAATACTCAAGCTCAACAACTTCAGGCATTCAGTCCAACGAGGGGCATACACGCGGTGGGTCGTGCGAGGGCTGCTCTTGGATGTTTCGAGAGTAGCCAACTACTTCCCGTCGTTAGTGTACGCTTAAACTGGACCAACTGACGGGCAACACGACAGCTCAGTGACTATCACTGTTTGCTGTGCGGATACATGGATTTGGGCCGGTGTCTGTGGGGAGTTTGCACATTCTCCCCGTGCTTGCGTGGGTTTTCTCCGGGTGCTCCGCTTTCCTCCCACACCCCAAAGATGTGCTCTGAGGCTGATTGGTGTAACAAATTGTCCCTAAATTAGTCTCCCCTCAATCTGGTTTCCAATGTGGAGTGCCATAAGCGTAGACAAGGGTCACGGGTGGAAGAGGGGACTCACAATGTTAAAATGGCGGCGCGGGCTCGTTGGGCCGAAGGGCCTGTTTCCCGTTGCTGTGTTGTTTTTTGTTTGTTCTTTGTCATTATTATTGCGGTAAAAGCAAAATGCTGAGAATACTGGAAGCAAAGCAGAAAATGCTGGAAAATCTCAGCAGGTCTAACAGCCTCTGTGGAGAGAGAATAGAAACACAGAAACTAGAATCAGTAGCAGGCTACTCAACCCTTCGAATCTGTGTCACATTTGCTATTTTCCAATCTGTGGGAACCACCCCAGAGTCCAGCGAATTTTGGTAAATTATCACGTGTGCATTTGCTATTTCTCCTGCCATCACTTTCAGTACCCTGGGATACATTCCATCAGGACCAGGAGACTTGTCTACCTTTAACTCCCATTAACTTGCCCAACACGACCTGTTTTGTGATAATGATAGTTTCTTGGTCCTCACCTTGCTGCCATCAATTTTTGGCATGTTATTTGTATCTTCCACTGTGAAGACCAACTCAAAATACCTGTTCAATGCCTCAGCCGTTCTGTCATTTCCAGTTATTACATCCCCCTTCTCATAGTCTAAAGGACCAATATTTATTTCAGCCACTCTTTTTCATTTTATGTATTTGTAGAAACTTTTGCTATCTGTTTTTATATTCTGAGCTAGTTTACTCTCATAATCCATCCTACTTTTCTTATCATAGAATCATAGAACCCTACAGTGCAGAAAGAGACCCTTCGGCCCATCGAGTCTGCACCGAACACAATCCCATCCAGGCCCTATCCCCATATCCCTGCACATTTACCTGCTAACCCCTCTAACCTACGCATCCCAGGGCACTAAGGGGCAATTTTTTAGCACGGCCAATCAACCTAACCCGCACACCTTTGGACTGTGGGAGGAAACCGGAGCACCCGGAGGAAACCCACGCAGACACGAGGAGAATGTGCAAGCCCCACACAGACAGTGACCCGAGCCAGGAATTGAACCCAGGCCCCCGGAGCTGCGAAGTAGCGGTGCCAACCACCGCGCCACCGTACTTTTTTTGTGGCTTTCTATTGACCTTTAAAGATTTCCCAATCCTCTAGGTTCCCACTAATCTTTGCCACGTTGTATGTATTTTCTTTCAATTTGATACCCTCCTTTATTTCCTTCGATATCCACGGCTGATTATCCCCTTTGCAACAGTCCTTCCTTATCACTGGTATATACTTCTGCTGAGCACTATGAAAGGTTGCTCAGCAAGTCCTCCACTGTTCCTCAATTGTCCCATCAGAAAGTTCTTGCTCCCAGTCTACCTTAGTCAATTCCTCCCTCATCCCTTTGTAACCTCCTTTGTTGAAGCACAAGACACTAGGATTGGATTTTACCTCCTCACACTCCATCTGTATTTTAAATTCAACCATCACTGTAATCCAGGAGGATCCCTAACTGGGAGATCATTCATTATTCCCGTCTCATTACACAGGACCAGATCTAGGATAGCTTGCTCCCTCGTAGGTTCCATTACACACTGTTCAAGGAAGCTATCGCAGAGACATCCTGTGAACTCAGTTACAAGTTGTGTACCTCAGGGATCTGTTTTGGGGCCACTGCTGTTTGTCATTTTTATAAATGACCTAGATGAGGGTGTAGAAGGATGGGTTAGTAAATTTGCTGACGACACCAAAGTTGGAGGAGTTGTAGACAGTGAGGATGGGTGTTACAGTTTGCAGAGGGACATGGATAAGCTGCAGAGCTGGGCCGAGAGGTGGCAAATGGAGTTTAATATGGAAAAGTGTGAGGTGATTCACTTTGATAAGAATAACAGGAGTACAGAATATAGGGCTAATGGAAGGACTCTTAGTAGTGTTGATGAGCAGAGAGATCTCGGGGTACATGTGCATAGATCCCTGAAAGTTGGCACCCAGGTTGATAAGGTTGTTAAGAAGGCGTACAGTGTGTTAGCTTTTATTGGTAGAGGGATTGAATTTCAGAGCCGTGAGGTCATGTTACAACTGTACAAAACTCTGGTGCGGCCGCACTTGGAGTATTGCGTACAGTTCTGGTCGCCGCATTATAAGAAAGATGTGGAGGCATTGGAAAGGGTGCAGAGGAGGTTTACCAGGATGTTGCCTGGTATGGAGGGAAGGTCTTATGAGGAAAGGCTGAGGGACTTGAGGTTATTTTCATTAGAGAGAAGAAGGTTGAGAGGTGACCTGATTGAGGCATACAAGATGATCAGAGAATTGGATAGGTGGACAGTGAGAGCCTTTTGCCTCGGATGGTGATGGCTAACACGAGGGGACATAGCTTTAAATTAAGGGGTGGTAATTATAGGATGGATGTCAGAGGTAAGTTCTTTACTCAGAGGGTAGTAAGGGCGTGGAATGCCCTGCCTGCAGCAGTTGTGGACTCGCCAACTTTAAGGGCGTTCAAATGGTCAGTGGATAGGCATATGGATAACATTGGAATAGTTTAGGTTAGAGGGTCATTAGATTGGTTCCACTCGTCGGCGCAACATCGAGGGCCGAAGGGCCTGTACTGCGCTGGAATGTTCTACGTTCTAACTCCTCCTCAAGGCTGTCTTAGAACATAGAACATAGAACATGTTCTTGACTGACCTGGTTTGACCAATTGAGATGTAGATCAAAATCCCCCATGATAATTGCTGTACCATTTTTACACGCATCAGTTACTTCTTTGTTTTTGCTATCAGACCTGCTGAGATTTTCCAGCATTTTCCGTTGCTGTTGAACATTATTGTGGTGACATGGTCCTTTAACATGGGCTGGTACTCGTTGGAGTTTAGAAGGCTGAGGGGGGATCTTATAGAGACTTATAAGATAATGAAGGGGATGGATAGGGTAGAGGTAGAGAGATTCTTCCCGCTTAGAAAGGATAGCAGGACTAGCGGGCACAGCCTCAAGATAAGTGGGGGGCAGTTTAGAATGGAGTTGAGGAGGAACTTCTTCACTCAAGGGGTGGTGAGTCTCTGGAATTCTCTACCCATTAAAGTGGTGGAGGCTACCTCGTTGAATATGTTTAAGACACAGGTAGATAGATTTCTGATCGATAAGGAAATTAAGGGTTATGGGGAGCAGGTGGGTAAGTGGAACTGATCCACTTCAGATCAGCCATGACCTTATTGAATGGTGGGGCAGGCTCGAAGGGCTAGATGGCCTACTCCAGCTCCTATTTCTAATGTTCTTATAAGGGGGTTTGGGGGGGTGGTTGTGATTCTTCGAGGGCCACATGATCAGGCCAGACCCAATGGACAGTCAGTGCCGGAAGACAAGCCAATTGGGAGCAAGGCCGTACATCAGGGAGGATCCAGGGAGAGAAGAAGGAAGACTTGCTTCCTGTAGACCTTATCTTGTATATAAATGTATATTACTGATAATAAATGATCTATTGTTGAAGCCACAACAATTCTCCTTCAAATTCAGTGCAATTAAAATGATGACTCTCTCTTTGACCTTGAAGATGGATGAGGAGAGAGATCCCACAATGCCTTGGGCTACCTCCCTCCAGACAATCTAACCATCAGCAGTGTGATATCCCCCAGGACCTGCATGGGGAAATCACTGATTGACCTCCCAGTATGACTCATTGGATACGAGCTCCCTGGGGACTGATAATGAACTCACCCGATGGAGCGCGTATACCGAGACCAATATAAAGCAAGACCCCGAGTGAGTCCATTGTTGCATTGTCCTGGTCGGGAGCTATTTGGCTTGCGGGTTTTGCTTTACTTTATTGTGTGTGATAAAGCACGCACTTTAAGCAGCTGACTCCTCGAGTTTATATAGGAAGAATCGTATCGATTAACCGGCCCTTCCTCGCACTGCTTGTGGGATCCTGCTGTGCGAGAAATGGTTGTAGCGTTTATCCGCATGATGGGAGTCGCCACACTTCAAATGATGTGTGAGACACATTGGTTTTTCTGCCATCTTCACCTCGTTACTTTTATTCTGTAGCAGCGTAAGCTCCGATTATATTAATGTCACCGTTATGAATAATGTAAAGACGGGAAGGTTTATCATTTGCATTGCACCCTTCATGACCTCTGCCTGCCCTGAAGCTTCACACAGAATGTGTAGCATTTTTGAAATGAAGCCACTGGTGTAAACACAGCAAGCAATGTCAGTGAGACAGAGGAGATAGTCATCGACTTCAAGAAGTGCTGGAGGACATGCCCCTGTCTACATCAACGGGGATGAAGTGGAAATGGTCGGGACCTTCAGGTTTCTCGGTGTCCAGGTCACCAACAACCTGTCCTGGTCCCTCCACACCGACATTATAGTTAAAAAAATCCCATCAACACCTCTACTTTCACAGGAGGTTAAAGAAATTCAGCACGTCCTCTATGACTCTCACCAATTCTTACAGATGCACCATAGAAAGCATTCTTTCCAATTCTTAATATGGATCCTGCTCTGTCCAAGACCACAAGAAACTACAAAGGGTCATGAACGTAGCCCAATCCATCACACACACCAGCCTCCCACCCATTGACTCTGTCTACACTTCCCGCTGCCTTGGAAAAGCAGCCAGCATAATTAAGGGCCCCACACACCCCGGACATTCTCTCTTCCACCTTCTTCTGTTGAGAGAAAGATACAAAATGCTGAGATCATGAAGCAACTGACTCAAGGGCAACTTCTTCCCTTCTGCCATCAGACTTTTGAGTGGACCTTTCACCCTAGCTATGACTGTAATATCACATTATCCAACCTCTCATAGAAACCATAGCATCATAGAAACCCTACGATGCAGGTGGCACGGTAACATAGTGGTTAGCACTGCTGCTTCACACCTCCAGGGTCTTGGGTTCGATTCCTGGCTTGGGTCACTGTCTGAGTGTTGCACATTCTCCTCATGTCTGCGTGGGTTTCCTCCAGGTGCTCCGGTTTCCTCCCACAGTCCAAAGATGTGCGGGTTAGGTTGATTGGCCATGCTAAGAAATTGCCCGTTAGCATCCAGGGATGTGTAGGTTAGAGGGATTAGTGGGTATAATATGTAGGGATATGGGGGGAAGGGCTTGGGTGGGATTGTGTTCGGTGCAGACTCGAAGGGCTTCTTTCTACACTGTAGAGTTTCTATGATTCTATGATACCAAAGCATCCAGAGGGAACCAACGCATTCCTTCTCCCCTATGTACTCTATGAATGGTATGCTTTATCGGTAAAGCACAAAAGAAACAATACTTTTCACTGTATCCCAATACGTGGATCCATAATAAGTCAAATCAAACTGTGCTCAGCACCATCGGAAAAGCATTGCTACGACACTGCATTGATAATCTGTTTGAGTGCTGAGGGCTGGGGGACAAATATTGGTCTGGTTACTGGGGAGAAGGTCCCTGCATGGATGGGATTCTCCGGTCTCGTCTGCAGAGGGAGCTGTCGCAAGGGAGAATGGAAAACTTGGCATTCCAGCCAAAATCCCCTTCATTCTCGGCCCGCCTTGTTGTCCAACGAGGGGCATACACGCGATGGGTTGTGCGAGGGCTGCTCTTGGATGTTTCGAGAGTTGCCTAGTGCTTCACGTCGTTAGTGTACGCTTAAACTGGACCAACTGACGGGCAAGACGACAGCTCAGTGACTATCACTGTTTGCTGTGCAGGCACATGGATTTGGGCCGGTGTCTGTGGGAGTTTGCGCATTCTCCCCGTGCTTGCGTGGGTTTTCTCCGGGTGCTCCGGTTTCCTCCCACACCCCAAAGATGTGCTCTTAGGCTGATTGATGTAACAAATTGTCCCTAAATTAGTCTCCCCTCAATCTGGTTTCCAATGTGGAGTGCCATAAGCATAGACAAGGGTCATGGGTGGAAGAGGGGACTCACAATGTTAAAACGGAGGCGTGGGCTCTTTGGGCCTAAGGGCCTGTTTCCCGTGCTGTCTTGTTCTTTGTTCTCAGTGGAACTGGAAAATCTCAACCCCAGATAAGGACGGAAGGTTCCAGTGCGAGCGTCCGCGAGGAAGCACCTCGATAATTTTCTGTTCTTCCACCCGAGAGAACCTTAGTTTGGCATCCTGTTTCAAGGGCAGCCTCTCAGGCAGTGCAGCACTCTCACAAGCGCTGCGCAGAAGGAGCGCGGTCCCAGGTTGAATTCTCCAGTCTTGGTGAGGTGGGAAACATAGAACATAGAACATAGAACATAGAACATTACAGCGCAGAACAGAACAGAACAGAACAGGCCCTTCGGCCCACGATGTTGCAGAAACGATGTTGATGAAACAGAGCCGGAACTTCCTGACTCAGAGGCGGCCCACCCCGCCACGGCGGACACAGTGGCTGGAATTCTCCGGCCTCGCCCAAGGCGGGGAGTCTCCAGTCTCGCTGCTGTGAATGGGGACTTGGCATGGGTGACAAAATTCTCCGTTCGCGCCGGCAGCGGGGATGTACGGGACGGGATTTGGGGACAAATTGTCCCTAAATTAGTTTTCCCTCAATGTGGAATGCCGTAAGCATGGATAAGGGTCACGGGTGGAGGGGGGACAATGTTAAAATGGCGGCGCGGGCTCGATGGGCCAAAGGGCCTGTTTCCCGGGCTGTTTTTTGTTCTTTGGGACATCCCCGGCCAAGGAACGCGGGTTTTTGGCTGGTAAGGGGATCAGAGGTTATCACAGAAACCCTACAGTACAAAAGGAGGCCATTCGGCCCATCGAGTCTGCACTTAGCACAATCCCACCCAGGTCGTATCCCTACATATTATACCCACTAACCCCTCTAAAGTACGCATCTCAGGGTGCTAAGGTGCAATTTTTAGCATGGCCAATCAACCTAACCTGCACTGTGGGAGGAAACCGGAGCACCCGGAGGAAACCCACGGTTATGGGATATAGGTGAGAGAATGGGGTTGAGACATTTATCGGTTACTATCGAATGGCAGATTTTTTTAATCGTAGGAGGTGGGCATTACTGGCTGGCCAATACTTATTACCCATCCCTATTTGTCCCTTTTCAGAGGGCAGTTCAGAGTCAACCACATCGCTGTGGCTCTGGAGCCTCATATAGGCCAGACCAGTTAAAGGTGGCAGATTCCCTTCCCAAAGGACACTAGTGAACCAAATAGGTAGATTCTACATTCCAGATATTTTCGACAGAATTTAAATTCCACCACCTTGTCTTGACCAGCGTGTCTTCCAGACGACTGGGGGGAAACCGGAACACCTGGAGGAAACCCATGCAGACACGGGGAGAATGTGCGGACTCCACTCAGACAGTGACCCAAATCGAACCTGGGTCCCTGGCGCCGTGAGGCAGCAGTGCTAACCACGGTGTCACAGGGCAATAACTTGTAAAGATCTGTGTACCTTGCTGAAGTATAAATCCTTTCCCGTCTGAGAATGATTCCTTACATGCCAATCAGTGATGTTCTGGGTGAGCGAATGAATGGCTTGTGAAGTCACTGCGATCTGGTCTTTTCTCAGAGGGCAGTTCCGAGTCAACTACATCGCTATGGCTCTGGGGCCACGTATAGGCCAGACCAGTTAAAGATGGCAGAATTCCTTCCCAAAGGACATTGAGTACAACAAAGGTTTGTTCCGGGGAATGACAGGACTGCTTTATTGAGCCTGTTATCTCGAGAGTTTCCAAGAATGAGAGGGTGCAGCCTACAAAATACTGAATGGAGAAGACAGAGTAGATGTTTCCTTTGGTTGGGGAGTCATAATGAGGAAGCAGAATTTCAAAATAATCTGACCATAGAACCCTACAGTGCAGAAAGAGGCCCATCGAGTCTGCACCAACAACAATCCCACCCAGGCCCTACCCCAATATCTCAACACATTTACCCACTAATCCCTTTAACCTACACATCCCTGGACACTAAGGGGCAATTTTAGCATGGCCAATCAACCTAACCCCCACATCTTTGGGAGGAAACCAGAGCACCCAGAGAAAACCCACGCAGACACGAGGAGAATGTGCAAACTCCACACAGACAGTGACCTGAGCTGGGAGTCGAACCCAGGTCCCTGGAGCTGTGAAGCAGCAGTGCTAACCCACTGTCCTACCGTGCCGCCCAACTTATCACTGACAACTGAGATGAGCAGAAATTTCTTCACACTTGTTACTCTTTGGAAGTCTCTACTCTAAAGGGCAAAGTAAGAAGTCTAACAACACCAGGTTAAAATCCAACAGGTTTATTTGGCATCACAAGCTGATGGTTGGCACGGTAGCACAGTGGGTTAGCACTGCTGCTTCACAGCTCCAGGGACCTGGGTTCGATTCCTGGCTCGGGTCACTGTCTGTGTGGAGTTTGCACATTCTCCTCGTGTCTGCGTGGGTTTCCTCCGGGTACTCCGGTTTCCTCCCACAGTCCAAAGATGTGCGGGTTAGGTTGATTGTCCATGCTAAGAAATTGCCCCTTAGTGTCCAGGGATGAGTAGGTCAGAGGGATTAGTAGGTATATGTATATGTAGGGATATGGGGGTAGGGCCTGGGTGGGATTGTGTTCGGTGCAGACTCAATGGGCCGAACGGCCTCTTTCTGCGCTGTAGGGTTCTATGTTCACAAGTTTTCAGAGCACTGCCCCTTCATCACTCACCTGATGTGCCTCCAAAAGTTTGTGTTTGCAAATAAACCTGCTGGACTTTAACCTGGTGTTGTGAGACTTCTTACTGTACCCATCCCAGTTCAACGCCGGCATCTCCACATTGTGGCTTCTCTAAAAGGTTGTGGAAGTTCAGTCATTGAGTTAGAGATTGATAGCTTCCTGATCAACAATAACAGAAAGGGTATAATGTGGGTAAAAATGCATTGAAATGTCTGATCAGCCACAATCGTATAGAATGGCTCAACGGGCTGAATGGCCTCGTCCTATTCCTATAATTGTGGTGCGATATGTTCTTTTCATTGTCCAATGCTCCAACTTGACCTGGTCCCTCCACACCAACACGTTATATCACAGCTTGGGCTCCTGCTCTGCCCAAGACCGCAAGAAACTACAAAGAGTTGTAAATGTAGCCCAATCCATCATGCAAACCAGCCTCCCATCCATTGACTCTGTCTACACTTCCCGCTGCCTCAGCAAAGCAGTCAGCATAATTAAGGACCTCATGCATCGCGGACATTCTCTCTTCCACCTTCTTCCGTCGAGAAAAACATACAAAAGTCTGAGGTCACATACCAACCGACTCAAGAACAGCTTCTTCCCTGCTGCTGTCAGACTTTTGAATGGACCTACCTCGCATTAAGTTGATCTTTCTCTACACCTTAGCTATGACTGTAACACTACATTCTGCACTCTCTCCTTTCCTTCTCTATGAAGGGTATGCTTTGTCTATGTAACACACAAGACACAATACTCTTTACTGTATACTAATGCATGTAACAATAATAAATCAAATCAAATCCTCTTACTGTGTCCCATGTTATGCCGATAACGTTATTGGTTATCATGTGAACATCCTGAAAGCTTGCTAAAATCCCAGTTAAACGTCTACTGGTGGGGTGTCATTGTGGCACAGTGGTTAGCGTTGTCTGTGCGGAGTATGCATGTTCTCCCCGTGTCTGCATGGGTTTCCTCTGGGTGCTCCTCTTTCCTCCCACAGTCCAGAAGATGTGTTGGTTTGGTGCATTGGTCGTGCTAATTTCTCCCTCAGTGTACCCGAACAGGCCCCGGAGTGTGGCGACTAGAGGATTTTCACAGTAACTTCATTGCAGTGTTTTTTTTTGCTGTTATTCCTGCCAAAATGGATGCCCCTCGTTTACCAACATTGTACTCCATCTGCCACACTCTTGCCCTCTCCCTGAAACTATTTATATCTCTTTGTAGACTTCCAGTGTCTTCGGCACACCTTAGTTGATTTGATTTATGATTGTTACATGTATTAACATACAGTGAAAAGTGTTGTTTCTTGTGCGCTGTACAGACAAAGCATACCGTTCATAGAGAAGGAAAGGAGAGGGTGCGGAATGTAGTGTTACAGTCATAGATAGAGTGTAGAGAAAGATCAACTTAATGCGAGGTAGGTCCATTCAAAAGTCTGATGGCAGCCGGGAAGAAGTCGTTCTTGAGTCGGTTGGTGACCCCCAGACTTTTGTATGGTTTTCCTAACAGAAGAAGGTGGAAGAGAGAATGTCCGGGGTGAGTGGCGTCAAAGAACAACACAACACAGCACAGGAAACAGGCCCTTCGGCCCTACAAGCCCTGCGCCGCCCATTTTAACACTCAGTGAGTGCCTCATTCCAATCCTTCTCCTACCTACGGCTTTTGCCTACATCTCGTGGACCCCACAATAAAGGGGGTGCAAATTTAGAGAATTATACGTGCGCCAGATTGAGGGAGGTCTAATTTAGGGACAATTTGTTACACCAATCAGCCTAAAAGCACGTTTTTGGGGTGTGGGAGGAAACCAGAGCACCCGGAGAAAACCCACGCAAGCACGGGGAGAATGTGCAAACTCCCGCAGACCCTGACCCAGGTCAGAGATCCGACCCGGGTCCCTGTATCTGCACAGCAAACAGTGATAGTCACTGAGCTGTCGTGTTGCCCGTCAGTTGGTCCAGTTTAAGCGTACACTAACGACGTGAAGCACTAGGCAACTCTCGAAACATCCAAGAGCAGCCCTCGCACGACCCACCGCGTGTATGCCCCTCGTTGGACAACAAGGCGGACTGAATCACCTGTGGATGTAAAACAAAAAGACATCAATAAACATACACAGCTTATACAGACAATCATGGAATCCCCAGAAGCTCAAACGTAAGACAGGCGAACCATAAAAATATGTTGGACGGTCCATAGGAATCTATTGATGCCCAGGAATGTCCTGAGGCTCTTGATCCTTATTTAGAGCAGTCTTTTGTATCCCTCCATCTCCAGTCCGCTCATATGCCTATCTAGGTAAGCCTGAAACAACTCCAGCGTGCCTGCCTCCACCACCTTACTTGGCAGAGCATTCCATACCCCCACTACCCTCTGCGTGAAAAACCTCCCTCTAACATTGGAATTATACCTCGCCCCTTTCACCCTAAGCCCGTGGCCCCTTGTGATTTTAGAACATAGAACACTACAGCACAAACAGGCCCATAAGTTGCGCCGATCACATCTATACCTACCAAGCCATAGAACTATCTGTAACTCCCAATCCCATTAGATCCCATGTACTCATCCAGAAGTCTTTTAAAAGACCCCAGCGAGTTCGCCTCTATCACCACCGACGGCACCACTCACTCACTAACCTCTGAGTGAAAAACTTACCCCTGACATCTCCTCTGTACCTGCTCCCCAGCACCCTAAACCTGTGTCCTCTCGTAGCGACCATTTCAGCCCTGGGAAATAGCCTCCGAGAATCCACCCTATCTATTCCTCTCAACATCTTATAAACCTATTTTATAAACCTTTTCCCACCATTCACTCTACCCTTAATTAAACTGGTGGCTTTGCCGAGACAGCGTAGACACAGTCAATGGACGGGAGGCTGGTTAACGTGAGCCTACGTGTGACAAGAATACATAAAGATTGAACAGGATTGATTTCTCAAGCGTCTGAAAATGGGATTCGAGTCTAAAACCGCCTGACTCAAGAAACAATCGCGCCGTCATTCAGATGAGTGTGCCGGATTATAAAGAAGTGGAGGGAGTTTTTTACTTTCTGATCTACCCCTTAGCAATGGCCTCGTCTCCCCTCTGCATCCATGTGACATGTTCCCATTTCGCCAACCAGCTATCCTGACGTATTAGAGCTGAATTAGATACACCCCGCGCTGTGGCCTCAGACAGCAACGCAAGCGGCCCAGATTCATTTCATATCGGCTTCCACTGTCACCGTGAGTGCGGGTGTTAAAGAACAAAGAACAACACAGCACGGGAAACAGGCCCTTCGGCCCAACGAGCCCACGCCGCCATTCCAATACTGTGCTTGTCCTCTTCCACCCTTGACCCGTGTCTACGCTTATGGTACCCCCATTGGAAACCGGGTTAAGGGGAAAATAATTTAGGGACAATTTGTTACACCAATCAGCCTAACAGCACATCTTTGGGGTGTGGGAGGAAACCGGAGCACCCGGAGAAAACCCACGCAAGCACGGGGAGAATGCGCAAACTCCCGCAGACACCGGCCCAAATCCATGTGTCTGCACAGCAATCAGTGATAGTCACTGAGCTGTCGTGGTGCCCAGCATCTGGTCCAGTTTAAGCGCACACTAAGGACGTGAAGTACTAGGCCAATCTCGAAACATCCAAAAGCAGCCCTCGTACGACCCACGGCGTGTATGCCCCTCGTTGGACAACAAGTCGGACCGACACACCTGCGGAGTAAAAGAGACCGGCATCAATTTAAACGGAAGGTAGGCGATTGGGGGGTTGGGGGGATGTTGGGGGTGGGGGGAAGGAGGTGGCGGGGGATGGGGGGTTGACATTCGCAGTGAGAACGTGGCACTGTGGGTTGGAAAAGTCTAAGCGCTAAGATAATAGGCTCACTTATCTATCAGGAGCTGGGATAATGGAAATAGTCGACTGAGAATGTGGGAGTGGAGGCATTGTCAATGAAAATGTGACAGCAGCCACTTATCGACGCCAATTTAGGTTTGGGTAATTATCAGCGTGATGTAGCACGGTAAATCATCGATATAATGTGGACCGGGTAATTATGAGAGATCTCTACTGGCATTGTCATTGCAAAAACGACATTTCCTCGGGACAGTGTGAAAGTAACGTGTTAATTTTACATCTTCCTGAAAGCCGGTGCCGTCCAGATTGTTAATCCCAACAAATAGACACAGTCAAAAGCAGACTGAACAGGTCGCACAGTGCTACAGCACCCTGAACAGGTCGCACAGTGCTACAGCACCCTGAACAGGCCACAAAGTGCTACAACACCCTGAACAGGTCACACAGTGCTACAGGACCCTGAACAGGTCACACAGTGCTACAGCACCCTGAACAGATCACACAGTGCTACAGCACCCTGAACAGGTCACACAGTGCTACAGCACCCTGAACAGATCACACAGTGCTACAGCACCCTGAACAGGTCACACAGTGCTACAGCACCCTGAACAGGTCACACAGTGCTACAGCACCCTGAACAGGTCACACAGTGCTACAGCAGCCTGAACAGGTAACACAGTGCTACAGCACCCTGAACAGGTCACACAGTGCTACAGCACCCTGAACAGGTCACACAGTGCTACAGCACCCTGAACAGGTCACACAGTGCTACAGCACCCTGAACAGGTCACACAGTGCTACAGCACCCTGAACAGGTCACACAGTGCTACAGCACCCTGAACAGATCACACAGTGCTACAGCACCCTGAACAGGTCACACAGTGCTACAGCACCCTGAACAGGTCACACAGTGCTACAGCACCCTGAACAGATCACACAGTGCTACAGCACCCTGAACAGATCACACAGTGCTACAGCACCCTGAACAGGTCACACAGTGCTACAGCACCCTGAAAAGGTCACACAGTGCTACAGCACACTGAACAGGTCACACAGTGCTAGAGCACCCTGAACAGGTCACACAGTGCTACAGCACCCTGAACAGATCACACAGTGCTACAGCACCCTGAACAGGTCACACAGTGCTACAGCACCCTGAACAGGTCACACAGTGCTACAGCACCCTGAACAGGTCACACAGTGCTACAGCACCCTGAACAGGTCGCACAGTGCTACAGCACCCTGAACAGGTCACACAGTGCTACAGCACACTGAACAGGTCACACAGTGCTAGAGCACCCTGAACAGGTCACACAGTGCTACAGCACCCTGAACAGATCACACAGTGCTACAGCACCCTGAACAGATCACACAGTGCTACAGCACCCTGAACAGGTCACACAGTGCTAGAGCACCCTGAACAGGTCACACAGTGCTACAGCACCCTGAACAGATCACACAGTGCTACAGCACCCTGAACAGATCACACAGTGCTACAGCACCCTGAACAGGTCACACAGTGCTACAGCACCCTGAACAGGTCACACAGTGCTACAGCACCCTGAACAGGTCGCACAGTGCTACAGCACCCTGAACAGGTCACACAGTGCTACAGCACACTGAACAGGTCACACAGTGCTAGAGCACCCTGAACAGGTCACACAGTGCTACAGCACCCTGAACAGATCACACAGTGCTACAGCACCCTGAACAGATCACACAGTGCTACAGCACCCTGAACAGGTCACACAGTGCTAGAGCACCCTGAACAGGTCACACAGTGCTACAGCACCCTGAACAGATCACACAGTGCTACAGCACACTGAACAGGTCACACAGTGCTACAGCACCCTGAACAGGTCACACAGTGCTACAGCACACTGAACAGGTCACACAGTGCTACAGCACCCTGAACAGATCACACAGTGCTACAGCACCCTGAACAGGTCACACAGTGCTAGAGCACCCTGAACAGGTCACACAGTGCTACAGCACCCTGAACAGATCACACAGTGCTACAGCACACTGAACAGGTCACACAGTGCTACAGCACCCTGAACAGGTCACACAGTGCTACAGCACACTGAACAGGTCACACAGTGCTACAGCACACTGAACAGGTCACACAGTGTTACAGCACCCGGAACAGGTCACACAGTGCTACAGCACCCTGAACAGGTCACACAGTGCTACAGCACCCTGAACAGGTCACACAGTGCTACAGCACCCTGAACAGGTCACACAGCGCTACAGTACCCTGAACAGATTGCACAGTGCTACAGATCCCTGAATAGGTCACAGAGTGCGACAGCACCCTGAACAGGTCACACAGTGCTACAGCACCCTGAACAGGTCACACAGTGCTACAGCACCCTGAACAGATCACACAGTGCTACAGCACCCTGAACAGGTCGCACAGAGTTACAGCACCCTGAACAGATCGCACAGTGCTACAGCACCCTGAACAGGTCGCACAGAGCTACAGCACCCTGAACAGGTCACACAGTGCTACAGCACCCTGAACAGGTCACACAGTGCTACAGCACCCTGAACAGGTCGCACAGAGTTACAGCACCCTGAACAGATCGCACAGTGCTAGCACCCTGAACAGGTCGCACAGTGCTACAGCACCCTGAACAGGTCACACAGTGCTACAGCACCCTGAACAGGTCACACAGTGCTACAGCACCCTGAACAGGTCGCACAGAGCTACAGCACCCTGAACAGGTCACACAGTGCTACAGCACCCTGAACAGGTCGCACAGAGCTACAGCACCCTGAACAGGTCACACAGTGCCACAGCACCCTTAACAGTTCGCACAATGCGACAGCACACTGAACAGGAAACACAGTGCTACAGCACCCTGAACAGTTCACTCAGTGCTACAGCACCCCGAACAGATCGCACAGTGCTACAGCACCCTGAACAGGTCACACAGTGCTACAGCACACTGAACAGGTCACACAGTGCTACAGCACCCTGAACAGGTTGAACAGTGCTACAGCACCCTGAACAGATCACACAGTGCTACAGCACCCTGAACAGTTCGCACAATGCTACAGCACCCTTAACAGGAAACAAAGCGCTACAGCACAATGAACAGGTCGCACAGTGCTCCAGCACCCTGAACAGGGTACACAGTGCTACAGCACCCTGAACAGGTCACACAGTGCCACAGCCCCCTGAATAGTTCGCACAGTGCTACAGCACCCTGAACAGGTCACACAGTGCAACAGCACCCTGAACAGGTCACACAGCGCTACAGTACCCTGAACAGATTGCACATTGCTACAGATCCCTGAACAGGTCACACAGTGCTACAGCACCCTGAACAGGTCACACAGTGCTACAGCACCCTGAACAGATCACACAGTGCTACAGCACCCTGAACAGGTCGCACAGAGTTACAGCACCCTGAACAGGTCGCACAGTGCTAGCACCCTGAACAGGTCGCACAGAGCTACAGCACCCTGAACAGGTCACACAGTGCTACAGCACCCTGAACAGGTCACACAGTGCCACAGCACCCTGAACAGTTCGCACAATGCGACAGCACACTGAACAGGAAACACAGTGCAACAGCACCCTGAACAGATCACACAGTGCTACAGCACCCTGAACAGTTCACTCAGTGCTACAGCACCATGAACAGGTCGCACAGTGCTCCAGCACCCTGAACAGGTCGCACAGTGCTACAGCACCCTGAACAGGTCACACAGTGCTCCAGCACTCTGAACAGGTCACACAGTGCTAGAGCACCCTGAACAGATCGCACAGTGCTACAGCACCCTGAACAGGTCACACAGTGCTCCAGCACCCTGAACAGGTCACACAGTGCTACAGCACCCTGAACAGATCGCACAGTGCTACAGCACGCTGAACAGGTCACACAGTGCTACAGCACCCTGAACAGATCACACAGTGCTACAGCACCCTGAACAGGTAGCACAGTGCTACAGCACCCTGAACAGATCGCACAGTGGTACAGCACGCTGAACTGGTCACACAGTGCTACAGCACCCTGAACAGATCACACAGTGCTACAGCACCCTGAACAGGTCACACAGTGCTACAGCACACTGAACAGATCACACAGTGCTACAGCACCCTGAACAGATCACACAGTGCTACAGCGCCTGAACAGGTCATACAGTGCTACAGCACCCTGAACAGGTCACACAGTGCTACAGCACCCTGAATAGATCGCACAGTGCTACAACACCCTGAACAGGTCGCACAGTGCTACAGCACCCTGAACAGGTCACACAGTGCTACAGCACCCTGAACAGGTCACACAGTGCTACAACACCCTGAACAGGTCACACAGTGCTACAGCACCCTGAACAGGTCACACAGTGCTACAACACCCTGAACAGGTCGCACAGTGCAACAGCACCCTGAACAGGTCACACAGTGCTACAGCACCCTGAACAGATCGCACAGTGCTACAGCACCCTGAACAGGTCACACAGTGCTACAGCACCCTGAACAGGTCACACAGTGATACAGCACCCTGAACAGATCGCACAGTGCTACATCACCCTGAACAGATCGCACAGTGCTACAGCACCCTGAACAGGTCACACAGTGCTACAGCACCCTGAACAGGTCATACAGTGCTCCAGCACCCTGAACAGGTCACACAGTGCTACAGCACCCTGAACAGATCGCACAGTGCTACAGCACCCTGAACAGATCACACAGTGCTACAGCACCCTGAACAGGTCACACAGTGCTACAGCACCCTGAACAGGACACACAGTGCTACAGCACCCTGAACACATCGCACAGTGCTCCAGCACCCTGAACAGATCGCACAGTTCCACATCACCCTGAACAGGTCACACAGTGCTACAGCACCCTGAACAGGTCACACAGTGCTACAGCACCCTGAACAGATCGCACAGTGCTACATCACCCTGAACAGGTCACACAGTGCTACATCACCCTGAACAGGTCACACAGTGCGACAGCACCCTGAACAGATCGCACAGTGCTACAGCACCCTGAACAGATCACACAGTGCTACAGCACCCTGAACAGATCACACAGTGCTACAGCACACTGAACAGATCGCACAGTGCTACATCACCCTGAACAGGTCACACAGTGCTACAGCACCCTGAACAGGTCACACAGTGCTACAGCATCCTGAACAGATCGCACAGTGCTACAGCACCCTGAACAGGTCACACAGTGCTACAGCACCCTGAACAGGTCACACAGTGCTACAGCACCCTGAACAGATCACACAGTGCAACAGCACCCTGGACAGGTCACACAGTGCTACAGCACCCTGAACAGATCGCACAGTGCTACATCACCCTGAACAGGTCACACAGTGCTACAGCACCCTGAACAGATCACACAGTGCTACAGCACCCTGAACAGATCACACAGTGCTACAGCACCCTGAACAGGTCACACAGTGCTACAGCACCCTGGACAGGTCACACAGTGCTACAGCACCCTGAACAGGTCACACAGTGCTACAGCACCCTGAACAGGTCACACAGTGCTACAGCACCCTGAACAGATCACACAGTGCTACAGCACCCTGAACAGATCACACAGTGCTACAGCACCCTGGACAGGTCACACAGTGCTACAGCACCCTGAACAGATAGCACAGTGCTACAGCACCCTGAACAAGTCACACAGTGCTACAGCACCCTGAACAGATCACACAGTGCTACAGCACCCTGAACAGATCACACAGTGCGACAGCACCCTGAGCAGGTCACACAGTTCTACAGCACCCTGAACAGATCACACAGTGCTACAGCACCCTGAACAAATCGCACAGTGCTACAGCACCCTGAGCAGGTCACACAGTGCTACAGCACCCTGAACAGATCGCACAGTGCTACAGCACCCTGAACAGATCACACAGTGCTCCAGCACCCTGAACAGGTCACACAGTGCTACAGCACCCTGTACAAATCGCACAGTGCTACAGCACCCTGAGCAGGTCACACAGTTCTACAGCACCCTGAACAGATCACACAGTGCTACAGCACCCTGAACAAATCGCACAGTGCTACAGCACCCTGAGCAGGTCACACAGTGCTACAGCACCCTGAACAGATCGCACAGTGCTACAGCACCCTGAACAGATCACACAGTGCTACAGCACCCTGAACAGATCGCACAGTGCTACAGCACCCTGAACAGATCACACAGTGCTCCAGCACCCTGAACAGTTCGCACAGTGCTACAGCACCCTGAACAGGAAACACAGCGCTACAGCACCATGAACAGGTCACACAGCACGACAGCACCCGGAACAGACTGCACAGTGCTCCAGCACCCTGAACAGGGTACACAGTGCTACAGCACCCTGAACAGGTCACACAGTGCCACAGCACCCTGAATAGTTCGCACAGTGCTACAGCACCCTGAATAGGTCACACAGCGCTACAGTACCCTGAACAGATTGCACAGTGCTACAGATCCCTGAACAGGTCACAGAGTGCTACAGCACCCTGAACAGGTCACACAGTGCTACAGCACCCTGAACAGGTCGCAGAGTGCTACAGCACCCTGAACAGGTCGCACAGAGTTACAGCACCCTGAACAGGTCGCACAGTGCTAGAACCCTGAACAGGTCGCACAGAGCTACAGCACCCTGAACAGGTCACACAGTGCTACAGCACCCTGAACACGTCACACAGTGCCACAGCACCCTGAACAGTTCGCACAATGCGACAGCACACTGAACAGGAAACACAGTGCACCAGCACCCTGAACAGGTCGCACAGTGCTCCAGTACCCTGAACAGGTCACACAGTGCTCCAGCACCCTGAACAGGTCACACAGTGCTACAGCACCCTGTACAGATCGCACAGTGCTACAGCACCCTGAACAGGACACACAGTGCTCCAGCACCCTGAACAGGTCACACAGTGCTACAGCACCCTAAACAGATCGCACAGTGCTACAGCACGCTGAACAGGTCACACAGTGCTACAGCACCCTGAACAGATCGCACAGTGCTACAGCACCCTGAACAGAGCGCACAGTGCTACATCACCCTGAACAGATCGCACAGTGCTACAGCACCCTGAACAGGTCACACAGCGCTCCAGCACCCTGAACAGGTCACACAGTGCTACAGCACCCTAAACAGATCGCACAGTGCTACAGCACGCTGAACAGGTCACACAGTGCTACAGCACCCTGAACAGATCGCACAGTGCTACAGCACCCTGAACAGGTCACACAGTGCTACAGCACCCTGAACAGGTCACACAGTGCTACAGCACCCTGAACAGATCGCACAGTGCTACATCACCCTAAACAGGTCACACAGTGCTACAGCACCCTGAACAGATCGCACAGTGCTACAGCACCCTGAACAGGTCACACAGTGCTACAGCACCCTGAACAGATCGCACAGTGCTACAGCACCCTGAACAGGTCACACAGTGCTACAGCACCCTGAACAGGTCACACAGTGCTACACCACACAGAACAGGTCACACAGTGCTACAGCACCCTGAACAGGTCACACAGTGCAACACCACACTGAACAGGTCGCACAGTGCTACAGCACCCTGAACAGGTCACACAGTGCTACAGCACCCTGAACAGGTCACACAGTGCAACACCACACTGAACAGGTCACACAGTGCTACAGCACCCTGAACAGATCGCACAGTGCAACAGCACACTGAACAGATCGCACAGTGCTACAGCACCCTGAACAGATCACACAGTGCTACAGCACCCTGAACAGGTCAAACAGTGCTACAGCAGCCTGAACAGGTCACACAGTGCTACAGCACCCTGAACAGATCACACAGTGCTACAGCACCCTGAACAGGTCACTCAGTGCTACAGCACCCTGAACAGATCGCACAGTGCTACAGCACCCTGAACAGGTCACACAGTGCAACACCACACTGAACAGATCACACAGTGCTACAGCACACTGAACAGATCGCACAGTGCTACAGCGCCCTGAACAGGTCACACAGTGCAACAGCACACTGAACAGGTCACACAGTGCTACAGCACCCTGAACAGATCACACAGTGCTACAGCACCCTGAACAGGTCAAACAGTGCTACAGCACCCTGAACAGGTCACACAGTGCTACAGCACCCTGAACAGATCACACAGTGCTACAGCACCCTGAACAGATCACACAGTGCTACAGCACCCTGAACAGATCACACAGTGCTACAGCACCCTGAACAGGTCACACAGTGCTACAGCACCCTGAACAGATCACACAGTGCTACAGCACCCTGAACAGATCACACAGTGCTACAGCACCCTGAACAGGTCAAACAGTGCTACAGCACCCTGAACAGGTCACACAGTGCTACAGCACCCTGAACAGATCACACAGTGCTACAGCACCCTGAACAGGTCACACAGTGCTACAGCACCCTGAACAGATCGCACAGTGCTACAGCACCCTGAACAGATCGCACAGTGCTACAGCACCCTGAACAGGTCAAACAGTGCTACAGCACCCTGAACAGGTCACACAGTGCTACAGCACCCTGAACAGATCGCACAGTGCTACAGCACCCTGAACAGATCACACAGTGCTACAGCACCCTGAACAAATCACACAGTGCTACAGCACACTGAACAGATCACACAGTGCTACAGCACCCTGAACAGGTCACACAGTGCTACATCACCCTGAACAGGATACACAGTGCTACAGCACCCTGAACAAGTCAAACAGTGCTACAGCACCCTGAACAAGTCAAACAGTGCTACAGCACCCTGAACAGATCGCACAGCGCTACAGCACCCTGAACAGATCGCACAGTGCTACAGCACCCTGAACAGGTCAAACAGTGCTACAGCACCCTGAACAGGTCACACAGTGCTACAGCACCCTGAACAGATCGCACAGTGCTACAGCACCCTGAACACATCACACAGTGCTACAGCACCCTGAACAGGTCACACAGTGCTACAGCACCCTGAACAGATCACACAGTGCTACAGCACCCTGGACAGGTCACACAGTGCTACAGCACCCTGAACAGATCGCACAGTGCTACATCACCCTGAACAGGTCACACAGTGCTACAGCACCCTGAACAGATCACACAGTGCTACAGCACCCTGAACAGATCACACAGTGCTACAGCACCCTGAACAGGTCACACAGTGCTACAGCACCCTGGACAGGTCACACAGTGCTACAGCACCCTGGAAAGGTCACACAGTGCTACAGCACCCTGAACAGATAGCACAGTGCTACAGCACCCTGAACAGGTCACACAGTGCTACAGCACCCTGAACAGATCACACAGTGCGACAGCACCCTGAACAGGTCACACAGTGCTACAGCACCCTGAACAGGTCACACAGTGCTACAGCACCCTGAACAGATCACACAGTGCTACAGCACCCTGAACAGTTCACACAGTACAACAGCACCCTGAACAGGTCACACAGTGCGACAGCACCCTGAGCAGGTCACATAGTTCTACAGCACCCTGAACAGATCACACAGTGCTACAGCACCCTGAACAAATCGCACAGTGCTACAGCACCCTGAGCAGGTCACACAGTGCTACAGCACCCTGAACAGATCGCACAGTGCTACAGCACCCTGAACAGATCACACAGTGCTCCAGCACCCTGAACAGATCACACAGTGCTACAGCACCCTGAACAAATCGCACAGTGCTACAGCACCCTGAACAGATCACACAGTGCTACAGCACCCTGAACAGGAAACACAGCGCTACAGCACCATGAACAGGTCACACAGCACGACAGCACCCGGAACAGACTGCACAGTGCTCCAGCACCCTGAACAGGGTACACAGTGCTACAGTACCCTGAACAGATTGCACAGTGCTACAGATCCCTGAACAGGTCACAGAGTGCTACAGCACCCTGAACAGGTCGCAGAGTGCTACAGCACCCTGAACAGGTCGCACAGAGTTACAGCACCCTGAACAGGTCGCACAGTGCTAGCACCCTGAACAGGTCGCACAGAGCTACATCACCCTGAACAGGTCACACAGTGCTACAGCACCCTGAACACGTCACACAGTGCCACAGCACCCTGAACAGTTCGCACAATGCGACAGCACACTGAACAGGAAACACAGTGCACCAGCACCCTGAACAGGTCGCACAGTGCTCCAGTACCCTGAACAGGTCACACAGTGCTCCAGCACCCTGAACAGGTCACACAGTGCTACAGCACCCTGTACAGATCGCACAGTGCTACAGCACCCTGAACAGGTCACACAGTGCTCCAGCACCCTGAACAGGTCACACAGTGCTACAGCACCCTGAACAGAGCGCACAGTGCTACATCACCCTGAACAGGTCACACAGTGCTACAGCACCCTGAACAGATCGCACAGTGCTACATCACCCTAAACAGGTCACACAGTGCTACAGCACCCTGAACAGATCGAACAGTGCTACAGCACCCTGAACAGGTCACACAGTGCTACAGCACCCTGAACAGGTCACACAGTGCTACAGCACCCTGAACAGGTCACACAGTGCTACACCACACTGAACAGGTCACACAGTGCTACAGCACCCTGAACAGGTCACACAGTGCAACACCACACTGAACAGGTCGCACAGTGCTACAGCACCCTGAACAGGTCACACAGTGCTACAGCACCCTGAACAGGTCACACAGTGCAACACCACACTGAACAGGTCACACAGTGCTACAGCACCCTGAACAGATCGCACAGTGCAACAGCACACTGAACAGATCGCACAGTGCTACAGCGCCCTGAACAGGTCACACAGTGCAACACCACACTGAACAGGTCACACAGTGCTACAGCACCCTGAACAGGTCACACAGTGCAACACCACACTGAACAGGTCACACAGTGCTACAGCACCCTGAACAGATCGCACAGTGCTACAGCGCCCTGAACAGGTCACACAGAGCTACAGCACCCTGAACAGGTCACTCAGTGCTACAGCACCCTGAACAGGTCACACAGTGCAACACCACACTGAACAGGTCACACAGTGCTACAGCACCCTGAACAGGTCACACAGTGCAACACCACACTGAACAGGTCACACAGTGCTACAGCACCCTGAACAGGTCACACAGTGCAACACCACACTGAACAGGTCACACAGTGCTACAGCACCCTGAACAGATCGCACAGTGCTACAGCACCCTGAACAGGTCAAACAGTGCTACAGCACCCTGAACAGGTCACACAGTGCTACAGCACCCTGACCGGATCGCACAGTGCTACAGCACCCTGAACAGATCGCACAGTGCTACATCACCCTGAACAGGTCACACAGTGCTACAGCACCCTGAACAGGTCACACAGTGCTACAGCACCCTGAACAGATCGCACAGTGCTACAGCACCCTGAACAGGTCACACAGTGCTACAGCACCCTGAACAGATCGCACAGTGCTACAGCACCCTGAACAGGTCACACAGTGCTACAGCACCCTGAACAGGTCACACAGTGCTACAGCACCCTGAACAGATCGCACAGTGCTACATCACCCTAAACAGGTCACACAGTGCTACAGCACCCTGAACAGTTCACACAGTGCTACAGCACCCTGAACAGATCGCACAGTGCTGCAGCACGCAGAACAGGTCACACAGTGCTACAGCACCCTGAACAGATCACACAGTGCTACAGCACCCTGAACAGGTTGCACAGTGCTACAGCACCCTGAACTGATCGCACAGTGCTACAGCACCCTGAACAGGTCACACAGTGCTACAGCACCCTGAACAGATCACACAGTGCTACAGCACCCTGAACAGGTCACACAGTGCAACAGCACACTGAACAGATCACACAGTGCTACAGCACCCTGAACAGATCACACAGTGCTACAGCACTCTGAACAGGTCACTCAGTGCAACAGCACACTGAACAGATCACACAGTGCTACAGCACCCTGAACAGATCACACAGTGCTACAGCACTCTGAACAGGTCACTCAGTGCTACAGCACCCTGAACAGATCACACAGTGCTACAGCACCCTGAACAGATCACACAGTGCTACAGCACTCTGAACAGGTCACTCAGTGCTACAGCACCCTGAACAGATCACACAGTGCTACAGCACCCTGAACAGATCACACAGTGCTACAGCACCCTGAATAGGTCACACAGTGCTACAGCGCCTGATCAGGTCATACAGTGCTACAGCACCCTGAACAGGTCACTCAGTGCTACAGCACACTGAACAGGTCAAACAGTGCTACAGCACCCTGAACAGGTCACACAGTGCTACAGCACCCTGACCGGATCGCACAGTGCTACAGCACCCTGAACAGATCGCACAGTGCTACATCACCCTGAACAGGTCACACAGTGCTACAGCACCCTGAACAGGTCACACAGTGCTACAGCACCCTGAACAGATCGCACAGTGCTACATCACCCTGAACAGGTCACACAGTGCTACATCACCCTGAACAGGTCACACAGTGCTACAGCACCCTGAACAGATCACACAGTGCTACAGCACCCTGAACAGATCGCACAGTGCTACATCACCCTGAACAGGTCACACAGTGCTACAGCACCCTGAACAGGTCACACAGTGCTACAGCACCCTGAACAGATCGCACAGTGCTACATCACCCTGAACAGGATACACAGTGCTACAGCACCCTGAACAGGTCACACAGTGCTACAGCACCCTGAACAGATCGCACAGTGCGACATCACCCTGAACAGGTCACACAGTGCTACTTCACCCTGAACAGGTCACACAGTGCTACAGCACCCTGAACAGATCACACAGTGCTACAGCACCCTGAACAGGTCACACAGTGCTACAGCACCCTGAACAGATCACACAGTGCTACAGCACCCTGAACAGGTCACACAGTGCTACAGCACCATTAACAGGTCAGACAGTGCTACAGCACCCTGAACAGGTCACACAGTGCTACAACACCCTGAACAGATCGCACAGTGCTACAGCACCCTGAACAGGTCACACAGTGCCACAGCACCATTAACAGGTCACACAGTGCTACAGCACCCTGAACAGGTCACACAGTGCTACAGCACCCTGAACAGGTCACACAGTGCTACAGCACCCTGAACAGGTCACACAGTGCTACAGCACCCTGAACAGGACACACAGTGCTACAGCACCCTGAACAGGTCACACAGTGCTACAACACCCTGAACAGATCACACAGTGCTACAGCACCCTGAACAGGTCACACAGTGCTACAGCACCATTAACAGGTCACACAGTGCTACAGCACCCTGAACAGGTCACACAGTGCTACAGCACCATTAACAGGTCACACAGTGCTACAGCACCCTGAACAGGTCACACAGTGCTACAGCACCCTGAACAGTTCACACAGTGCTACAGCACCCTGAACAGGTCACACAGTGCTACAGCACCCTGAACAGGTCGCACAGTGCTACAGCACCCTGAACAGATCACACAGTGCTACAGCAGCCTGAACAGATCGCACAGTGCTACAGCACCCTGAACAGGTCACACAGTGCTACAGCACCCTGAACAGTTCACACAGTGCTACAGCACCCTGAACAGATCACACCGTGCTACAGCACCCTGAACAGATCGCACAGTGCTACAGCACCCTGAACAGGTCACACAGTGCTACAGCGCCCTGAACAGGACGCACAGTGCTACAGCACCCTGAACAGATCACACAGTGCTACAGCACCCGGAACAGATCACACAGTGCTACAGCACCCTGAACAGATCACACAGTGCTACAGCACCCTGAACAGATCACACAGTGCTACAGCACCCTAAACAGGTCGCACAGTGCAACAGCAACCTGAACAGGTCGCACAGTGCTACAGCACCCTGAACAGATCACACAGTGCTACAGCACCCTGAACAGATCACACAGTGCTACAGCACCCTGAACAGATGGCACAGTGCTACAGCACCCTGAACAGATCACACAGTGCTACAGCACCCTGAACAGGTCACACAGTGCTACAGCACCCTGAACAGGTCGCACAGTGCAACAGCACACTGAACAGGCCTCACGGTGCTACAGCACCCTGAAAAGGACACACAGTGCTATAGCACCCTGAACAGGTCACACAGTGCTGCAGCACCCTGATCAGGTCACACAGTGCTACAGCACCCTGAACAGGTCGTACAGTGCGACAGCAACCTGAACAGGTCATACAGTGCTACAGCACCCTAAACAGATCACACAGTGCTACCGCGCCCTGAACAGATCGCACAGTGCTACAGCACCCTGAACAGATCACACAGTGCTACAGCACCCTTAACAGATCACACAGTGCTACAGCACCCTGAACAGATCACACAGTGCTACAGCACCCTGAACAGATCGTACAGTGCTACAGCACCCTGAACAGATCACACAGTGCTACAGCACCCGGAACAGATCACACAGTGCTACAGCACCCTGAACAGATCACACAGTGCTACAGCACCCTGAACAGGTCACACAGTGCTACAGCACCCGGAACAGATCACACAGTGCTACAGCACCCTGAACAGATCACACAGTGCTACAGCACCCTGAACAGATCGTACAGTGCTACAGTACCCTGAACAGATCACACAGTGCTACAGCACCCTGAACAGTTCACACAGTGTTACAGCACCCTGAACAGATCACACAGTGCTACAGCACCCTGAACAGATCACACAGTGCTACAGCACCCTGAACAGATCGTACAGTGCTACAGTACCCTGAACAGATCACACAGTGCTACAGCACCCTGAACAGGTCACACAGTGCTACAGCACCCTGAACAGTTCACACAGTGTTACAGCACCCAGAACAGGTCACACAGTGCTACAGCACTCGAAACAGATCACACAGTGCTACAGCACCCTGAAACGATCACACAGTGCTACAGCACCCTGAACAGATCACACAGTGCTACAGCACCCTGAACAGATCGTACAGTGCTACAGTACCCTGAACAGATCACACAGTGCAACAGCACCCTGAACAGGTCGCACAGTGCTACAGCACCCTGAACAGATGGCACAGTGCTACAGCACCCTGAACAGATCACACAGTGCTACAGCACCCTGAACAGATCGCACAGTGCTACAGCACCCTGAACAGATGGCACAGTGCTACAGCACCCTGAACAGATCACACAGTGCTACAGCACCCTGAACAGATCGCACAGTGCTACAGCACCCTGAACAGATCGCACAGTGCTACAGCACCCTGAACAGATCGCACAGTGCTACAGCACCCTGAACAGATCGCACAGTTCTACAGCACCCTGAACAGATCGCACAGTGCTACAGCACCCTGAACAGTTCACACAGTGCTACAGCACCCTGAAGAGATCGCACAGTGCTACAGCACCCTGAACAGATCGCACAGTGCTACAGCACCCTGAACAGATCACACAGTGCTACAGCACCCTGAACAGATCGCACAGTGCTACAGCACCCTGAACAGATCACACAGTGCTACAGCACCCTGAACAGATCGCACAGTGCTACAGCACCCTGAACAGATCGCACAGTTCTACAGCACCCTGAACAGATCGCACAGTGCTACAGCACCCTGAACAGATCGCACAGTTCTACAGCACCCTGAACAGGTCGCACAGTGCTACAGCACCCTGAACAGATCGTACAGTGCTACAGCACCCTGAACAGATCACACAGTGCTACAGCACCCGGAACAGATCACACAGTGCTACAGCACCCTGAACAGGTCACACAGTGCTACAGCACCCTGAACAGGCCTCACGGTGCTACAGCACCCTGAAAAGGACACACAGTGCTACAGCACCCTGATCAGGTCACACAGTGCTACAGCACCCTGAACAGGTCGTACAGTGCGACAGCAACCTGAACAGGTCATACAGTGCTACAGCACCCTGAACAGATCACACAGTGCTACCGCGCCCTGAACAGATCGCACAGTGCTACAGCACCCTGAACAGATCACACAGTGCTACAGCACCCTTAACAGATCACACAGTGCTACAGCACCCTGAACAGATCGTACAGTGCTACAGCACCCTGAACAGATCACACAGTGCTACAGCACCCTGAACAGATCGTACAGTGCTACAGCACCCTGAACAGATCACACAGTGCTACAGCACCCTGAACAGATCGTACAGTGCTACAGCACCCTTAACAGATCACACAGTGCTACAGCACCCTGAACAGATCGTACAGTGCTACAGCACCCTGAACAGATCACACAGTGCTACAGCACCCTGAACAGATCACACAGTGCTACAGCACCCTGAACAGATCACACAGTGCTACAGCACCCTGAACAGATCACACAGTGCTACAGCACCCGGAACAGATCACACAGTGCTACAGCACCCTGAACAGATCACACAGTGCTACAGCACCCTGAACAGGTCACACAGTGCTACAGCACCCGGAACAGATCACACAGTGCTACAGCACCCTGAACAGATCACACAGTGCTACAGCACCCTGAACAGATCGTACAGTGCTACAGTACCCTGAACAGATCACACAGTGCTACAGCACCCTGAACAGATCACAGAGTGCTACAGTACCCTGAACAGATCACACAGTGCTACAGCACCCTGAACAGGTCACACAGTGCTACAGCACCCTGAACAGGTCACACAGTGCGACAGCAACCTGAACAGGTCACACAGTGCTACAGCACCCTGAACAGGTCGCACAGTGCTACAGCACCCTGAACAGATGGCACAGTGCTACAGCACCCTGAACAGATCACACAGTGCTACAGCACCCTGAACAGATCGCACAGTGCTACAGCACCCTGAACAGATGGCACAGTGCTACAGCACCCTGAACAGATCACACAGTGTTACAGCACCCAGAACAGGTCACACAGTGCTACAGCACCCGGAACAGATCACACAGTGCTACAGCACCCTGAACAGATCACACAGTGCTACAGCACCCTGAACAGATCACACAGTGCTACAGCACCGTGAACAGATCGTACAGTGCTACATTACCCTGAACAGATCACACAGTGCTACAGCACCCTGAACAGGTCACACAGTGCTACAGCACCCTGAACAGGTCACACAGTGCGACAGCAACCTGAACAGGTCACACAGTGCTACAGCACCCTGAACAGATCACACAGTGCTACAGCACCCTGAACAGGTCGTACAGTGCAACAGCAACCTGAACAGGTCACACAGTGCTACAGCACCCTGAACAGATCACACAGTTCTACCGCACCCTGAACAGATTGCACAGTGCTACAGCACCGTGAACAATTCACACAGTGCTACAACACCCTGAACCGATCGCACAGTGCTACAGCAGCCTGAACAGTTCACACAGTGCGAAAGCACCCTGAACACGTCACACAGAGCTACAGCACCATTAACAGGTCACACAGTGCTACAGCACCCTGAACAGATCACACAGTGCTACAGCACCCTGAACAGGTCACACAGTGCTACAACACCCTGAACAGGTCACACAGTGCTACAGTACCCTGAACAGATCACACAGTGCTACAGCACCCTGAACAGGTCACACAGTGCTACAGCACCCTGAACAGTTCACACAGTGCTACAGCACCCTGAACAGATCACACAGTGCTACAGCACCCTGAACAGGTCACACAGTGCTACAACACCCTGAACAGGTCACACAGTGCTACAGTACCCTGAACAGATCACACAGTGCTACAGCACCCTGAACAGGTCACACAGTGCTACAGCACCCTGAACAGTTCACACAGTGTTACAGCACCCAGAACAGGTCACACAGTGCTACAGCACTCGAAACAGATCACACAGTGCTACAGCACCCTGAAACGATCACACAGTGCTACAGCACCCTGAACAGATCACACAGTGCTACAGCACCCTGAACAGATCGTACAGTGCTACAGTACCCTGAACAGATCACACAGTGCAACAGCACCCTGAACAGGTCGCACAGTGCTACAGCACCCTGAACAGATGGCACAGTGCTACAGCACCCTGAACAGATCACACAGTGCTACAGCACCCTGAACAGATCGCACAGTGCTACAGCACCCTGAACAGATGGCACAGTGCTACAGCACCCTGAACAGATCACACAGTGCTACAGCACCCTGAACAGATCACACAGTGCTACAGCACCCTGAACAGATCGCACAGTGCTACAGCACCCTGAACAGATCGCACAGTGCTACAGCACCCTGAACAGATCGCACAGTGCTACAGCACCCTGAACAGATCGCACAGTTCTACAGCACCCTGAACAGATCGCACAGTGCTACAGCACCCTGAACAGTTCACACAGTGCTACAGCACCCTGAAGAGATCGCACAGTGCGACAGCAACCTGAACAGGTCACACAGTGCTACAGCACCCTGAACAGGTCGCACAGTGCTACAGCACCCTGAACAGATCGTACAGTGCTACAGCACCCTGAACAGATCACACAGTGCTACAGCACCCGGAACAGATCACACAGTGCTACAGCACCCTGAACAGGTCACACAGTGCTACAGCACCCTGAACAGGCCTCACAGTGCTACAGCACCCTGATCAGGTCACACAGTGCTACAGCACCCTGAACAGGTCGTACAGTGCGACAGCAACCTGAACAGGTCATACAGTGCTACAGCACCCTGAACAGATCACACAGTGCTACCGCGCCCTGAACAGATCGCACAGTGCTACAGCACCCTGAACAGATCACACAGTGCTACAGCACCCTTAACAGATCACACAGTGCTACAGCACCCTGAACAGATCACACAGTGCTACAGCACCCTGAACAGATCGTACAGTGCTACAGCACCCTGAACAGATCACACAGTGCTACAGCACCCGGAACAGATCACACAGTGCTACAGCACCCTGAACAGATCACACAGTGCTACAGCACCCTGAACAGGTCACACAGTGCTACAGCACCCGGAACAGATCACACAGTGCTACAGCACCCTGAACAGATCACACAGTGCTACAGCACCCTGAACAGATCGTACAGTGCTACAGTACCCTGAACAGATCACACAGTGCTACAGCACCCTGAACAGATCACACAGTGCTACAGTACCCTGAACAGATCACACAGTGCTACAGCACCCTGAACAGGTCACACAGTGCTACAGCACCCTGAACAGGTCACACAGTGCGACAGCAACCTGAACAGGTCACACAGTGCTACAGCACCCTGAACAGGTCGCACAGTGCTACAGCACCCTGAACAGATGGCACAGTGCTACAGCACCCTGAACAGATCACACAGTGCTACAGCACCCTGAACAGATCGCACAGTGCTACAGCACCCTGAACAGATGGCACAGTGCTACAGCACCCTGAACAGATCACACAGTGTTACAGCACCCAGAACAGGTCACACAGTGCTACAGCACCCGGAACAGATCACACAGTGCTACAGCACCCTGAACAGATCACACAGTGCTACAGCACCCTGAACAGATCACACAGTGCTACAGCACCGTGAACAGATCGTACAGTGCTACATTACCCTGAACAGATCACACAGTGCTACAGCACCCTGAACAGGTCACACAGTGCTACAGCACCCTGAACAGGTCACACAGTGCTACACCACACTGAACAGATCACACAGTGCGACAGCAACCTGAACAGGTCACACAGTGCTACAGCACCCTGAACAGATCACACAGTGCTACAGCACCCTGAACAGGTCGTACAGTGCAACAGCAACCTGAACAGGTCACACAGTGCTACAGCACCCTGAACAGATCACACAGTTCTACCGCACCCTGAACAGATTGCACAGTGCTACAGCACCGTGAACAATTCACACAGTGCTACAACACCCTGAACCGATCGCACAGTGCTACAGCAGCCTGAACAGTTCACACAGTGCGAAAGCACCCTGAACAGGTCACACAGAGCTACAGCACCATTAACAGGTCACACAGTGCTACAGCACCCTGAACAGATCACACAGTGCTACAGCACCCTGAACAGATCACACAGTGCTACAGCACCCTGAACAGGTCACACAGTGCTACAACACCCTGAACAGGTCACACAGTGCTACAGCACCCTGAACAGGTCACACAGTGCTACAACACCCTGAACAGGTCGCACAGTGCTACAGCACCCTGAACAGGTCACACAGGGCTACAGCACCCTGAACAGGTCGCACAGTGCTACAGCACCCTGAACAGTTCACACAGTGCTACAGCACCCTGAACAGGTCGCACAGTGCTACAGCACCCTGAACAGGTCACACAGTGCTACAGCACCCTGAACAGTTCACACAGTGCTACAGCACCCTGAACAGGTCGCACAGTGCTACAGCACCCTGAACAGGTCACACAGTGCTACAGCACCCTGAACAGGTCGCACAGTGCTACAGCACCCTGAACAGGTCACACAGTGCTACAGCACCCTGAACAGATCGCACAGTGCTACAGCACCCTGAACAGGTCACACAGTGCTACAGCACCCTGAATAGGTTGCACAGTGCTACAGCACCCTGAACAGTTCACACAGTGCTACAGCACCCTGAACAGGACGCACAGTGCTACAGCACCCTGAACAGATCACACAGTGCTACAGCACTCTAAACAGGTCGCACAGTGCAACAGCACCCGGAACAGTTCACACAGTGCTACAGCACCCTGAACAGGTCGCACAGTGCTACAGCACCCTGAACAGGTCACACAGTGCTACAGCACCCTGAACAGATCACACAGTGCTACAGCACCCTGAACAGGTCGCACAGTGCTACAGCACCCTGAACAGGTCACACAGTGCTACAGCACCCTGAACAGGTCGCACAGTGCTACAGCACCCTGAACAGATCACACAGTGCTACCGCACCCTGAACAGATCGCACAGTGCTACAGCACCCTGAACAGGTCACACAGTGCTACAGCACCCTGAATAGGTTGCACAGTGCTACAGCACCCTGAACAGTTCACACAGTGCTACAGCACCCTGAACAGGACGCACAGTGCTACAGCACCCTGAACAGATCGCACAGTGCTACAGCACCCTAAACAGGTCGCACAGTGCAACAGCACCCTGAACAGGTCGCACAGTGCTACAGCACCCTGAACAGATCGCACAGTGCTACAGCACCCTGAACAGATCGCGCAGTGCTACAGCACCCTGAACAGATCACACAGTGCTACAGCACCCTGAACAGATCACACAGTGCTACAGCACCCTGAACAGATCGCACAGTGCTACAGCACCCTGAACAGGTCACACAGTGCTACAGCACCCTGAAGAGATCGCACAGTGCTACAGCACCCTGAACAGGTCACACAGTGCTACAGCACCCTGAAGAGATCGCACAGTGCGACAGCAACCTGAACAGGTCACACAGTGCTACAGCACCCTGAACAGATCGCACAGTGCTACAGCACCCTGAACAGATCGCACAGTGCTACAGCACCCTGAACAGGTCACACAGTGCTACAGCACCCTGAAGAGATCGCACAGTGCTACAGCACACTGAACAGGCCTCACGGTGCTACAGCACCCTGAAAAGGACACACAGTGCTATAGCACCCTGAACAGGTCACAAAGTGCTGCAGCTCCCTGATCAGGTCACACAGTGCTACAGCACCCTGAACAGTTCACACAGTGCTACAGCACCCTGAACAGATCACACAGTGCTACAGCACCCTGAACAGATCGCACAGTGCTACAGCACCCTGAACAGGTCGTACAGTGCGACAGCAACCTGAACTGGTCACACAGTGCAACAGCACCCTGAACAGATCACACAGTGCTACTGCGCCCTGAACAGATCGCACAGTGCTACAGCACCCTGAACAGATCACACAGTGCTACAGCACCCTTAACAGATCACACAGTGCTACAGCACCCTGAACAGATCACACAGTGCTACAGCACCCTGAACAGATCGTACAGTGCTACAGCACCCTGAACAGATCACACAGTGCTACAGCACCCGGAACAGATCACACAGTGCTACAGCACCCTGAACAGATCACACAGTGCTACAGCACCCTGAACAGGTCACACAGTGCTACAGCACCCGGAACAGATCACACAGTGCTACAGCACCCTGAACAGATCACACAGTGCTACAGCACCCTGAACAGATCGTACAGTGCTACAGTACCCTGAACAGATCACACAGTGTTACAGCACCCTGAACAGATCACACAGTGCTACAGCACCCTGAACAGTTCACACAGTGTTACAGCACCCAGAACAGGTCACACAGTGCTACAGCACCCGGAACATTTCACATAGTACTACAGCACCCGGAACAGATCACACAGTGCTACAGAACCCTGAACAGATCACACAGTGCTACAGCACCCTGAACAGATCGTACAGTGCTACAGTACCCTGAACAGATCACACAGTGCTACAGCACCCTGAACAGGTCACACAGTGCTACAGCACCCTGAACAGGTCACACAGTGCGACAGCAACCTGAACAGATCACACAGTGCTACAGCACCCTGAACAGATCACACAGTGCTACAGCACCCTGAACAGTTCGTACAGTGCAACAGCAACCTGAACAGTTCACACAGTGCTACAGCACACTGAACAGGTCGTACAGTGCGACAGCAACCTGAACAGGTCACACAGTGCTACAGCACCCTGAACAGATCACACAGTGCTACCGCGTCCTGAACAGATCGCACAGTGCTACAGCACCCTTAACAGATCACACAGTGCTACAGCACCCTGAACAGGTCACACAGTTCTACAGCACACTGAACAGATCACACAGTGCTACAGCACCCTGAACAGATCACACAGTGCTACAGCGCCTGAACAGGTCATACAGTGCTACAGCACCCTGAACAGGTCACACAGTGCTACAGCACCCTGAACAGGTCACACAGTGCTACAGCACCCTGAACAGATCGCACAGTGCTACAGCACCCTGAACAGGTCACACAGTGCTACAGCACCCTGAACAGGTCACACAGTGATACAGCACCCTGAACAGATCGCACAGTGCTACATCACCCTGAACAGATCGCACAGTGCTACAGCACCCTGAACAGGTCATACAGTGCTCTAGCACCCTGAACAGGTCACACAGTGCTACAGCACCCTGAACAGATCGCACAGTGCTACAGCACCCTGAACAGATCGCACAGTGCTACAGCACCCTGAACAGGTCACACAGTGCTACAGCACCCTGAACAGGACACACAGTGCTACAGCACCCTGAACCGATCGCACAGTGCTCCAGCACCCTGATCAGATCGCACAGTTCCACATCACCCTGAACAGTTCACACAGTGCTACAGCACCCTGAACAGGTCACACAGTGCTACAGCACCCTGAACAGATCGCACAGTGCTACATCACCCTGAACAGGTCACACAGTGCTACATCACCCTGAACAGGTCACACAGTGCTACAGCACCCTGAACAGATCGCACAGTGCTACAGCACAAGGAACAGATCACACACTGCTACAGCAACCTGAACAGGTCACACAGTGCTACAGCACCCTGAACAGATCACAGAGTGCTACAGCACCCTGAACAGATCACACAGTTCCACATCACCCTGAACAGTTCACACAGTGCTACAGCACCCTGAACAGGTCACACAGTGCTACAGCACCCTGAACAGATCGCACAGTGCTACATCACCCTGAAGAGGTCACACAGTGCTACAGCACCCTGAACAGGTCACACAGTGCTACAGCACCCTGAACAGGTCACACAGTGCTACATCACCCTGAACAGGATACACAGTGCTACAGCACCCTGAACAGGTCACACTGTGCTACAGAACCCTGAACAGATCGCACAGTGCTACATCACCCTGAACAGGTCACACAGTGCTACATCACCCTGAACAGGTCACACAGTGCTACAGCACCCTGAACAGATCGCACAGTGCTACAGCACAAGGAACAGATCACACACTGCTACAGCAACCTGAACAGGTCACACAGTGCTACAGCACCCTGAACAGATCACACAGTGCTACAGCACCCTGAACAGATCACACAGTTCCACATCACCCTGAACAGTTCACACAGTGCTACAGCACCCTGAACAGGTCACACAGTGCTACAGCACCCTGAACAGATCGCACAGTGCTACATCACCCTGAACAGGTCACACAGTGCTACAGCACCCTGAACAGGTCACACAGTGCTACAGCACCCTGAACAGGTCACACAGTGCTACATCACCCTGAACAGGATACACAGTGCTACAGCACCCTGAACAGGTCACACTGTGCTACAGAACCCTGAACAGATCGCACAGAGCTACAGCACCCTGAACAGATCGCACAGTGCTACAGCACCCTGAACAGGTCACACAGTGCTACAGCACCCTGAACAGGATACACAGTGCTACAGCACCCTGAACAGGTCACACTGTGCTACAGAACCCTGAACAGATCGCACAGTGCTACAGCACCCTGAACAGTTCACACAGTGCTACATCACCCTGAACAGGTCACACAGTGCTACAGCACCCTGAACACATCACACAGTGCTACAGCACCCTGAACAGGTCACACAGTGCTACAGCACCCTGAACAGATCACACAGTGCTACAGCACCCTGGACAGGTCACACAGTGCTACAGCACCCTGAACAGATCGCACAGTGCTACATCACCCTGAACAGGTCACACAGTGCTACAGCACCCTGAACAGATCACACAGTGCTACAGCACCCTGAACAGATCACACAGTGCTACAGCACCCTGAACAGGTCACACAGTGCTACAGCACCCTGGACAGGTCACACAGTGCTACAGCACCCTGAACAGGTCACACAGTGCTACAGCACCCTGAACAGGTCACACAGTGCTACAGCACCCTGAACAGATCACACAGTGCTACAGCACCCTGAACAGATCACACAGTGCTACAGCACCCTGGACAGGTCACACAGTGCTACAGCACCCTGAACAGATCACACAGTGCTACAGCACCCTGAACAGATCACACAGTGCTACAGCACCCTGAACAGATAGCACAGTGCTACAGCACCCTGAACAGGTCACACAGTGCTACAGCACCCTGAACAGATCACACAGTGCTACAGCACCCTGAACAGATCACACAGTGCTACAGCACCCTGAACAGATCACACAGTGCTACAGCACCCTGAACAGGTCACACAGTGCTACAGCACCCTGAACAGATCACACAGTGCTACAGCACCCTGAACAGATCACACAGTGCTACAGCACCCTGAACAGGTCACACAGTGCTACAGCACCCTGAACAGATCACACAGTGCTACAGCACCCTGAACAGATCACACACTGCTACAGCACCCTGAACAGGTCACACAGTGCTACAGCACCCTGAACAGATCACACAGTGCTAGAGCACCCTGAACAGTTCACACAGTACAACAGCACCCTGAACAGGTCACACAGTGCGACAGCACCCTGAGCAGGTCACACAGTTCTACAGCACCCTGAACAGATCACACAGTGCTACAGCACCCTGAACAAATCGCACAGTGCTACAGCACCCTGAGCAGGTCACACAGTGCTACAGCACCCTGAACAGATCACACAGTGCTCCAGCACCCTGAGCAGTTCGCACAGTGCTACAGCACCCTGAACAGGAAACACAGCGCTACAGCACCATGAACAGGTCACACAGCACGACAGCACCCGGAACAGACTGCACAGTGCTCCAGCACCCTGAACAGGGTACACCGTGCTACAGCACCCTGAACAGGTCACACAGTGCCACAGCACCCTGAATAGTTCGCACAGTGCTACAGAACCCTGAATAGGTCACACAGCGCTACAGTACCCTGAACAGATTGCACAGTGCTACAGATCCCTGAACAGGTCACAGAGTGCTACAGCACCCTGAACAGGTCACACAGTGCTACAGCACCCTGAACAGGTCGCAGAGTGCTACAGCACCCTGAACAGGTCGCACAGAGTTACAGCACCCTGAACAGGTCGCACAGTGCTAGCACCCTGAACAGGTCACACAGTGCTACAGCACCCTGAACACGTCACACAGTGCCACAGCACCCTGAACAGTTCGCAAAATGCGACAGCACACTGAACAGGAAACACAGTGCACCAGCACCCTGAACAGGTCGCACAGTGCTCCAGTACCCTGAACAGGTCACACAGTGCTCCAGCACCCTGAACAGGTCACACAGTGCTACAGCACCCTGTACAGATCGCACAGTGCTACAGCACCCTGAACAGGTCACACAGTGCTCCAGCACCCTGAACAGGTCACACAGTGCTACAGCACCCTGAACAGAGCGCACAGTGCTACATCACCCTGAACAGATCGCACAGTGCTACAGCACCCTGAACAGGTCACACAGCGCTCCATCACCCTGAACAGGTCACACAGTGCTACAGCACCCTGAACAGATCGCACAGTGCTACAGCACCCTGAACAGGTCACACAGTGCTACAGCACCCTGAACAGGTCACACAGTGCTACAGCACCCTGAACAGATCGCACAGTGCTACAGCACCCTGAACAGGTCACACAGTGCTACAGCACCCTGAACAGATCGCACAGTGCTACAGCACCCTGAACAGGTCACACAGTGCTACAGCACCCTGAACAGGTCACACAGTGCTACAGCACCCTGAACAGATCGCACAGTGCTACATCACCCTAAACAGGTCACACAGTGCTACAGCACCCTGAACAGATCGCACAGTGCTACATCACCCTAAACAGGTCACACAGTGCTACAGCACCCTGAACACATCGCACAGTGCTACAGCACCCTGAACAGGTCACACAGTGCTACAGCACCCTGAACAGATCGCACAGTGCTACAGCACCCTGAACAGGTCACACAGTGCTACAGCTCCCTGAACAGGTCACACAGTGCTACAGCACCCTGAACAGATCGCACAGTGCTACATCACCCTGAACAGGTCACACAGTGCTACAGCACCCTGAACAGGTCACACAGTGCTACAGCACCCTGAACAGATCGCACAGTGCTACATCACCCTAAACAGGTCACACAGTGCTACAGCACCCTGAACAGATCGCACAGTGCTACAGCACCCTGAACAGGTCACACAGTGCTACAGCACCCTGAACAGGTCACACAGTGCTACACCACACTGAACAGGTCACACAGTGCTACAGCACCCAGAACAGGTCACACAGTGCAACACCACACTGAACAGGTCGCACAGTGCTACAGCACCCTGAACAGGTCACACAGTGCTACAGCACCCTGAACAGGTCACACAGTGCAACACCACACTGAACAGGTCACACAGTGCTACAGCACCCTGAACAGATCGCACAGTGCAACATCACTCTGAACAGGTCACACAGTGCAACACCACCCTGAACAGGTCACACAGTGCTACAGCACCCTGAACAGATCGCACAGTGCAACAGCACACTGAACAGATCGCACAGTGCTACAGCACTCTGAACAGGTCACACAGTGCAACACCACACTGAACAGGTCACACAGTGCTACAGCGCCCTGAACAGGTCACACAGTGCTACAGCACTCTGAACAGGTCATTCAGTGCTACAGCACCCTGAACAGATCACACAGTGCTACAGCGCCTGAACAGGTCATACAGTACTACAGCACCCTGAACAGGTCACACAGTGCTACAGCACCCTGAACAGGTCACACAGTGCTACAGCACCCTGAACAGATCGCACAGTGCTACAGCACCCTGAACAGGTCACACAGTGCTACAGCACGCTGAACAGGTCGCACAGTGCTACAGCACACTGAACAGATCGCACAGTGCTACAGCGCCCTGAACAGGTCACACAGTGCAACACCACACTGAACAGGTCACACAGTGCTACAGCACCCTGAACAGATCGCACAGTGCAACAGCACTCTGAACAGGTCACACAGTGCAACACCACACTGAACAGGTCACACAGTGCTACCGCACCCTGAACAGATCGCACAGTGCAACAGCACACTGAACAGATCGCACAGTGCTACAGCACTCTGAACAGGTCACACAGTGCAACACCACACTGAACAGGTCACACAGTGCTACAGCGCCCTGAACAGGTCACACAGTGCTACAGCACTCTGAACAGGTCATTCAGTGCTACAGCACCCTGAACAGATCACACAGTGCTACAGCGCCTGAACAGGTCATACAGTACTACAGCACCCTGAACAGGTCACACAGTGCTACAGCACCCTGAACAGGTCACACAGTGCTACAGCACCCTGAACAGATCGCACAGTGCTACAGCACCCTGAACAGGTCACACAGTGCTACAGCACCCTGAACAGGTCACACAGTGCTACATCACCCTAAACAGGTCACACAGTGCTACAGCACCCTGAACAGTTCACACAGTGCTACAGCACCCCGAACAGATCGCACAGTGCTATAGCACCCTGAACAGGTCACACAGTGCTACAGCACCCTGAACAGATCGCACAGTGCTGCAGCACCCTGAACAGATCACACAGTGCTACAGCACCCTGAACAGGTTGCACAGTGCTACAGCACCCTGAACTGATCGCACAGTGCTACAGCACCCTGAACAGATCACACAGTGCTACAGCACCCTGAACAGATCACACAGTGCTACAGCACCCTGAACAGATCACACAGTGCTACAGCACCCTGAACAGATCACACAGTGCTACAGCACCCTGAACAGGTCACACAGTGCTAAAGCACCCTGAACAGATCACACAGTGCTACAGCACCCGAAACAGGTCACACAGTGCTACAGCACCCTGAACAGTTCACACAGTGCTACAGCACCCCGAACAGATCGCACAGTGCTATAGCACCCTGAACAGGTCACACAGTGCTACAGCACCCTGAACAGATCGCACAGTGCTGCAGCACGCTGAACAGGTCACACAGTGCTACAGCACCCTGAACAGATCACACAGTGCTACCGCACCCTGAACAGGTTGCACAGTGCTACAGCACCCTGAACTGATCGCACAGTGCTACAGCACCCTGAACAGATCACACAGTGCTACAGCACCCTGAACAGATCACACAGTGCTACAGCACCCTGAACAGATCACACAGTGCTACAGCACCCTGAACAGATCACACAGTGCTACAGCACCCTGAACAGGTCACACAGTGCTACAGCACCCTGAACAGATCACACAGTGCTACAGCACCCTGAACAGGTCACACAGTGCTACAGCACCCTGAAGAGATCGCACAGTGCGACAGCAACCTGAACAGGTCACACAGTGCTACAGCACCCTGAACAGGTCACACAGTGCTACAGCACCCTGAACAGATCACACAGTGCTACCGCACCCTGAACAGGTTGCACAGTGCTACAGCACCCTGAACTGATCGCACAGTGCTACAGCACCCTGAACAGATCACACAGTGCTACAGCACCCTGAACAGATCACACAGTGCTACAGCACCCTGAACAGATCACACAGTGCTACAGCACCCTGAACAGATCACACAGTGCTACAGCACCCTGAACAGGTCACACAGTGCTACAGCACCCTGAACAGATCACACAGTGCTACAGCACCCTGAACAGGTCACACAGTGCTACAGCACCCTGAAGAGATCGCACAGTGCGACAGCAACCTGAACAGGTCACACAGTGCTACAGCACACTGAACAGGCCTCACGGTGCTACAGCACCCTGAAAAGGACACACAGTGCTATAGCACCCTGAACAGGTCACACAGTGCTGCAGCACCCTGATCAGGTCACACAGTGCTACAGCACCCTGAACAGGTCGTACAGTGTGACAGCAACCTGAACAGGTCATACAGTGCTACAGCACCCTGAACAGATCACACAGTGCTACCGCGCCCTGAACAGATCGCACAGTGCTACATCACCCTGAACAGATCGCACAGTGCTACAGCACCCTGAACAGGTCACACAGCGCTCCATCACCCTGAACAGGTCACACAGTGCTACAGCACCCTGAACAGATCGCACAGTGCTACAGCACCCTGAACAGGTCACACAGTGCTACAGCACCCTGAACAGGTCACACAGTGCTACAGCACCCTGAACAGATCGCACAGTGCTACAGCACCCTGAACAGGTCACACAGTGCTACAGCACCCTGAACAGGTCACACAGTGCTACAGCACCCTGAACAGATCGCACAGTGCTACAGCACCCTGAACAGGTCACACAGTGCTACAGCACCCTGAACAGGTCACACAGTGCTACAGCACCCTGAACAGATCGCACAGTGCTACATCACCCTAAACAGGTCACACAGTGCTACAGCACCCTGAACAGATCGCACAGTGCTACATCACCCTAAACAGGTCACACAGTGCTACAGCACCCTGAACACATCGCACAGTGCTACAGCACCCTGAACAGGTCACACAGTGCTACAGCACCCTGAACAGATCGCACAGTGCTACAGCACCCTGAACAGGTCACACAGTGCTACAGCTCCCTGAACAGGTCACACAGTGCTACAGCACCCTGAACAGATCGCACAGTGCTACATCACCCTGAACAGGTCACACAGTGCTACAGCACCCTGAACAGGTCACACAGTGCTACAGCACCCTGAACAGATCGCACAGTGCTACATCACCCTAAACAGGTCACACAGTGCTACAGCACCCTGAACAGATCGCACAGTGCTACAGCACCCTGAACAGGTCACACAGTGCTACAGCACCCTGAACAGGTCACACAGTGCTACACCACACTGAACAGGTCACACAGTGCTACAGCACCCAGAACAGGTCACACAGTGCAACACCACACTGAACAGGTCGCACAGTGCTACAGCACCCTGAACAGGTCACACAGTGCTACAGCACCCTGAACAGGTCACACAGTGCAACACCACACTGAACAGGTCACACAGTGCTACAGCACCCTGAACAGATCGCACAGTGCAACATCACTCTGAACAGGTCACACAGTGCAACACCACCCTGAACAGGTCACACAGTGCTACAGCACCCTGAACAGATCGCACAGTGCAACAGCACACTGAACAGATCGCACAGTGCTACAGCACTCTGAACAGGTCACACAGTGCAACACCACACTGAACAGGTCACACAGTGCTACAGCGCCCTGAACAGGTCACACAGTGCTACAGCACTCTGAACAGGTCATTCAGTGCTACAGCACCCTGAACAGATCACACAGTGCTACAGCGCCTGAACAGGTCATACAGTACTACAGCACCCTGAACAGGTCACACAGTGCTACAGCACCCTGAACAGGTCACACAGTGCTACAGCACCCTGAACAGATCGCACAGTGCTACAGCACCCTGAACAGGTCACACAGTGCTACAGCACCCTGAACAGATCACACAGTGCTACAGCACCCTGAACAGGTCACACAGTGCTACAGCACCCTGAACAGATCACACAGTGCTACAGCACGCTGAACAGGTCGCACAGTGCTACAGCACACTGAACAGATCGCACAGTGCTACAGCGCCCTGAACAGGTCACACAGTGCAACACCACACTGAACAGGTCACACAGTGCTACAGCACCCTGAACAGATCGCACAGTGCAACAGCACTCTGAACAGGTCACACAGTGCAACACCACACTGAACAGGTCACACAGTGCTACCGCACCCTGAACAGATCGCACAGTGCAACAGCACACTGAACAGATCGCACAGTGCTACAGCACTCTGAACAGGTCACACAGTGCAACACCACACTGAACAGGTCACACAGTGCTACAGCGCCCTGAACAGGTCACACAGTGCTACAGCACTCTGAACAGGTCATTCAGTGCTACAGCACCCTGAACAGATCACACAGTGCTACAGCGCCTGAACAGGTCATACAGTACTACAGCACCCTGAACAGGTCACACAGTGCTACAGCACCCTGAACAGGTCACACAGTGCTACAGCACCCTGAACAGATCGCACAGTGCTACAGCACCCTGTACAGGTCACACAGTGCTACAGCACCCTGAACAGGTCACACAGTGCTACATCACCCTAAACAGGTCACACAGTGCTACAGCACCCTGAACAGTTCACACAGTGCTACAGCACCCCGAACAGATCGCACAGTGCTATAGCACCCTGAACAGGTCACACAGTGCTACAGCACCCTGAACAGATCGCACAGTGCTGCAGCACGCTGAACAGGTCACACAGTGCTACAGCACCCTGAACAGATCACACAGTGCTACAGCACCCTGAACAGGTTGCACAGTGCTACAGCACCCTGAACTGATCGCACAGTGCTACCGCACCCTGAACAGGTTGCACAGTGCTACAGCACCCTGAACTGATCGCACAGTGCTACAGCACCCTGAACAGATCACACAGTGCTACAGCACCCTGAACAGATCACACAGTGCTACAGCACCCTGAACAGATCACACAGTGCTACAGCACCCTGAACAGATCACACAGTGCTACAGCACCCTGAACAGGTCACACAGTGCTACAGCACCCTGAACAGATCACACAGTGCTACAGCACCCTGAACAGGTCACACAGTGCTACAGCACCCTGAAGAGATCGCACAGTGCGACAGCAACCTGAACAGGTCACACAGTGCTACAGCACCCTGAACAGGTCACACAGTGCTACAGCACCCTGAACAGATCACACAGTGCTACCGCACCCTGAACAGGTTGCACAGTGCTACAGCACCCTGAACTGATCGCACAGTGCTACAGCACCCTGAACAGATCACACAGTGCTACAGCACCCTGAACAGATCACACAGTGCTACAGCACCCTGAACAGATCACACAGTGCTACAGCACCCTGAACAGATCACACAGTGCTACAGCACCCTGAACAGGTCACACAGTGCTACAGCACCCTGAACAGATCACACAGTGCTACAGCACCCTGAACAGGTCACACAGTGCTACAGCACCCTGAAGAGATCGCACAGTGCGACAGCAACCTGAACAGGTCACACAGTGCTACAGCACACTGAACAGGCCTCACGGTGCTACAGCACCCTGAAAAGGACACACAGTGCTATAGCACCCTGAACAGGTCACACAGTGCTGCAGCACCCTGATCAGGTCACACAGTGCTACAGCACCCTGAACAGGTCGTACAGTGTGACAGCAACCTGAACAGGTCATACAGTGCTACAGCACCCTGAACAGATCACACAGTGCTACCGCGCCCTGAACAGATCGCACAGTGCTACATCACCCTGAACAGATCGCACAGTGCTACAGCACCCTGAACAGGTCACACAGCGCTCCATCACCCTGAACAGGTCACACAGTGCTACAGCACCCTGAACAGATCGCACAGTGCTACAGCACCCTGAACAGGTCACACAGTGCTACAGCACCCTGAACAGGTCACACAGTGCTACAGCACCCTGAACAGATCGCACAGTGCTACAGCACCCTGAACAGGTCACACAGTGCTACAGCACCCTGAACAGGTCACACAGTGCTACAGCACCCTGAACAGATCGCACAGTGCTACAGCACCCTGAACAGGTCACACAGTGCTACAGCACCCTGAACAGGTCACACAGTGCTACAGCACCCTGAACAGATCGCACAGTGCTACATCACCCTAAACAGGTCACACAGTGCTACAGCACCCTGAACAGGTCACACAGTGCTACAGCACCCTGAAGAGATCGCACAGTGCGACAGCAACCTGAACAGGTCACACAGTGCTACAGCACACTGAACAGGCCTCACGGTGCTACAGCACCCTGAAAAGGACACACAGTGCTATAGCACCCTGAACAGGTCACACAGTGCTGCAGCACCCTGATCAGGTCACACAGTGCTACAGCACCCTGAACAGGTCGTACAGTGTGACAGCAACCTGAACAGGTCATACAGTGCTACAGCACCCTGAACAGATCACACAGTGCTACCGCGCCCTGAACAGATCGCACAGTGCTACAGCACCCTGAACAGATCACACAGTGCTACAGCACCCTTAACAGATCACACAGTGCTACAGCACCCTGAACAGATCACACAGTGCTACAGCACCCTGAACAGATCGTATAGTGCTACAGCACCCTGAACAGATCACACAGTGCTACAGCACCCGGAACAGATCACACAGTGCTACAGCACCCTGAACAGATCACACAGTGCTACAGCACCCTGAACAGGTCACACAGTGCGACAGCACCCGGAACAGATCACACAGTGCTACAGCACCCTGAACAGATCACACAGTGCTACAGCACCCTGAACAGATCGTACAGTGCTACAGTACCCTGAACAGATCACACAGTGCTACAGCACCCTGAACAGTTCACACAGTGTTACAGCACCCTGAACAGATCACACAGTGCTACAGCACCCTGAACAGATCACACAGTGCTACAGCACCCTGAACAGATCGTACAGTGCTACAGTACCCTGAACAGATCACACAGTGCTACAGCACCCTGAACAGGTCACACAGTGCTACAGCACCCTGAACAGTTCACACAGTGTTACAGCACCCAGAACAGGTCACACAGTGCTACAGCACTCGAAACAGATCACACAGTGCTACAGCACCCTGAACAGATCACACAGTGCTACAGCACCCTGAACAGATCACACAGTGCTACAGCACCCTGAACAGATCGTACAGTGCTACAGTACCGTGAACAGATCACACAGTGCAACAGCACCCTGAACAGGTCGCACAGTGCTACAGCACCCTGAACAGATGGCACAGTGCTACAGCACCCTGAACAGATCACACAGTGCTACAGCACCCTGAACAGATCGCACAGTGCTACAGCACCCTGAACAGATGGCACAGTGCTACAGCACCCTGAACAGATCACACAGTGCTACAGCACCCTGAACAGATCACACAGTGCTACAGCACCCTGAACAGATCGCACAGTGCTACAGCACCCTGAACAGATCGCACAGTGCTACAGCACCCTGAACAGATCGCACAGTGCTACAGCACCCTGAACAGATCACACAGTGCTACAGCACCCTGAACAGATCACACAGTGCTACAGCACCCTGAACAGATCGCACAGTGCTACATCACCCTAAACAGGTCACACAGTGCTACAGCACCCTGAACACATCGCACAGTGCTACAGCACCCTGAACAGGTCACACAGTGCTACAGCACCCTGAACAGATCGCACAGTGCTACAGCACCCTGAACAGGTCACACAGTGCTACAGCTCCCTGAACAGGTCACACAGTGCTACAGCACCCTGAACAGATCGCACAGTGCTACATCACCCTGAACAGGTCACACAGTGCTACAGCACCCTGAACAGGTCACACAGTGCTACAGCACCCTGAACAGATCGCACAGTGCTACATCACCCTAAACAGGTCACACAGTGCTACAGCACCCTGAACAGATCGCACAGTGCTACAGCACCCTGAACAGGTCACACAGTGCTACAGCACCCTGAACAGGTCACACAGTGCTACACCACACTGAACAGGTCACACAGTGCTACAGCACCCAGAACAGGTCACACAGTGCAACACCACACTGAACAGGTCGCACAGTGCTACAGCACCCTGAACAGGTCACACAGTGCTACAGCACCCTGAACAGGTCACACAGTGCAACACCACACTGAACAGGTCACACAGTGCTACAGCACCCTGAACAGATCGCACAGTGCAACAGCACTCTGAACAGGTCACACAGTGCAACACCACCCTGAACAGGTCACACAGTGCTACAGCACCCTGAACAGATCGCACAGTGCAACAGCACACTGAACAGATCGCACAGTGCTACAGCACTCTGAACAGGTCACACAGTGCAACACCACACTGAACAGGTCACACAGTGCTACAGCGCCCTGAACAGGTCACACAGTGCTACAGCACTCTGAACAGGTCATTCAGTGCTACAGCACCCTGAACAGATCACACAGTGCTACAGCGCCTGAACAGGTCATACAGTACTACAGCACCCTGAACAGGTCACACAGTGCTACAGCACCCTGAACAGGTCACACAGTGCTACAGCACCCTGAACAGATCGCACAGTGCTACAGCACCCTGAACAGGTCACACAGTGCTACAGCACGCTGAACAGGTCGCACAGTGCTACAGCACACTGAACAGATCGCACAGTGCTACAGCGCCCTGAACAGGTCACACAGTGCAACACCACACTGAACAGGTCACACAGTGCTACAGCACCCTGAACAGATCGCACAGTGCAACAGCACTCTGAACAGGTCACACAGTGCAACACCACACTGAACAGGTCACACAGTGCTACCGCACCCTGAACAGATCGCACAGTGCAACAGCACACTGAACAGATCGCACAGTGCTACAGCACTCTGAACAGGTCACACAGTGCAACACCACACTGAACAGGTCACACAGTGCTACAGCGCCCTGAACAGGTCACACAGTGCTACAGCACTCTGAACAGGTCATTCAGTGCTACAGCACCCTGAACAGATCACACAGTGCTACAGCGCCTGAACAGGTCATACAGTACTACAGCACCCTGAACAGGTCACACAGTGCTACAGCACCCTGAACAGGTCACACAGTGCTACAGCACCCTGAACAGATCGCACAGTGCTACAGCACCCTGAACAGGTCACACAGTGCTACAGCACCCTGAACAGGTCACACAGTGCTACATCACCCTAAACAGGTCACACAGTGCTACAGCACCCTGAACAGTTCACACAGTGCTACAGCACCCCGAACAGATCGCACAGTGCTATAGCACCCTGAACAGGTCACACAGTGCTACAGCACCCTGAACAGATCGCACAGTGCTGCAGCACGCTGAACAGGTCACACAGTGCTACAGCACCCTGAACAGATCACACAGTGCTACAGCACCCTGAACAGGTTGCACAGTGCTACAGCACCCTGAACTGATCGCACAGTGCTACAGCACCCTGAACAGATCACACAGTGCTACAGCACCCTGAACAGATCACACAGTGCTACAGCACCCTGAACAGATCACACAGTGCTACAGCACCCTGAACAGATCACACAGTGCTACAGCACCCTGAACAGGTCACACAGTGCTAAAGCACCCTGAACAGATCACACAGTGCTACAGCACCCTAAACAGGTCACACAGTGCTACAGCACCCTGAACAGTTCACACAGTGCTACAGCACCCCGAACAGATCGCACAGTGCTATAGCACCCTGAACAGGTCACACAGTGCTACAGCACCCTGAACAGATCGCACAGTGCTGCAGCACGCTGAACAGGTCACACAGTGCTACAGCACCCTGAACAGATCACACAGTGCTACCGCACCCTGAACAGGTTGCACAGTGCTACAGCACCCTGAACTGATCGCACAGTGCTACAGCACCCTGAACAGATCACACAGTGCTACAGCACCCTGAACAGATCACACAGTGCTACAGCACCCTGAACAGATCACACAGTGCTACAGCACCCTGAACAGATCACACAGTGCTACAGCACCCTGAACAGGTCACACAGTGCTACAGCACCCTGAACAGATCACACAGTGCTACAGCACCCTGAACAGGTCACACAGTGCTACAGCACCCTGAAGAGATCGCACAGTGCGACAGCAACCTGAACAGGTCACACAGTGCTACAGCACCCTGAACAGGTCGCACAGTGCAACAGCACACTGAACAGGCCTCACGGTGCTACAGCACCCTGAAAAGGACACACAGTGCTATAGCACCCTGAACAGGTCACACAGTGCTGCAGCACCCTGATCAGGTCACACAGTGCTACAGCACCCTGAACAGGTCGTACAGTGCGACAGCAACCTGAACAGGTCATACAGTGCTACAGCACCCTGAACAGATCACACAGTGCTACCGCGCCCTGAACAGATCGCACAGTGCTACAGCACCCTGAACAGATCACACAGTGCTACAGCACCCTTAACAGATCACACAGTGCTACAGCACCCTGAACAGATCACACAGTGCTACAGCACCCTGAACAGATCGTATAGTGCTACAGCACCCTGAACAGATCACACAGTGCTACAGCACCCGGAACAGATCACACAGTGCTACAGCACCCTGAACAGATCACACAGTGCTACAGCACCCTGAACAGGTCACACAGTGCGACAGCACCCGGAACAGATCACACAGTGCTACAGCACCCTGAACAGATCACACAGTGCTACAGCACCCTGAACAGATCGTACAGTGCTACAGTACCCTGAACAGATCACACAGTGCTACAGCACCCTGAACAGTTCACACAGTGTTACAGCACCCTGAACAGATCACACAGTGCTACAGCACCCTGAACAGATCACACAGTGCTACAGCACCCTGAACAGATCGTACAGTGCTACAGTACCCTGAACAGATCACACAGTGCTACAGCACCCTGAACAGGTCACACAGTGCTACAGCACCCTGAACAGTTCACACAGTGTTACAGCACCCAGAACAGGTCACACAGTGCTACAGCACTCGAAACAGATCACACAGTGCTACAGCACCCTGAACAGATCACACAGTGCTACAGCACCCTGAACAGATCACACAGTGCTACAGCACCCTGAACAGATCGTACAGTGCTACAGTACCGTGAACAGATCACACAGTGCAACAGCACCCTGAACAGGTCGCACAGTGCTACAGCACCCTGAACAGATGGCACAGTGCTACAGCACCCTGAACAGATCACACAGTGCTACAGCACCCTGAACAGATCGCACAGTGCTACAGCACCCTGAACAGATGGCACAGTGCTACAGCACCCTGAACAGATCACACAGTGCTACAGCACCCTGAACAGATCACACAGTGCTACAGCACCCTGAACAGATCGCACAGTGCTACAGCACCCTGAACAGATCGCACAGTGCTACAGCACCCTGAACAGATCGCACAGTGCTACAGCACCCTGAACAGATCACACAGTGCTACAGCACCCTGAACAGATCACACAGTGCTACAGCACCCTGAACAGATCGCACAGTGCTACAGCACCCTGAACAGTTCACACAGTGCTACAGCACCCTGAAGAGATCGCACAGTGCGACAGCAACCTGAACAGGTCACACAGTGCTACAGCACCCTGAACAGGTCGCACAGTGCTACAGCACACTGAACAGGCCTCACGGTGCTACAGCACCCTGAAAAGGACACACAGTGCTACAGCACCCTGATCAGGTCACACAGTGCTACAGCACCCTGAACAGGTCGTACAGTGCGACAGCAACCTGAACAGGTCATACAGTGCTACAGCACCCTGAGCAGATCACACAGTGCTACCGCGCCCTGAACAGATCGCACAGTGCTACAGCACCCTGAACAGATCACACAGTGCTACAGCACCCTTAACAGATCACACAGTGCTACAGCACCCTGAACAGATCACACAGTGCTACAGCACCCTGAACAGATCGTACAGTGCTACAGCACCCTGAACAGATCACACAGTGCTACAGCACCCGGAACAGATCACACAGTGCTACAGCACCCTGAACAGATCACACAGTGCTACAGCACCCTGAACAGGTCACACAGTGCTACAGCACCCGGAACAGTTCACACAGTGCTACAGCACCCTGAACAGATCACACAGTGCTACAGCACCCTGAACAGATCGTACAGTGCTACAGTACCCTGAACAGATCACACAGTGCTACAGCACCCTGAACAGATCACACAGTGCTACAGTACCCTGAACAGATCACACAGTGCTACAGCACCCTGAACAGGTCACACAGTGCTACAGCACCCTGAACAGGTCACACAGTGCGACAGCAACCTGAACAGGTCACACAGTGCTACAGCACCCTGAACAGATGGCACAGTGCTACAGCACCCTGAACAGATCACACAGTGCTACAGCACCCTGAACAGATCGCACAGTGCTACAGCACCCTGAACAGATGGCACAGTGCTACAGCACCCTGAACAGATCACACAGTGTTACAGCACCCAGAACAGGTCACACAGTGCTACAGCACCCGGAACAGATCACACAGTGCTACAGCACCCTGAACAGATCACACAGTGCTACAGCACCCTGAACAGATCACACAGTGCTACAGCACCGTGAACAGATCGTACAGTGCTACAGTACCCTGAACAGATCACACAGTGCTACAGCACCCTGAACAGGTCACACAGTGCTACAGCACCCTGAACAGGTCACACAGTGCGACAGCAACCTGAACAGGTCACACAGTGCTACAGCACCCTGAACAGATCACACAGTGCTACAGCACCCTGAACAGGTCGTACAGTGCAACAGCAACCTGAACAGATCACACAGTGCTACAGTACCCTGAACAGATCACACAGTGCTACAGCACCCTGAACAGGTCACACAGTGCTACAGCACCCTGAACAGATCACACAGTTCTACCGCACCCTGAACAGATTGCACAGTGCTACAGCACCGTGAACAATTCACACAGTGCTACAACACCCTGAACCGATCGCACAGTGCTACAGCAGCCTGAACAGTTCACACAGTGCGAAAGCACCCTGAACAGGTCACACAGAGCTACAGCACCATTAACAGGTCACACAGTGCTACAGCACCCGGAACAGTTCACACAGTGCTACAGCACCCTGAACAGGTCGCACAGTGCTACAGCACCCTGAACAGGTCACACAGTGCTACAGCACCCTGAACAGGTCACACAGTGCTACAGCACCCTGAACAGGTCGCACAGTGCTACAGCACCCTGAACAGACAACACAGTGCTACCGCACCCTGAACAGATCACACAGTGCTACAGCACCCTGAACAGATCACACAGTGCTACAGCACCCTGAACAAATCGTACAGTGCTACAGTACCCTGAACAGATCACACAGTGCTACAGCACCCTGAACAGATCACACAGTGCTACAGCACCCTGAACAGATCGCACAGTGCTACAGTACCCTGAACAGATCACACAGTGCTACAGCACCCTGAACAGGTCACACAGTGCTACAGCACCCTAAACAGGTCGCACAGTGCAACAGCACCCGGAACAGTTCACACAGTGCTACAGCACCCTGAACAGGTCGCACAGTGCTACAGCACCCTGAACAGGTCACACAGTGCTACAGCACCCTGAACAGGTCACACAGTGCTACAGCACCCTGAACAGGTCGCACAGTGCTACAGCACCCTGAACAGATCACACAGTGCTACCGCACCCTGAACAGATCACACAGTGCTACAGCACCCTGAACAGATCACACAGTGCTACAGCACCCTGAACAGATCGTACAGTGCAACAGTACCCTGAACAGATCACACAGTGCTACAGTACCCTGAACAGATCACACAGTGCTACAGCACCCTGAACAGGTCACACAGTGCTACAGCACCCTGAACAGTTCACACAGTGTTACAGCACCCTGAACAGGTCACACAGTGCTACAGCACCCGGAACAGATCACGCAGTGCTACAGCACCCTGAACAGATCACACAGTGCTACAGCACCCTGAACAGATCGTACAGTTGTACAGTACCCTGAACAGATCACACAGTGCTACAGCACCCTGAACAGGTCACACAGTGCTACAGCACCCTGAACAGGTCGTACAGTGCGACAGCAACCTGAACAGGTCACACAGTGCTACAGCACCCTGAACAGATCGTACAGTGCTACAGCACCCTGAACAGATCACACAGTGCTACAGCACCCTGAACAGATCGCACAGTGCTACAGCACCCTGAACAGATGGCACAGTGCTACAGCACCCTGAACAGATCACACAGTGTTACAGCACCCAGAACAGGTCACACAGTGCTACAGCACCCGGAACAGATCACACAGTGCTACAGCACCCTGAACAGATCACACAGTGCTACAGCACCCTGAACAGATCACACAGTGCTACAGCACCGTGAACAGATCGTACAGTGCTACAGTACCCTGAACAGATCACACAGTGCTACAGCACCCTGAACAGGTCACACAGTGCTACAGCACCCTGAACAGGTCACACAGTGCGACAGCAACCTGAACAGGTCACACAGTGCTACAGCACCCTGAACAGATCACACAGTGCTACAGCACCCTGAACAGGTCGTACAGTGCAACAGCAACCTGAACAGATCACACAGTGCTACAGTACCCTGAACAGATCACACAGTGCTACAGCACCCTGAACAGGTCACACAGTGCTACAGCACCCTGAACAGATCACACAGTTCTACCGCACCCTGAACAGATTGCACAGTGCTACAGCACCGTGAACAATTCACACAGTGCTACAACACCCTGAACCGATCGCACAGTGCTACAGCAGCCTGAACAGTTCACACAGTGCGAAAGCACCCTGAACAGGTCACACAGAGCTACAGCACCATTAACAGGTCACACAGTGCTACAGCACCCTGAACAGATCACACAGTGCTACAGCACCCTGAACAGGTCACACAGTGCTACAACACGCTGAACAGTTCACACAGTGCTACAGCACCCTGAACAGGTCACACAGTGCTACAACACCCTGAACAGGTCACACAGTGCTACAGCACCCTGAACAGGTCACACAGTGCTACAACACCCTGAACAGATCGCACAGTGCTACAGCACCCTGAGCAGGTCACACAGTGCTAGAGCACCCTGAACAGTTCACACAGTGCTACAGCACCCTGAACAGGTCGCACAGTGCTACAGCACCCTGAACAGGTCACACAGTGCTACAGCACCCTGAACAGATCGCACAGTGCTACAGCACCCTGAACAGGTCGCACAGCGCTACAGCACCCTGAACAGGTCACACAGCGCTACAGCACCCTGAACAGGTCACACAGTGCTACAGCACCCTGAACAGATCGCACAGTGCTACAGCACCCTGAACAGGTCGCACAGCGCTACAGCACCCTGAACAGGTCACACAGCGCTACAGCACCCTGAACAGGTCACACAGCGCTACAGCACCCTGAACAGATCGCACAGTGCTACAGCACCCTGAACAGGTCGCACAGTGCTACAGCACCCTGAACAGGTCGCACAGCGCTACAGCACCCTGAACAGGTCACACAGTGCTACAGCACCCTGACCAGATCACACAGTGCTACCGCACCCTGAACAGATCGCACAGTGCTACAGCACCCTAAACAGGTCGCACAGTGCAACAGCACCCGGAACAGTTCACACAGTGCTACAGCACCCTGAACAGGTCGCACAGTGCTACAGCACCCTGAACAGGTCACACAGTGCTACAGCACCCTGAACAGGTCACACAGTGCTACAGCACCCTGAACAGGTCGCACAGTGCTACAGCACCCTGAACAGATCACACAGTGCTACCGCACCCTGAACAGATCACACAGTGCTACAGCACCCTGAACAGATCACACAGTGCTACAGCACCCTGAACAGATCGTACAGTGCTACAGTACCCTGAACAGATCACACAGTGCTACAGTACCCTGAACAGATCACACAGTGCTACAGCACCCTGAACAGGTCACACAGTGCTACAGCACCCTAAACAGGTCGCACAGTGCAACAGCACCCGGAACAGTTCACACAGTGCTACAGCACCCTGAACAGGTCGCACAGTGCTACAGCACCCTGAACAGGTCACACAGTGCTACAGCACCCTGAACAGGTCACACAGTGCTACAGCACCCTGAACAGGTCGCACAGTGCTACAGCACCCTGAACAGATCACACAGTGCTACCGCACCCTGAACAGATCACACAGTGCTACAGCACCCTGAACAGATCACACAGTGCTACAGCACCCTGAACAGATCGTACAGTGCTACAGTACCCTGAACAGATCACACAGTGCTACAGTACCCTGAACAGATCACACAGTGCTACAGCACCCTGAACAGGTCACACAGTGCTACAGCACCCTGAACAGTTCACACAGTGTTACAGCACCCTGAACAGGTCACACAGTGCTACAGCACCCGGAACAGATCACGCAGTGCTACAGCACCCTGAACAGATCACACAGTGCTACAGCACCCTGAACAGATCGTACAGTTGTACAGTACCCTGAACAGATCACACAGTGCTACAGCACCCTGAACAGGTCACACAGTGCTACAGCACCCTGAACAGGTCGTACAGTGCGACAGCAACCTGAACAGGTCACACAGTGCTACAGCACCCTGAACAGATCGTAAAGTGCTACAGTACCCTGAACAGATCACACAGTGCTACAGCACCCTGAACAGGTCGTACAGTGCGACAGCAACCTGAACAGGTCACACAGTGCTACAGCACCCTGAACAGATCGCACTGTGCTACAGCACCCTGAACAGGTCGTACAGTGCGACAGCAACCTGAACAGGTCACACAGTGCTACAGCACCCTGAACAGATCACACAGTGCTACCGCACCCTGAACAGATTGCACAGTGCTACAGCACCCTGAACAGTTCACACAGTGCTACAACACCCTGAACCGATCGCACAGTGCTACAGCAGCCTGAACAGTTCACACAGTGCTACAGCACCCTGAACAGGTCGCACAGTGCTACAGCACACTGAACAGGCCTCACGGTGCTACAGCACCCTGGAAAGGACACACAGTGCTACAGCACCCTGAACAGGTCGCACAGTGCTACAGCACCCTGATCAGGTCACACAGTGCTACAGCACACTGAACATTTCACACAGTGCTACAGCACCCTGAACAGGTCGCACAGTGCTACAGCACCCTGAACAGGTCGTACAGTGCGACAGCAACCTGAACAGGTCACACAGTGCTACCGCGCCCTGAACAGATCGCACAGTGCTACAGCACCCTGAACAGATCACACAGTGCTACAGCACCCGGAACCGATCGTACAGTGCTACAGCACCCTGAACAGATCACACAGTGCTACAGCACCCTGAACAGATCACACAATGCTACAGCACCCTGAACAGATCGCACAGAGCTACAGCACCCTGAACAGATCGCACAGAGCTACAGCACGCTGAACAGATCGCACAGTGCTACAGCACCCTGAACAGGTCGCACAGAGCTACAGCACCCTGAACAGATCGCAGAGTGCTACAGCACCCTGAACAGGTCACACAGTGCTACAGCACCCTGAACAGGTCGCACAGTTCTACAGCACCCTGAACAGGTCACACAGTGCTACAGCACCCTGAACAGGTCACACAGTGCTACAGCACCCTGAACAGATCGCACAGTGCTACAGCACCCTGAACAGATCACACAGTGCTACAGCACCCTGAACAGATCACACAGTGCTACAGCACCCTGAACAGATCACACAGTGCTACAGCACCCTGAACAGATCACACAGTGCTACAGCACCCTGAACAGGTCACACAGTGCGTCAGCACCATGAACAGGTCACACAGTACTACAGCACCCTGAACAGATCACACAGTGCTACAGCACCCTGAACAGGTCGCACAGTGCTACAGCACCCTGAACAGATCACACAGTGCTACAGCACCCTGAACAGGTCACACAGTGCTACAGCACCCTGAACAGGTCGCACAGTGCTACAGCACCCTGAACAGGTCACACAGTGCTACAGCACCCTGAACAGATCACACAGTGCTACAGCACCCTGAACAGGTCACACAGTGCTACAGCACCCTGAACAGGTCACACAGTGCGACAGCACCATGAACAGGTCACACAGTGCTACAGCACCCTGAACAGGTCACACAGTGCGACAACAACCTGAACAGATCGCACAGTGCTACAGCACCCTGAGCAGGTCGTACAGTGCTACAGCACCATGAACAGGTCACACAGTGCTACAGCACCCTGAACAGATCACACAGTGCGACAACACCCTGAACAGATCGCACAGTGCAACAACACCCTGAACAGGTCACAGAGTGTCATAGCACCCTGAACAGATCACACACTGCTACAGATCCCTGAACAGGTCACACAGTGCTACAACACCCTGAACAGGTCACACCGTGCTACAGCACCATGAACAGATCGCGCAGTGCTACAGCACCCTGAACAGATCACACAGTGCTACAGCACCCTGAGCAGATCGTACAGTGCGACAACAACCTGAACAGATCGCACAGTGCTACAGCACCCTGAACAGGTCACACAGTGCTACAGCACCCTGAACAGATCACACACTGCTACAGATCCCTGAACAGGTCACACAGTGCTACAACACCCTGAACAGGTCTCACCGTGCTACAGCACCATGAACAGATCGCGCAGTGCTACAGCACCCTGAACAGATCACACAGTGCTACAGCACCCTGAGCAGATCGTACAGTGCGACAACAACCTGAACAGATCGCACAGTGCTACAGCACCCTGAACAGATCACACAGTGCTACAGCACCCTGAACAGGTCACACAGTGCTACAGCACCCTGAACAGGTCACACAGTGCTACAGCACCCTGAACAGGTCGTACAGTGCGACAGCAACCTGAACAGGTCATACAGTGCTACAGCACCCTGAACAGATCACACAGTGCTACCGCGCCCTGAACAGATCGCACAGTGCTACAGCACCCTGAACAGATCACACAGTGCTACAGCACCCTTAACAGATCACACAGTGCTACAGCACCCTGAACAGAACACACAGTGCTACAGCACCCTGAACAGATCGTACAGTGCTACAGCACCCTGAACAGATCACACAGTGCTACAGCACCCGGAACAGATCACACAGTGCTACAGCACCCTGAACAGATCACACAGTGCTACAGCACCCTGAACAGGTCACACAGTGCTACAGCACCCGGAACAGTTCACACAGTGCTACAGCACCCTGAACAGATCACACAGTGCTACAGCACCCTGAACAGATCGTACAGTGCTACAGTACCCTGAACAGATCACACAGTGCTACAGCACCCTGAACAGATCACACAGTGCTACAGTACCCTGAACAGATCACACAGTGCTACAGCACCCTGAACAGGTCACACAGTGCTACAGCACCCTGAACAGGTCACACAGTGCGACAGCAACCTGAACAGGTCACACAGTGCTACAGCACCCTGAACAGATGGCACAGTGCTACAGCACCCTGAACAGATCACACAGTGCTACAGCACCCTGAACAGATCGCACAGTGCTACAGCACCCTGAACAGATGGCACAGTGCTACAGCACCCTGAACAGATCACACAGTGTTACAGCACCCAGAACAGGTCACACAGTGCTACAGCACCCGGAACAGATCACACAGTGCTACAGCACGCTGAACAGATCACACAGTGCTACAGCACCCTGAACAGATCACACAGTGCTACAGCACCGTGAACAGATCGTACAGTGCTACAGTACCCTGAACAGATCACACAGTGCTACAGCACCCTGAACAGGTCACACAGTGCTACAGCACCCTGAACAGGTCACACAGTGCGACAGCAACCTGAACAGGTCACACAGTGCTACAGCACCCTGAACAGATCACACAGTGCTACAGCACCCTGAACAGGTCGTACAGTGCAACAGCAACCTGAACAGATCACACAGTGCTACAGTACCCTGAACAGATCACACAGTGCTACAGCACCCTGAACAGGTCACACAGTGCTACAGCACCCTGAACAGATCACACAGTTCTACCGCACCCTGAACAGATTGCACAGTGCTACAGCACCGTGAACAATTCACACAGTGCTACAACACCCTGAACCGATCGCACAGTGCTACAGCAGCCTGAACAGTTCACACAGTGCGAAAGCACCCTGAACAGGTCACACAGAGCTACAGCACCCTGAACAGGTCACACAGTGCTACAACACGCTGAACAGTTCACACAGTGCTACAGCACCCTGAACAGGTCACACAGTGCTACAACACCCTGAACAGGTCACACAGTGCTACAGCACCCTGAACAGGTCACACAGTGCTACAACACCCTGAACAGATCGCACAGTGCTACAGCACCCTGAGCAGGTCACACAGTGCTAGAGCACCCTGAACAGTTCACACAGTGCTACAGCACCCTGAACAGGTCACACAGTGCTACAGCACCCTGAACAGATCGCACAGTGCTACAGCACCCTGAACAGGTCGCACAGCGCTACAGCACCCTGAACAGGTCACACAGTGCTACAGCACCCTGAACAGGTCGCACAGCGCTACAGCACCCTGAACAGGTCACACAGTGCTACAGCACCCTGACCAGATCACACAGTGCTACCGCACCCTGAACAGATCGCACAGTGCTACAGCACCCTAAACAGGTCACACAGTGCTACAGCACCCTGAATAGGTTGCACAGTGCTACAGCACCCTGAACAGTTCACACAGTGCAACAGCACCCTGAACAGGACGCACAGTGCTACAGCACCCTGAACAGATCACACAGTGCTACAGCACCCTAAACAGGTCGCACAGTGCAACAGCACCCGGAACAGTTCACACAGTGCTACAGCACCCTGAACAGGTCGCACAGTGCTACAGCACCCTGAACAGGTCACACAGTGCTACAGCACCCTGAACAGGTCACACAGTGCTACAGCACCCTGAACAGGTCGCACAGTGCTACAGCACCCTGAACAGATCACACAGTGCTACCGCACCCTGAACAGATCACACAGTGCTACAGCACCCTGAACAGATCACACAGTGCTACAGCACCCTGAACAGATCGTACAGTGCTACAGTACCCTGAACAGATCACACAGTGCTACAGTACCCTGAACAGATCACACAGTGCTACAGCACCCTGAACAGGTCACACAGTGCTACAGCACCCTAAACAGTTCACACAGTGTTACAGCACCCTGAACAGGTCACACAGTGCTACAGCACCCGGAACAGATCACGCAGTGCTACAGCACCCTGAACAGATCACACAGTGTTACAGCACCCTGAACAGATCACACAGTGCTACAGCACCCGGAACAGATCACACAGTGCTACAGCACCCTGAACAGATCGTACAGTGCTACAGTACCCTGAACAGATCACACAGTGCTACAGCACCCGGAACAGGTCACACAGTGCTACAGCACCCTGAACAGGTCGTACAGTGCTACAGTACCCTGAACAGATCACACAGTGCTACAGCACCCGGAACAGGTCACACAGTGCTACAGCACCCTGAACAGATCGCACAGTGCGACAGCAACCTGAACAGGTCACACAGTGCTACAGCACCCTGAACAGATCACACAGTGCTACAGCACCCGGAACAGATCACACAGTGCTACAGCACCCTGAACAGATCGTACAGTGCTACAGTACCCTGAACAGATCACACAGTGCTACAGCACCCGGAACAGGTCACACAGTGCTACAGCACCCTGAACAGATCGCACAGTGCGACAGCAACCTGAACAGGTCACACAGTGCTACAGCACCCTGAACAGATCGTACAGTGCTACAGTACCCTGAACAGATCACACAGTGCTACAGCACCCTGAACAGGTCACACAGAGCTGCAGCACCCTGAACAGGTCGTACAGTGCGACAGCAACCTGAACAGGTCACACAGTGCTACAGCACCCTGAACAGATCGTACAGTGCGACAGCAACCTGAACAGGTCACACAGTGCTACAGCACCCTGAACAGATCGCACAGTGCGACAGCAACCTGAACAGGTCACACAGTGCTACAGCACCCTGAACAGATCGTACAGTGCTACAGTACCCTGAACAGATCACACAGTGCTACAGCACCCTGAACAGGTCACACAGAGCTGCAGCACCCTGAACAGGTCGTACAGTGCGACAGCAACCTGAACAGGTCACACAGTGCTACAGCACCCTGAACAGGTCGTACAGTGCGACAGCAACCTGAACAGGTCACACAGTGCTACAGCACCCTGAACAGATCACAGAGTGCTACCGCACCCTGAACAGATTGCACAGTGCTACAGCAGCCTGAACAGTTCACACAGTGCTACAGCACCCTGAACAGGTCGCACAGTGCTACAGCACACTGAACAGGCCTCACGGTGCTACAGCACCCTGGAAAGGACACACAGTGCTACAGCACCCTGAACAGGTCGCACAGTGCTACAGCACCCTGATCAGGTCACACAGTGCTACAGCACACTGAACATTTCACACAGTGCTACAGCACCCTGAACAGGTCGCACAGTGCTACAGCACCCTGAACAGGTCGTACAGTGCGACAGCAACCTGAACAGGTCACACAGTGCTACCGCGCCCTGAACAGATCGCACAGTGCTACAGCACCCTGAACAGATCACACAGTGCTACAGCACCCGGAACCGATCGTACAGTGCTACAGCACCCTGAACAGATCACACAGTGCTACAGCACCCTGAACAGATCACACAATGCTACAGCACCCTGAACAGATCGCACAGAGCTACAGCACCCTGAACAGATCGCACAGAGCTACAGCACGCTGAACAGATCGCACAGTGCTACAGCACCCTGAACAGGTCGCACAGAGCTACAGCACCCTGAACAGATCGCAGAGTGCTACAGCACCCTGAACAGGTCACACAGTGCTACAGCACCCTGAACAGGTCGCACAGTTCTACAGCACCCTGAACAGGTCACACAGTGCTACAGCACCCTGAACAGGTCACACAGTGCTACAGCACCCTGAACAGATCGCACAGTGCTACAGCACCCTGAACAGATCACACAGTGCTACAGCACCCTGAACAGATCACACAGTGCTACAGCACCCTGAACAGATCACACAGTGCTACAGCACCCTGAACAGATCACACAGTGCTACAGCACCCTGAACAGGTCACACAGTGCGTCAGCACCATGAACAGGTCACACAGTACTACAGCACCCTGAACAGATCACACAGTGCTACAGCACCCTGAACAGGTCACACAGTGCTACAGCACCCTGAACAGGTCGCACAGTGCTACAGCACCCTGAACAGGTCACACAGTGCTACAGCACCCTGAACAGATCACACAGTGCTACAGCACCCTGAACAGGTCACACAGTGCTACAGCACCCTGAACAGGTCACACAGTGCGACAGCACCATGAACAGGTCACACAGTGCTACAGCACCCTGAACAGATCACACAGTGCGACAACAACCTGAACAGATCGCAAAGTGCTACAGCACCCTGAGCAGGTCGTACAGTGCTACAGCACCATGAACAGGTCACACAGTGCTACAGCACCCTGAACAGATCACACAGTGCGACAACACCCTGAACAGATCGCACAGTGCAACAACACCCTGAACAGGTCACAGAGTGTCATAGCACCCTGAACAGATCACACACTGCTACAGATCCCTGAACAGGTCACACAGTGCTACAACACCCTGAACAGGTCACACCGTGCTACAGCACCATGAACAGATCGCGCAGTGCTACAGCACCCTGAACAGATCACACAGTGCTACAGCACCCTGAGCAGATCGTACAGTGCGACAACAACCTGAACAGATCGCACAGTGCTACAGCACCCTGAACAGGTCACACAGTGCTACAGCACCCTGAACAGATCACACAGTGCTACAGCACCCTGAACAGGTCACACAGTGCTACAGCACCCTGAACAGGTCACACAGTGCTACAGCACCCTTAACAGATCACACAGTGCTACAGCACCCTGAACAGGTCACACAGTGCTACAGCACCCTGAACAGGTCACACAGTGCTACAGCACCATGAACAGATCGCACAGTGCTACAGCACCCTGAAAAGATCACACAGTGCTACAGCACCCTGAGCAGATCGCACAGTGCGACAACATCCTGAACAGATCGCACAGTGCTACAGCACCCTGAACAGGTCACACAGTGCTACAGCACCCTGAACAGATCACACAGTGCTACAACACCCTGAACAGGTCACACAGTGCTATAACACCCTGAACAGGTCAGACAGTTCTACAGCACCCTGAAGAGATCGCAAAGTGCTACAGGACACTGAACAGGTCACACAGTGCTACAGAACCCTGAAGAGATCGCAAAGTGCTACAGGACACTGAACAGGTCACACAGTGCTACAACACCATGAACAGATCGCACAGTGCTACAGCACCCTGAACAGTTCACACAGTGCTACAGCACCCTGAAGAGATCGCACAGTGCGACAGCAACCTGAACAGGTCACACAGTGCTACAGCACCCTGAACAGGTCGCACAGTGCTACAGCACACTGAACAGATCACACAGTGCTACAGCACACTGAACAGGCCTCACGGTGCTACAGCACCCTGAAAAGGACACACAGTGCTACAGCACCCTGATCAGGTCACACAGTGCTACAGCACCCTGAACAGGTCGTACAGTGCGACAGCACACTGAACAGGCCTCACGGTGCTACAGCACCCTGAAAAGGACACACAGTGCTACAGCACCCTGAACAGGTCGCACAGTGCTACAGCACACTGAACAGGCCTCACGGTGCTACAGCACCCTGAAAAGGACACACAGTGCTACAGCACCCTGATCAGGTCACACAGTGCTACAGCACCCTGAACAGGTCGTACAGTGCGACAGCAACCTGAACAGGTCATACAGTGCTACAGCACCCTGAACAGATCACACAGTGCTACCGCGCCCTGAACAGATCGCACAGTGCTACAGCACCCTGAACAGATCACACAGTGCTACAGCACCCTTAACAGATCACACAGTGCTGCAGCACACTGAACAGATCACACAGTGCTACAGCACCCTGAACAGATCGTACAGTGCTACAGCACCCTGAACAGATCACACAGTGCTACAGCACCCGGAACAGATCACACAGTGCTACAGCACCCTGAACAGATCACACAGTGCTACAGCACCCTGAACAGGTCACACAGTGCTACAGCACCCGGAACAGATCACACAGTGCTACAGCACCCTGAACAGGTCACACAGTGCTACAACACCCTGAACAGATCACACAGTGCTACCGCGCCCTGAACAGGTCGCACAGTGATACAGCACCCTGAACAGGTCACACAGTGCTACAACACCCTGAACAGGTCACACAGTGCTACAGCACCCTGAACAGGTCACACAGTGCTACAACACCCTGAACAGATCGCACAGTGCTACAGCAGCCTGAGCAGGTCACACAGTGCTAGAGCACCCTGAACAGTTCACACAGTGCTACAGCACCCTGAACAGGTCGCACAGTGCTACAGCACCCTGAACAGGTCACACAGTGCTACAGCACCCTGAACAGATCGCACAGTGCTACAGCACCCTGAACAGGTCGCACAGCGCTACAGCACCCTGAACAGGTCACACAGTGCTACAGCACCCTGAACAGGTCGCACAGTGCTACAGCACCCTGAACAGGTCACACAGTGCTACAGCACCCTGAACAGGTCACACAGTGCTACAGCACCCTGAACAGGTCGCACAGTGCTACAGCACCCTGAACAGGTCACACAGTGCTACAGCACCCTGAACAGATCACACAGTGCTACAGCACCCTGAACAGGTCACACAGTGCTACAGCACCCTGAACAGATCACACAGTGCTACAGCACCCTGAACAGGTCACACAGTGCTACAGCACCCTGAACAGATCACACAGTGCTACCGCACCCTGAACAGATCGCACAGTGCTACAGCACCCTGAACAGGTCACACAGTGCTACAGCACCCTGAATAGGTTGCACAGTGCTACAGCACCCTGAACAGTTCACACAGTGCTACAGCAACCTAAACAGGTCGCACAGTGCAACAGCACCCGGAACAGTTCACACAGTGCTACAGCACCCTGAACAGGTCGCACAGTGCTACAGCACCCTGAACAGATCACACAGTGCTACAGCACCCTGAACAGATCGTACAGTGCTACAGTACCCTGAACAGATCACACAGTGCTACAGCACCCTGAACAGATCACACAGTGCTACAGTACCCTGAACAGATCACACAGTGCTACAGCACCCTGAACAGGTCACACAGTGCTACAGCACCCTGAACAGGTCACACAGTGCGACAGCAACCTGAACAGGTCACACAGTGCTACAGCACCCTGAACAGGTCGCACAGTACTACAGCACCCTGAACAGATGGCACAGTGCTAGAGCACCCTGAACAGATCACACAGTGCTACAGCACCCTGAACAGATCGCACAGTGCTACAGCACCCTGAACAGATGGCACAGTGCTACAGCACCCTGAACAGATCACACAGTGTTACAGCACCCAGAACAGGTCACACAGTGCTACAGCACCCGGAACAGATCACACAGTGCTACAGCACCCTGAACAGATCACACAGTGCTACAGCACCCTGAACAGATCACACAGTGCTACAGCACCGTGAACAGATCGTACAGTGCTACAGTACCCTGAACAGATCACACAGTGCTACAGCACCCTGAACAGGTCACACAGTGCTACAGCACCCTGAACAGGTCACACAGTGCGACAGCAACCTGAACAGGTCACACAGTGGTACAGCACCCTGAACAGATCACACAGTGCTACAGCACCCTGAACAGGTCGTACAGTGCAACAGCAACCTGAACAGATCACACAGTGCTACAGTACCCTGAACAGATCACACAGTGCTACAGCACCCTGAACAGGTCACACAGTGCTACAGCACCCTGAACAGATCACACAGTTCTACCGCACCCTGAACAGATTGCACAGTGCTACAGCACCGTGAACAATTCACACAGTGCTACAACACCCTGAACCGATCGCACAGTGCTACAGCAGCCTGAACAGTTCACACAGTGCGAAAGCACCCTGAACAGGTCACACAGAGCTACAGCACCATTAACAGGTCACACAGTGCTACAGCAACCTGAACAGATCACACAGTGCTACAGCACCCTGAACAGGTCACACAGTGCTACAACACGCCGAACAGTTCACACAGTGCTACAGCACCCTGAACAGGTCACACAGTGCTACAACACCCTGAACAGGTCACACAGTGCTACAGCACCCTGAACAGGTCACACAGTGCTACAACACCCTGAACAGATCGCACAGTGCTACAGCACCCTGAGCAGGTCACACAGTGCTACAGCACCCTGAACAGTTCACACAGTGCTACAGCACCCTGAACAGGTCACACAGTGCTACAGCACCCTGAACAGGTCACACAGTGCTACAGCACCCTGAACAGATCGCACAGTGCTACAGCACCCTGAACAGGTCGCACAGCGCTACAGCACCCTGAACAGGTCACACAGTGCTACAGCACCCTGAACAGGTCGCACAGCGCTACAGCACCCTGAACAGATCACACAGTGCTACCGCACCCTGAACAGATCGCACAGTGCTACAGCACCCTGAACAGGTCACACAGTGCTACAGCACCCTGAATAGGTTGCACAGTGCTACAGCACCCTGAACAGTTCACACAGTGCTACAGCACCCTGAACAGGACGCACAGTGCTACAGCACCCTGAACAGATCACACAGTGCTACAGCACCCTAAACAGGTCGCACAGTGCAACAGCACCCGGAACAGTTCACACAGTGCTACAGCACCCTGAACAGGTCGCACAGTGCTACAGCACCCTGAACAGGTCACACAGTTCTACAGCACCCTGAACAGATCACACAGTGCTACAGCACCCTGAACAGGTCACACAGTGCTACAGCACCCTGAACAGGTCGCACAGTGCTACAGCACCCTGAACAGGTCGCACAGTGCTACAGCACCCTGAACAGATCACACAGTGCTACCGCACCCTGAACAGATCGCACAGTGCTACAGCACCCTGAACAGGTCACACAGTGCTACAGCACCCTGAAAAGGTTGCACAGTGCTACAGCACCCGGAACAGATCACACAGTGCTACAGCACCCTGAACAGATCGTACAGTGCTACAGTACCCTGAACAGATCACACAGTGCTACAGCACCCTGAACAGGTCACACAGTGCTACAGCACCCTGAACAGTACACACAGTGTTACAGCACCCTGAACAGGTCACACAGTGCTACAGCACCCGGAACAGATCACACAGTGCTACAGCACCCTGAACAGATCACACAGTGCTACAGCACCCTGAACAGATCGTACAGTTGTACAGTACCCTGAACAGATCACACAGTGCTACAGCACCCTGAACAGGTCACACAGTGCTACAGCACCCTGAACAGATCACACAGTGCTACAGCACCCTGAACAGGTCACACAGTGCTACAGCACCCTGAACAGGTCGTACAGTGCGACAGCAACCTGAACAGGTCACACAGTGCTACAGCACCCTGAACAGATCGTACAGTGCTACAGTACCCTGAACAGATCACACAGTGCTACAGCACCCTGAACAGGTCACACAGAGCTGCAGCACCCTGAACAGGTCGTACAGTGCGACAGCAACCTGAACAGGTCACACAGTGCTACAGCACCCTGAACAGATCGCACTGTGCTACAGCACCCTGAACAGGTCGTACAGTGCGACAGCAACCTGAACAGGTCACACAGTGCTACAGCACCCTGAACAGATCACACAGTGCTACCGCACCCTGAACAGATTGCACAGTGCTACAGCACCCTGAACAGTTCACACAGTGCTACAACACCCTGAACCGATCGCACAGTGCTACAGCACCCTGAACAGGTCGCACAGTGCTACAGCACCCTGATCAGGTCACACAGTGCTACAGCACACTGAACATTTCACACAGTGCTACAGCACCCTGAACAGGTCGCACAGTGCTACAGCACCCTGAACAGGTCGTACAGTGCGACAGCAACCTGAACAGGTCACACAGTGCTACCGCGCCCTGAACAGATCGCACAGTGCTACAGCACCCTGAACAGATCACACAGTGCTACAGCACCCGGAACCGATCGTACAGTGCTACAGCACCCTGAACAGATCACACAGTGCTACAGCACCCTGAACAGATCACTCAATGCTACAGCACCCTGAACAGATCGCACAGAGCTACAGCACCCTGAACAGATCGCACAGAGCTACAGCACCCTGAACAGATCGCACAGTGCTACAGCACCCTGAACAGGTCGCACAGAGCTACAGCACCCTGAACAGATCGCACAGTGCTACAGCACCCTGAACAGGTCACACAGTGCTACAGCACCCTGAACAGGTCGCACAGTTCTACAGCACCCTGAACAGGTCACACAGTGCTACAGCACCCTGAACAGGTCACACAGTGCTACAGCACGCTGAACAGATCGCACAGTGCTACAGCACCCTGAACAGATCACACAGTGCTACAGCACCCTGAACAGATCACACAGTGCTACAGCACCCTGAACAGATCACACAGTGCTACAGCACCCTGAACAGATCACACAGTGCTACAGCACCCTGAACAGGTCACACAGTGCGTCAGCACCATGAACAGGTCACACAGTACTACAGCACCCTGAACAGATCACACAGTGCTACAGCACCCTGAACAGGTCGCACAGTGCTACAGCACCCTGAACAGATCACACAGAGCTACAGCACCCTGAACAGGTCGCACAGTGCTACAGCACCCTGAACAGGTCACACAGTGCTACAGCACCCTGAACAGGTCGCACAGTGCTACAGCACCCTGAACAGATCACACAGAGCTACAGCACCCTGAACAGGTCGCACAGTGCTACAGCACCCTGAACAGGTCACACAGTGCTACAGCACCCTGAACAGGTCGCACAGTGCTACAGCACCCTGAACAGGTCACACAGTGCTACAGCACCCTGAACAGATCACACAGTGCGACAGCACCATGAACAGGTCACACAGTGCTACAGCACCCTGAACAGATCACACAGTGCGACAACAACCTGAACAGATCGCACAGTGCTACAGCACCCTGAGCAGGTCGTACAGTGCTACAGCACCATGAACAGGTCACACAGTGCTACAGCACCCTGAACAGATCACAGAGTGCGACAACACCCTGAACAGATCGCACAGTGCAACAACACCCTGAACAGGTCACAGAGTGTCATAGCACCCTGAACAGATCACACACTGCTACAGATCCCTGAACAGGTCACACAGTGCTACAACACCCTGAACAGGTCACACCGTGCTACAGCACCATGAACAGATCGCGCAGTGCTACAGCACCCTGAACAGATCACACAGTGCTACAGCACCCTGAGCAGATCACACAGTGCTACAGCACCCTGAACAGGTCACACAGTGCTACAGCACCCTGAACAGGTCACACAGTGCTACAGCACCCTGAACAGGTCACACAGTGCTACAGCACCCTTAACAGATCACACAGTGCTACAGCACCCTGAACAGGTCACACAGTGCTACAGCACCCTGAACAGGTCACACAGTGCTACAGCACCATGAACAGATCGCACAGTGCTACAGCACCCTGAAAAGATCACACAGTGCTACAGCACCCTGAGCAGATCGCACAGTGCGACAACATCCTGAACAGATCGCACAGTGCTACAGCACCCTGAACAGGTCACACAGTGCTACAGCACCCTGAACAGATCACACAGTGCTACAACACCCTGAACAGGTCACACAGTGCTATAACACCCTGAACAGGTCAGACAGTTCTACAGCACCCTGAACAGGTCACACAGTGCTACAGAACCCTGAAGAGATCGCAAAGTGCTACAGGACACTGAACAGGTCACACAGTGCTACAACACCATGAACAGATCGCACAGTGCTACAGCATCCTGAACAGATCGCACAGTGCTACAGCATCCTGAACAGGTGACACAGTGCTACAGCACACTGAACAGTTCACACAGTGCTACAGCACCCTGAACAGATTGCACAGTGCTACATCACCCTGAACAGTTCACACAGTGCTACAACACCCTGAACCGATCGCACAGTGCTACAGCAGCCTGAACAGTTCACACAGTGCTACAGCACCCTGAACAGGTCGCACAGTGCTACAGCACACTGAACAGGCCTCACGGTGCTACAGAACCCTGAACAGGTCACACAGTGCTACAGCGCCCTGAACAGGACGCACAGTACTGCAGCACCATGAACAGGTCACACAGTGCTACACCTCCCTAAACAGATCACACAGTGCTACAGCACCCTGAACAGGTCATACATTGCTACAGGACCCTGAACAGACACACAGTACTACAACACCCTGAACAGGTCACACAGTGCTACAGCACCCTGAAAAGATCACACAGTGCCACAGCACACTGAACAGGTCGCACAGTGCTACAGCACACTGAACAGGCCTCACGGTGCTACAGAACCCTGAACAGGTCACACAGTGCTACAGCGCCCTGAACAGGACGCACAGTACTGCAGCACCATGAACAGGTCACACAGTGCTACACCTCCCTAAACAGATCACACAGTGCTACAGCACCCTGAACAGGTCATACATTGCTACAGGACCCTGAACAGACACACAGTACTACAACACCCTGAACAGGTCACACAGTGCTACAGCACCCTGAAAAGATCACACAGTGCCACAGCACACTGAACAGGTCACACAGTGCTACAGCACACTGAACAGGTCACACAGTGCTACAGCACCCTGAACAGGTCATACAGTGCTACAGGACCCTGAACAGATCGCACAGTACTACAACACACTGAACAGATCGCGCAGTGCTACAGCACCCTGAACAGGTCACACAGTGCTACAGCACCCTGAACAGGTCACACAGTGCTACAGCACCCTGAACAGGTCGCACAGTGCTACAGCACCCTGAACAGGTCACACAGTGCTACAGCGCCCTGAACAGGTCACACAGTGCTACAGCACCCTGAACAGATCACACAGTGCTACAGCACCCTGAACAGGTCAAACAGTGAAACAGCACATTGAACAGGTCACACAGTGCTACAGCACCCTGAACAGGTCACACAGTGCTACAGCACCCTGAACAGGTCACACAGTGCTACAGCACCCTGAACAGGTCGCACAGTGCTACAGCACCCTGAACAGATCACACAGTGCTACAGCACCCTGAACAGGTCAAACAGTGCAACAGCACATTGAACAGGTCACACAGTGCTACAGCACCCTGAACAGGTCACACAGTGCTACACCACCCTGAACAGGTCAAACAGTGCAACAGCACATTCAACAGGTCGCACAGTGCTACAGCACCCTGAATAGGTCACACAGTGCTACAGCACCCTGAACAGATCACACAGTGCTACAGCACACTGAACAGGTCACACAGTGCTACAGCACCCTGAACAGATCACACAGTGCTACAGCACACTGAAAAGGTCTCACAGTGCTACAGCACCCTGAACAGGTCACACTGTGCTACAGCACCCTGAACAGGTCGAACAGTGCTACAGCACCCTGAACAGGTCGTACAGTGCGACAGCAACCTGAACAGGTCACACAGTGCTACAGCACACTGAACATTTCACACAGTGCTACAGCACCCTGAACAGGTCGCACAGTGCTACAGCACCCTGAACAGGTCGAACAGTGCTACAGCACCCTGAACAGGTCACACAGTGCTACAGCACCCTGAACTGATCGCACAGTGCTACAGCACCCTGAACAGATCACACAGTGCTACAGCACCCGGAACCGATCGTACAGTGCTACAGCACCCTGAACAGATCACACAGTGCTACAGCACCCTGAACAGATCACACAATGCTACAGCACCCTGAACAGATCGCACAGAGCTACAGCACCCTGAACAGATCGCACAGAGCTACAGCACCCTGAACAGATCGCACAGAGCTACAGCACCCTGAACAGGTCGCACAGAGCTACAGCACCCTGAACAGATCGCAGAGTGCTACAGCACCCTGAACAGGTCACACAGTGCTACAGCACCCTGAACAGGTCGCACAGTTCTACAGCACCCTGAACAGGTCACACAGTGCTACAGCACCCTGAACAGATCGCACAGTGCTACAGCACCCTGAACAGATCACACAGTGCTACAGCACCCTGAACAGGTCACACAGTGCTACAGCACCCTGAACAGATCGCACAGTGCTACAGCACCCTGAACAGATCACACAGTGCTACAGCACCCTGAACAGATCGCACAGTGCTACAGCACCCTGAACAGATCACACAGTGCTACAGCACCCTGAACAGGTCACACAGTGCTACAGCACCCTGAACAGATCGCACAGTGCTACAGCACCCTGAACAGATCACACAGTGCTACAGCACCCTGAACAGATCACACAGTGCTACAGCACCCTGAACAGATCACACAGTGCTACAGCACCCTGAACAGATCACACAGTGCTACAGCACCCTGAACAGATCACACAGTGCTACAGCACCCTGAACAGGTCACACAGTGCGTCAGCACCATGAACAGGTCACACAGTACTACAGCACCCTGAACAGATCACACAGTGCTACAGCACCCTGAACAGGTCGCACAGTGCTACAGCACCCTGAACAGATCACACAGTGCTACAGCACCCTGAACAGGTCACACAGTGCTACAGCACCCTGAACAGGTCGCACAGTGCTACAGCACCCTGAACAGGTCACACAGTGCTACAGCACCCTGAACAGATCACACAGTGCTACAGCACCCTGAACAGGTCACACAGTGCTACAGCACCCTGAACAGGTCACACAGTGCGACAGCACCATGAACAGGTCACACAGTGCTACAGCACCCTGAACAGATCACACAGTGCGACAACAACCTGAACAGATCGCACAGTGCTACAGCACCCTGAGCAGGTCGTACAGTGCTACAGCACCATGAACAGGTCACACAGTGCTACAGCACCCTGAACAGATCACACAGTGCGACAACACCCTGAACAGATCGCACAGTGCAACAACACCCTTAACAGGTCACAGAGTGTCATAGCACCCTGAACAGGTCACACACTGCTACAGATCCCTGAACAGGTCACACAGTGCTACAACACCCTGAACAGGTCACACCGTGCTACAGCACCATGAACAGATCGCGCAGTGCTACAGCACCCTGAACAGATCACACAGTGCTACAGCACCCTGAGCAGATCGTACAGTGCGACAACAACCTGAACAGATCGCACAGTGCTACAGCACCCTGAACAGGTCACACAGTGCTACAGCACCCTGAACAGATCACACAGTGCTACAGCACCCTGAACAGGTCACACAGTGCTACAGCACCCTGAACAGGTCACACAGTGCTACAGCACCCTTAACAGATCACACAGTGCTACAGCACCCTGAACAGGTCACACAGTGCTACAGCACCCTGAACAGGTCACACAGTGCTACAGCACCATGAACAGATCGCACAGTGCTACAGCACCCTGAAAAGATCACACAGTGCTACAGCACCCTGAGCAGATCGCACAGTGCGACAACATCCTGAACAGATCGCACAGTGCTACAGCACCCTGAACAGGTCACACAGTGCTACAGCACCCTGAACAGATCACACAGTGCTACAACACCCTGAACAGGTCACACAGTGCTATAACACCCTGAACAGGTCAGACAGTTCTACAGCACCCTGAACAGGTCACACAGTGCTACAGAACCCTGAAGAGATCGCAAAGTGCTACAGGACACTGAACAGGTCACACAGTGCTACAACACCATGAACAGATCGCACAGTGCTACAGCATCCTGAACAGATCGCACAGTGCTACAGCATCCTGAACAGGTGACACAGTGCTACAGCACACTGAACAGTTCACACAGTGCTACAGCACCCTGAACAGATTGCACAGTGCTACATCACCCTGAACAGTTCACACAGTGCTACAACACCCTGAACCGATCGCACAGTGCTACAGCAGCCTGAACAGTTCACACAGTGCTACAGCACCCTGAACAGGTCGCACAGTGCTACAGCACACTGAACAGGCCTCACGGTGCTACAGAACCCTGAACAGGTCACACAGTGCTACAGCGCCCTGAACAGGACGCACAGTACTGCAGCACCATGAACAGGTCACACAGTGCTACACCTCCCTAAACAGATCACACAGTGCTACAGCACCCTGAACAGGTCATACATTGCTACAGGACCCTGAACAGACACACAGTACTACAACACCCTGAACAGGTCACACAGTGCTACAGCACCCTGAAAAGATGACACAGTGCCACAGCACCCTGAACAGGTCACACAGTGCTACAGCACACTGAACTGGTCACACAGTGCTACAGCACCCTGAACAGGTCATACAGTGCTACAGGACCCTGAACAGATCGCACAGTACTACAACACCCTGAACAGATCGCGCAGTGCTACAACACCCTGAACAGGTCGCACAGTGTTACAGCACCCTGAACAGGTCACAAAGTGCTACAGCACCCTGAACAGGTCACACAGTGCTACAGCACCCTGAACAGGTCGCAAAGTGCTACAGCACCCTGAACAGGTCACACAGTGCTACAGCACCCTGAACAGGTCGCACAGTGTTACAGCACCCTGAACAGGTCGCAAAGTGCTACAGCACACTGAACAGGTCACACAGTGCTACAGCACCCTGAACAGATCACACAGTGCTACAGCACACTGAAAAGGCCTCACAGTGCTACAGCACCCTGAACAGATCACACAGTGCTACAGCACACTGAAAAGGTCTCACAGTGCTACAGCACCCTGAACAGATCACACAGTGCTACAGCACCCTGAACAGGTCACACAGTGCTACAGCACACTGAACAGGTCGCACAGTGCTACAGCACCCTGAACAGGTCACACAGTGCTACAGCACCCTGAACAGGTCACACAGTGCTACAGCACCCTGAACAGATCACACAGTGCTACAGCACCCTGAACAGGTCAAACAGTGAAACAGCACATTGAACAGGTCACACAGTGCTACAGCACCCTGAACAGGTCACACAGTGCTACAGCACCCTGAACAGGTCACACAGTGCTACAGCACCCTGAACAGGTCGCACAGTGCTACAGCACCCTGAACAGATCACACAGTGCTACAGCACCCTGAACAGGTCACACAGTGCTACAGCACCCTGAACAGGTCACACAGTGCTACAGCACCCTGAACAGGTCACACAGTGCTACAGCACCCTGAACAGGTCACACAGTGCTACAGCACCCTGAACAGGTCAAACAGTGCAACAGCACATTGAACAGGTCACACAGTGCTACAGCACCCTGAACAGGTCACACAGTGCTACAGCACCCTGAACAGGTCACACAGTGCTACAGCACCCTGAACAGGTCACACAGTGCTACAGCACCCTGAACAGGTCACACAGTGCTACAGCACCCTGAACAGGTCAAACAGTGCAACAGCACATTGAACAGGTCACACAGTGCTACAGCACCCTGAACAGGTCACACAGTGCTACACCACCCTGAACAGGTCAAACAGTGCAACAGCACATTGAACAGGTCACACTGTGCTACAGCACCCTGAACAGATCACACAGTGCTACAGCACACTGAACAGGTCACACAGTGCTACAGCACCCTGAACAGATCACACAGTGCTACAGCACACTGAAAAGGTCTCACAGTGCTACAGCACCCTGAACAGGTCACACAGTGCTACAGCACCCTGAACAGGTCGCACAGTGCTACAGCACCCTGAACAGATCACACAGTGCTACAGCACACTGAACAGGTCACGCAGTGCTACAGCACCCTGAACAGGTCACACAGTGCTACAGCACCCTGAACAGGTCACACAGTGCTACAGCACCCTGAACAGGTCACACAGTGCTACACCACACTGAACAGGTCACACAGTGCTACTGCACCCTGAACAGGTCACACAGTGCTACAGCACCCTGAACAGGTCACACTGTGCTACAGCACCCTGAACAGATCACACAGTGCTACAGCACACTGAACAGGTCACACAGTGCTACACCACACTGAACAGGTCACACAGTGCTACTGCACCCTGAACAGGTCGCACAGTGCTACAGCACCCTGAACAGGTCGAACAGTGCTACAGCACCCTGAACAGGTCACACAGTGCTACAACACCCTGAACAGGTCAGACGGTGCTACAGCACCCTGAACAGGTCGCGCAGTGCTACAGCACCATGAACAGTTCACACAGTGCTACAGCACCCTGAACAGATCGCACAGTGCTCCAGCACCCTGAACAGGTCGCACAGTGCTACAACGCCCTGAACAGGCCAGACAGTACTACAGCACCCTGAACAGATCACACAGTGCTACAGCACCCTGAACAGGTCACACAGTGCAACACCACCCTGAACAGGTCACACAGTGCTACAGCACCCTGAACAGGTCACACAGTGTTACAGCACCCTGAACAGGTCACACAGTGCTACAGCACCCTGAACAGGTCACACAGTGCTACACCACACTGAACAGGTCACACAGTGCTACTGCACCCTGAACAGGTCGCACAGTGCTACAGCACCCTGAACAGGCCACAAAGTGCTACAACACCCTGAACAGGTCAGACGGTGCTACAGCACCCTGAACAGGTCGCGCAGTGCTACAGCACCATGAACAGTTCACACAGTGCTACAGCACCCTGAACAGATCGCATAGTGCTCCAGCACCCTGAACAGGTCGCACAGTGCTACAACGCCCTGAACAGGCCAGACGGTACTACAGCACCCTGAACAGGTTACACAGTGCTACAGCACCCTGAAGAGGTCGCACAGTGCTACAGCACCCTGAAAAGGTCACACAGTGCTACAGCACCCTGAACAGGTCACACTGTGCTACAGCACCCTGAACAGATCACACAGTGCTACAGCACCCTGAACAGGTCACACAGTGCTACAGCACACTGAACAGGTCACACAGTGCTACAGCACCCTGACCAGATCGCACAGTGCTACAGCACGCTGAACTGGTCGCACAGTGCTACAGCACCCTGAACAGGTCGCACAGTGCTACAGCACCCTGAACAGATCACACAGTGCTACAGCACCCTGAACGGATCTCACAGTGCTCCACCACACTGAACAGGTCGCACAGTGCTACAGCACCCTGAACTGGTCACACAGTGCTACAGCACACTGAACAGGTTACACAGTGCTACAGCACCCTGAACAGATCACACAGTGCTACAGCACACTGAAAAGGCCTCACAGTGCTACAGCACCCTGAACAGATCACACAGTGCTACAGCACACTGAAAAGGTCTCACAGTGCTATAGCACCCTGAACAGATCACACAGTGCTACAGCACCCTGAACAGGTCACACAGTGCTACAGCACACTGAACAGGTCGCACAGTGCTACAGCACCCTGAACAGGTCACACAGTGCTAAAGCACCCTGAACAGGTCACACAGTGCTACAGCACCCTGAACAGGTCAAACAGTGCAACAGCACATTGAACAGGTCACACAGTGCTACAGCACCCTGAACAGGTCATACAGTGCTACACGACCCTGAACAGATCGCACAGTACTACAACACCCTGAACAGATTGCGCAGTGCTACAACACCCTGAACAGGTCGCACAGTGTTACAGCACCCTGAACAGGTCACACAGTGCTACAGCACCCTGAACAGGTCACACAGTGCAACAGCACCCTGAACAGGTCGCAAAGTGCTACAGCACCCTGAACAGGTCACACAGTGCTACAGCACCCTGAACAGGTCGCACAGTGTTACAGCACCCTGAACAGGTCGCAAAGTGCTACAGCACACTGAACAGGTCACACAGTGCTACAGCACCCTGAACAGATCACACAGTGCTACAGCACACTGAAAAGGCCTCACAGTGCTACAGCACCCTGAACAGATCACACAGTGCTACAGCACACTGAAAAGGTCTCACAGTGCTACAGCACCCTGAACAGATCACACAGTGCTACAGCACCCTGAACAGGTCACACAGTGCTACAGCACACTGAACAGGTCGCACAGTGCTACAGCACCCTGAACAGGTCACACAGTGCTACAGCACCCTGAACAGGTCACACAGTGCTACAGCACCCTGAACAGATCACACAGTGCTACAGCACCCTGAACAGGTCAAACAGTGCAACAGCACATTGAACAGGTCACACAGTGCTACAGCACCCTGAACAGGTCACACAGTGCTACAGCACCCTGTACAGGTCACACAGTGCTACAGCACCCTGAACAGGTCACACAGTGCTACAGCACCCTGAACAGATCACACAGTGCTACAGCACCCTGAACAGGTCAAACAGTGCAACAGCACATTGAATAGGTCACACAGTGCTACAGCACCCTGAACAGGTCACACAGTGCTACTGCACCCTGAACAGGTCGCACAGTGCTACAGCACCCTGAACAGGCCACAAAGTGCTACAACACCCTGAACAGGTCAGACGGTGCTACAGCACCCTGAACAGGTCGCGCAGTGCTACAGCACCATGAACAGGTCGCGCAGTGCTCCAGCACCCTGAACAGGTCGCACAGTGCTACAACGCCCTGAACAGGCCAGACAGTACTACAGCACCCTGAACAGGTTACACAGTGCTACAGCACCCTGAAGAGGTCGCACAGTGCTACAGCACCCTGAAAAGGTCACACAGTGCTACAGCACCCTGAACAGGTCACACTGTGCTACAGCACCCTGAACAGATCACACAGTGCTACAGCACCCTGAACAGGTCACACAGTGCTACAGCACACTGAACAGGTCACACAGTGCTACAGCACCCTGACCAGATCGCACAGTGCTACAGCACCCTGAACTGGTCGCACAGTGCTACAGCACCCTGAACAGGTCGCACAGTGCTACAGCACCCTGAACAGATCACACAGTGCTACAGCACCCTGAACGGATCTCACAGTGCTCCACCACACTGAACAGGTCGCACAGTGCTACAGCACCCTGAACTGGTCACACAGTGCTACAGCACACTGAACAGGTTACACAGTGCTACAGCACCCTGAACAGATCACACAGTGCTACAGCACACTGAAAAGGCCTCACAGTGCTACAGCACCCTGAACAGATCACACAGTGCTACAGCACACTGAAAAGGTCTCACAGTGCTACAGCACCCTGAACAGATCACACAGTGCTACAGCACCCTGAACAGGTCACACAGTGCTACAGCACACTGAACAGGTCGCACAGTGCTACAGCACCCTGAACAGGTCACACAGTGCTACAGCACCCTGAACAGGTCACACAGTGCTACAGCACCCTGAACAGGTCAAACAGTGCAACAGCACATTGAACAGGTCACACAGTGCTACAGCACCCTGAACAGGTCATACAGTGCTACACGACCCTGAACAGATCGCACAGTACTACAACACCCTGAACAGATCGCGCAGTGCTACAACACCCTGAACAGGTCGCACAGTGTTACAGCACCCTGAACAGGTCACACAGTGCTACAGCACCCTGAACAGGTCACACAGTGCTACAGCACCCTGAACAGGTCGCAAAGTGCTACAGCACCCTGAACAGGTCACACAGTGCTACAGCACCCTGAACAGGTCGCACAGTGTTACAGCACCCTGAACAGGTCGCAAAGTGCTACAGCACACTGAACAGGTCACACAGTGCTACAGCACCCTGAACAGATCACACAGTGCTACAGCACACTGAAAAGGCCTCACAGTGCTACAGCACCCTGAACAGATCACACAGTGCTACAGCACACTGAAAAGGTCTCACAGTGCTACAGCACCCTGAACAGATCACACAGTGCTACAGCACCCTGAACAGGTCACACAGTGCTACAGCACACTGAACAGGTCGCACAGTGCTACAGCACCCTGAACAGGTCACACAGTGCTACAGCACCCTGAACAGGTCACACAGTGCTACAGCACCCTGAACAGATCACACAGTGCTACAGCACCCTGAACAGGTCAAACAGTGCAACAGCACATTGAACAGGTCACACAGTGCTACAGCACCCTGAACAGGTCACACAGTGCTACAGCACCCTGAACAGGTCACACAGTGCTACAGCACCCTGAACAGGTCACACAGTGCTACAGCACCCTGAACAGGTCACACAGTGCTACAGCACCCTGAACAGGTCAAACAGTGCAACAGCACATTGAACAGGTCACACAGTGCTACAGCACCCTGAACAGGTCACACAGTGCTACAGCACCCTGAACAGGTCAAACAGTGCAACAGCACATTGAACAGGTCACACAGTGCTACAGCACCCTGAACAGGTCACACAGTGCTACAGCACCCTGAACAGGTCAAACAGTGCAACAGCACATTGAACAGGTCGCACAGTGCTACAGCACCCTGAATAGGTCACACAGTGCTACAGCACCCTGAACAGGTCACACTGTGCTACAGCACCCTGAACAGATCACACAGTGCTACAGCACACTGAACAGGTCACACAGTGCTACAGCACCATGAACAGATCACACAGTGCTACAGCACACTGAAAAGGTCTCACAGTGCTACAGCACCCTGAACAGGTCACACAGTGCTACAGCACCCTGAGCAGGTCGCACAGTGCTACAGCACCCTGAACAGATCACACAGTGCTACAGCACACTGAACAGGTCACGCAGTGCTACAGCACCCTGAACAGGTCACACAGTGCTACAGCACCCTGAACAGGTCACACAGTGCTACAGCACCCTGAACAGGTCACACAGTGCTACACCACACTGAACAGGTCACACAGTGCTACTGCACCCTGAACAGGTCGCACAGTGCTACAGCACCCTGAACAGGCCACACAGTGCTACAACACCCTGAACAGGTCAGACGGTGCTACAGCACCCTGAACAGGTCGCGCAGTGCTACAGCACCATGAACAGTTCACACAGTGCTACAGCACCCTGAACAGATCGCACAGTGCTCCAGCACCCTGAACAGGTCACACAGTGCTACAACGCCCTGAACAGGTCACACAGTGCTACACCACACTGAACAGGTCACACAGTGCTACAGCACCCTGAACAGATCGCATAGTGCTCCAGCACCCTGAACAGGTCGCACAGTGCTACAACGCCCTGAACAGGCCAGACAGTACTACAGCACCCTGAACAGGTTACACAGTGCTACAGCACCCTGAAGAGGTCGCACAGTGCTACAGCACCCTGAAAAGGTCACACAGTGCTACAGCACCATGAACAGGTCACACTGTGCTACAGCACCCTGAACAGATCACACAGTGCTACAGCACCCTGAACAGGTCACACAGTGCTACAGCACACTGAACAGGTCACACAGTGCTACAGCACCCTGACCAGATCGCACAGTGCTACAGCACCCTGAACTGGTCGCACAGTGCTACAGCACCCTGAACAGGTCGCACAGTGCTACAGCACCCTGAACAGATCACACAGTGCTACAGCACCCTGAACGGGACTCACAGTGCTCCACCACACTGAACAGGTCACACAGTGCTACAGCACCCTGAACAGGTCGCACAGTGCTACAGCACACTGAACAGGTTACACAGTGCTACAGCACCCTGAACAGATCACACAGTGCTACAGCACACTGAAAAGGTCGCAAAGTGCTACAGCACACTGAACAGGTCACACAGTGCTACAGCACCCTGAGCAGGTCACACAGTGCTACAGCACACTGAACAGGTCGCACAGTGCTACAGCACCCTGAACAGGTCACACAGTGCTACAGCACCCTGAACAGGTCACACAGTGCTACAGCACCCTGAACAGGTCAAACAGTGCAACAGCACATTGAACAGGTCGCACAGTGCTACAGCACCCTGAATAGGTCACACAGTGCTACAGCACCCTGAACAGGTCACACTGTGCTACAGCACCCTGAACAGATCACACAGTGCTACAGCACACTGAACAGGTCACACAGTGCTACAGCACCCTGAACAGATCACACAGTGCTACAGCACACTGAAAAGGTCTCACAGTGCTACAGCACCCTGAACAGGTCACACAGTGCTACAGATCCCTGAACAGGTCGCACAGTGCTACAGCACCCTGAACAGATCACACAGTGCTACAGCACACTGAACAGGTCACACAGTGCTACAGCACCCTGAACAGGTCACACAGTGCTACAGCACCCTGAACAGGTCACACAGTGCTACAGCACCCTGAACAGGTCACACAGTGCTACAGCACCCTGAACAGGTCACACAGTGCTACACCACACTGAACAGGTCACACAGTGCTACTGCACCCTGAACAGGTCGCACAGTGCTACAGCACCCTGAACAGGCCACACAGTGCTACAACACCCTGAACAGGTCAGACGGTGCTACAGCACCCTGAACAGGTCGCGCAGTGCTCCAGCACCCTGAACAGGTCGCACAGTGCTACAACGCCCTGAACAGGCCAGACAGTACTACAGCACCCTGAACAGGTTACACAGTGCTACAGCACCCTGAAGAGGTCGCACAGTGCTACAGCACCCTGAAAAGGTCACACAGTGCTACAGCACCCTGAACAGGTCACACTGTGCTACAGCACCCTGAACAGATCACACAGTGCTACAGCACCCTGAACAGGTCACACAGTGCTACAGCACACTGAACAGGTCACACAGTGCTACAGCACCCTGACCAGATCGCACAGTGCTACAGCACCCTGAACTGGTCGCACAGTGCTACAGCACCCTGAACAGGTCGCACAGTGCTACAGCACCCTGAACAGGTCACACAGTGCTACAGCACCCTGAACGGATCTCACAGTGCTCCACCACACTGAACAGGTCACACAGTGCTACTGCACCCTGAACAGGTCACACAGTGCTACAGCACCCTGAACAGGTCGCACAGTGCTACAGCACCCTGAACTGGTCACACAGTGCTACAGCACACTGAACAGGTTACACAGTGCTAGAGCACCCTGAACGGATCTCACAGTGCTCCACCACACTGAACAGGTCACACAGTTCTACAGCACCCTGAACAGGTCACACAGTGCTACAGCACCCTGAACAGGTCACACAGTGCTACAGCACCCTGAACAGGTCACACAGTGCTACAGCACCCTGAACAGGTCACACAGTGCTACACCACACTGAACAGGTCACACAGTGCTACTGCACCCTGAACAGGTCGCACAGTGCTACAGCACCCTGAACAGGCCACACAGTGCTACAACACCCTGAACAGGTCAGACGGTGCTACAGCACCCTGAACAGGTCGCGCAGTGCTACAGCACCATGAACAGTTCACACAGTGCTACAGGACCCTGAACAGATCGCACAGTGCTCCAGCACCCTGAACAGGTCGCACAGTGCTACAGCACCCTGAACAGATCGCACAGTGCTCCAGCACCCTGAACAGGTCGCACAGTGCTACAGCACCCTGAACAGGTCACACAGTGCTACAGCACCCTGAACAGATCACACAGTGCTACAACGCCCTGAACAGGCCAGACAGTACTACAGCGCCCTGAACAGGTTACAGAGTGCTACAGCACCCTGAAGAGGTCGCACAGTGCTACAGCACCCTGAAAAGGTCACACAGTGCTACAGCACCCTGAACTGGTCACACTGTGCTACAGCACCCTGAACAGATCACACAGTGCTACAGCAACCTGAACAGGTCACACAGTGCTACAGCACACTGAACAGGTCACACAGTGCTACAGCACCCTGACCAGATCGCACAGTGCTACAGCACCCTGAACTGGTCGCACAGTGCTACAGCACCCTGAACAGGTCGCACAGTGCTACAGCACCCTGAACAGATCACACAGTACTACAGCACCCTGAACGGATCTCACAGTGCTCCACCACACTGAACAGGTCACACAGTGCTACAGCACCCTGAACAGGTCGCACAGTGCTACAGCACCCTGAACTGGTCACACAGTGCTACAGCACACTGAACAGGTTACACAGTGCTACAGCACCCTGAACAGATCACACAGTGCTACAGCACACTGAAAAGGCCTCACAGTGCAACAGCACCCTGAACAGATCACACAGTGCTACAGCACACTGAAAACGTCTCACAGTGCTACAGCACCCTGAACAGATCACACAGTGCTACAGCACCCTGAACAGGTCACACAGTGCTACAGCACACTGAACAGGTCGCACAGTGCTACAGCACCCTGAACAGGTCACACAGTGCTACAGCACCCTGAACAGGTCACACAGTGCTACAGCACCCTGAACAGGTCAAACAGTGCAACAGCACATTGAACAGGTCGCACAGTGCTACAGCACCCTGAATAGGTCACACAGTGCTACAGCACCCTGAACAGGTCACACTGTGCTACAGCACCCTGAACAGATCACACAGTGCTACAGCACACTGAACAGGTCACACAGTGCTACAGCACCCTGAACAGATCACACAGTGCTACAGCACACTGAAAAGGTCTCACAGTGCTACAGCACCCTGAACAGGTCACACAGTGCTACAGATCCCTGAACAGGTCGCACAGTGCTACAGCACCCTGAACAGATCACACAGTGCTACAGCACACTGAACAGGTCACACAGTGCTACAGCACCCTGAACAGGTCACACAGTGCTACAGCACCCTGAACAGGTCACACAGTGCTACAGCACCCTGAACAGGTCACACAGTGCTACAGCACCCTGAACAGGTCACACAGTGCTACACCACACTGAAGAGGTCACACAGTGCTACTGCACCCTGAACAGGTCGCACAGTGCTACAGCACCCTGAACAGGCCACACAGTGCTACAACACCCTGAACAGTTCACACAGTGCTACAGCACCCTGAACAGATCGCACAGTGCTCCAGCACCCTGAACAGGTCGCACAGTGCTACAACGCCCTGAACAGGCCAGACAGTACTACAGCACCCTGAACAGGTTACACAGTGCTACAGCACCCTGAAGAGGTCGCACAGTGCTACAGCACCCTGAACAGGTCACACAGTGCTACAGCACCCTGAACAGGTCACACAGTGCTACAGCACACTGAACAGGTCACACTGTGCTACAGCACCCTGAACAGGTCACACAGTGCTACAGCACACTGAACAGGTCACACAGTGCTACAGCACACTGAACAGGTCACACAGTGCTACAGCACCCTGAACAGGTCACACAGTGCTACAGCACACTGAAAAGGTCACACAGTGCTACAGCACCCTGAACAGGTCACACTGTGCTACAGCACCCTGAACAGATCACACAGTGCTACAGCACCCTGAACAGGTCACACAGTGCTACAGCACACTGAACAGGTCACACAGTGCTACAGCACCCTGACCAGATCGCACAGTGCTACAGCACCCTGAACTGGTCGCACAGTGCTACAGCACCCTGAACAGGTCACACAGTGCTACAGCACCCTGAACTGGTCACACAGTGCTACAGCACACTGAACAGGTTACACAGTGCTACAGCACCCTGAACGGGTCACACAGTGCTACAGCACACTGAACGGGTCATACAGTGCTACAGCACCCTGAACAGGTCGGACAGTGCTACAGCACACTGAACAGGTCACACAGTGCTACAGCACCCTGACCAGATCGCACAGTGCTACAGCACCCTGAACTGGTCGCACAGTGCTACAGCACCCTGAACAGGTCGCACAGTGCTACAGCACCCTGAACAGGTCACACAGTGCTACAGCACCCTGAACGGATCTCACAGTGCTCCACCACACTGAACAGGTCACACAGTGCTACAGCACCCTGAACAGGTCACACAGTGCTACAGCACCCTGAACAGGTCGCACAGTGCTACAGCACCCTGAACTGGTCACACAGTGCTACAGCACACTGAACAGGTTACACAGTGCTACAGCACCCTGAACGGGTCACACAGTGCTACAGCACACTGAACGGGTCATACAGTGCTACAGCACCCTGAACAGGTCGCACAGTGCAACAGCACACTGAACAGGTTACACAGTGCTACAGCACCCTGAACGGGTCACACAGTGCTACAGCACCCTGAACAGGTCGCACAGTGCTACTGCACCCTGAAAAGGTCACATAGCGCTACAGCACCCTGAACAGGTTACACAGTGCTACAGCACCCTGAACAGATCACACAGTGCTGCACCTCCCTGAACAGGTCACACAGTGCTACAGCTCCGTGAACAGGTCACACAGTGCTACCGCACACTGAACAGGTCAGACAGTGCTACAGCACCCTGAACAGATCGCACAGTGCGACAGCACCCTGAACAGATCACACAGTGCTACAGCACCCTGAAGAGGTCGCACAGTGCTGCAGAACCCTGAACAGATCGCACAGTGCTACCGCACCCTGAACAGATCACACAGTGCTACAGCACCCTGAACAGGTCACACAGTGCTACAGCACCCTGAACTGGTCACACAGTGCTACAGCACACTGAACAGGTTACACAGTGCTACAGCACCCTGAACGGGTCACACAGTGCTACAGCACACTGAACGGGTCATACAGTGCTACAGCACCCTGAACAGGTCGGACAGTGCTACAGCACACTGAACAGGTCACACAGTGCTACAGCACCCTGACCAGATCGCACAGTGCTACAGCACCCTGAACTGGTCGCACAGTGCTACAGCACCCTGAACAGGTCGCACAGTGCTACAGCACCCTGAACAGGTCACACAGTGCTACAGCACCCTGAACGGATCTCACAGTGCTCCACCACACTGAACAGGTCACACAGTGCTACAGCACCCTGAACAGGTCACACAGTGCTACAGCACCCTGAACAGGTCGCACAGTGCTACAGCACCCTGAACTGGTCACACAGTGCTACAGCACACTGAACAGGTTACACAGTGCTACAGCACCCTGAACGGGTCACACAGTGCTACAGCACACTGAACGGGTCATACAGTGCTACAGCACCCTGAACAGGTCGCACAGTGCAACAGCACACTGAACAGGTTACACAGTGCTACAGCACCCTGAACGGGTCACACAGTGCTACAGCACCCTGAACAGGTCGCACAGTGCTACTGCACCCTGAAAAGGTCACATAGCGCTACAGCACCCTGAACAGGTTACACAGTGCTACAGCACCCTGAACAGATCACACAGTGCTGCACCTCCCTGAACAGGTCACACAGTGCTACAGCTCCGTGAACAGGTCACACAGTGCTACCGCACACTGAACAGGTCAGACAGTGCTACAGCACCCTGAACAGATCGCACAGTGCTACAGCACCCTGAACAGATCACACAGTGCTACAGCACCCTGAAGAGGTCGCACAGTGCTGCAGAACCCTGAACAGATCGCACAGTGCTACCGCACCCTGAACAGATCACACAGTGCTACAGCACCCTGAACAGGTCACACAGTGCTACAGCACCCTGAACAGGTCGCACAGAGCTACAGCACCCTGAACAGATCGCACAGTGCTACAGCACCCTGAACAGGTCACACAGTGCTACAGCACCCAGAACAGGTCACACAGTGCTACAGCACCCTGAACAGATCGCACAGTGCTACAGCACCCTGAACAGATCACACAGTGCTACAGCACCCTGAACAGATCACACAGTGCTACAGCACCCTGAACAGATCACACAGTGCTACAGCACCCTGAACAGATCACACAGTGCTACAGCACCCTGAACAGGTCACACAGTGCGTCAGCACCATGAACAGGTCACACAGTACTACAGCACCCTGAACAGATCACACAGTGCTACAGCACCCTGAACAGGTCGCACAGTGCTACAGCACCCTGAACAGATCACACAGTTCTACAGCACCCTGAACAGGTCACACAGTGCGTCAGCACCATGAACAGGTCGCACAGTACTACAGCACCCTGAACAGATCACACAGTGCTACAGCAACCTGAACAGGTCGCACAGTGCTACAGCACCCTGAACAGATCACACAGTGCTACAGCACCCTGAACAGGTCACACAGTGCTACAGCACCCTGAACAGGTCACACAGTGCTACAGCACCTTGAACAGATCACACAGTGCTACAGCACCCTGAACAGGTCACACAGTGCTACAGCACCCTGAACAGGTCACACAGTGCGACAGCACCATGAACAGGTCACACAGTGCTACAGCACCCTGAACAGATCACACAGTGCGACAACAACCTGAACAGATCGCACAGTGCTACAGCACCCTGAGCAGGTCGTACAGTGCTACAGCACCATGAACAGGTCACACAGTGCTACAGCACACTGAACAGATCACACAGTGCGACAACACCCTGAACAGATCGCACAGTGCAACAACACCCTGAACAGGTCACAGAGTGTCATAGCACCCTGAACAGATCACACACTGCTACAGATCCCTGAACAGGTCACACAGTGCTACAGCACCCTGAACAGGTCACACCGTGCTACAGCACCATGAACAGATCGCGCAGTGCTACAGCACCCTGAACAGATCACACAGTGCTACAGCACCCTGAGCAGATCGTACAGTGCGACAACAACCTGAACAGATCGCACAGTGCTACAGCACCCTGAACAGGTCACACAGTGCTACAGCACCCTGAACAGATCACACAGTGCTACAGCACCCTGAACAGGTCACACAGTGCTACAGCACCCTGAACAGGTCACACAGTGCTACAGCACCCTGAACAGATCACACAGTGCTACAGCACCCTGAACAGGTCACACAGTGCTACAGCACCCTGAACAGGTCACACAGTGCTACAGCACCCTGAACAGATCACACAGTGCTACAGCACCCTGAACAGGTCACACAGTGCTACAGCACCCTGAACAGGTCACACAGTGCTACAGCACCCTGAACAGGTCACACAGTGCTACAGCACCATGAACAGATCGCACAGTGCTATAGCACCCTGAACAGATCACACAGTGCTACAGCACCCTGAACAGGTCACACAGTGCTACAGCACCCTGAACAGATCACACAGTGCTACAACACCCTGAACAGGTCACACAGTGCTATAACACCCTGAACAGGTCAGACAGTTCTACAGCACCCTGAACAGGTCACACAGTGCTACAGAACCCTGAAGAGATCGCAAAGTGCTACCGCACCATGAACAGATCACAAAGTGCTACAGGACACTGAACAGGTCACACAGTGCTACAACACCATGAACAGATCGCACAGTGCTACAGCATCCTGAATAGATCGCACAGTGCTACAGCATCCTGAACAGGTGACACAGTGCTACAGCACACTGAACAGTTCACACAGTGCTACAGCACCCTGAACAGATTGCACAGTGCTACAGCACCCTGAACAGTTCACACAGTGCTACAACACCCTGAACCGATCGCACAGTGCTACAGCAGCCTGAACAGTTCACACAGTGCTACAGCACCCTGAACAGGTCGCACAGTGCTACATCACACTGAACAGGCCTCACGGTGCTACAGTACCCTGAACAGGTCACACAATGCTACAGCGCCCTGAACAGGACGCACAGTACTGCAGCACCATGAACAGGTCACACAGTGCTACACCTCCCTAAACAGATCACACAGTGCTACAGCACCCTGAACAGGTCATACATTGCTACAGGACCCTGAACAGACACACAGTACTACAACACCCTGAACAGGTCACACAGTGCTACAGCACCCTGAAAAGATCACACAGTGCCACAGCACCCTGAACAGGTCACACAGTGCTACAGCACACTGAACTGGTCACACAGTGCTACAGCACCCTGAACAGGTCATACAGTGCTACAGGACCCTGAACAGATCGCACAGTACTACAACACCCTGAACAGATCGCGCAGTGCTACAACACCCTGAACAGGTCACACACTGTTACAGCACCCTGAACAGGTCACAAAGTGCTACAGCACCCTGAACAGGTCACACAGTGCTACAGCACCCTGAACAGGTCGCAAAGTGCTACAGCACCCTGAACAGGTCACACAGTGCTACAGCACCCTGAACAGGTCGCACAGTGTTACAGCACCCTGAACAGGTCGCAAAGTGCTACAGCACACTGAACAGGTCACACCGTGCTACAGCACCCTGAACAGATCAAACAGTGCTACAGCACACTGAAAAGGCCTCACAGTGCTACAGCACCCTGAACAGATCACACAGTGCTACAGCACACTGAAAAGGTCTCACAGTGCTACAGCAGCCTGAACAGATCACACAGTGCTACAGCACCCTGAACAGGTCACACAGTGCTACAGCACACTGAACAGGTCGCACAGTGCTACAGCACCCTGAACAGATCACACAGTGCTACAGCACCCTGAACAGGTCACACAGTGCTACAGCACCCTGAACAGGTCAAACAGTGCAACAGCACCCTGAACAGATCACACAGTGCTACAGCACCCTGAACAGGTCACACTGTGCTACAGCACCCTGAACAGGTCACACTGTGCTACAGCACCCTGAACAGATCACACAGTGCTACAGCACACTGAACAGGTCACACAGTGCTACAGCACCCTGAACAGATCACACAGTGCTACAGCACACTGAAAAGGTCTCACAGTGCTACAGCACCCTGAACAGGTCACACAGTGCTACAGCACCCTGAACAGGTCGCACAGTGCTACAGCACCCTGAACAGATCACACAGTGCTAGAGCACCCTGAACAGGTCACACAGTGCTACAGCACCCTGAACAGGTCACACAGTGCTACACCACACTGAACAGGTCACACAGTGCTACTGCACCCTGAACAGGTCGCACAGTGCTACAGCACCCTGAACAGATCACACAGTGCTAGAGCACCCTGAACAGGTCACACAGTGCTACAGCACCCTGAACAGATCACACAGTGCTAGAGCACCCTGAACAGGTCACACAGTGCTACAGCACCCTGAACAGGTCACACAGTGCTACACCACACTGAACAGGTCTCACAGTGCTACAGCACCCTGAACAGGCCACACAGTGCTACATCACCCTGAACAGGTCAGACGGTGCTACAGCACCCTGAACAGGTCGCGCAGTGCTACAGCACCATGAACAGTTCACACAGTGCTACAGCACCCTGAACAGATCGCACAGTGCTCCAGCACCCTGAACAGGTCGCACAGTGCTACAACGCCCTGAACAGGCCAGGCATTACTACAGCACCCTGAACAGGTTACACAGTGCTACAGCACCCTGAAGAGGTCGCACAGTGCTACAGCACCCTGAAAAGGTCACACAGTGCTACAGCACCCTGAACAGGTCACACAGTGCGACAGCACCCTGAACAGATCACACAGTGCTACAGCACCCTGAACAGGTCACACAGTGCTACAGCACACTGAACAGGTCACACAGTGCAACAGCACCCTGACCAGATCGCACAGTGCTACAGCACCCTGAACTGGTCGCACAGTGCTACAGCACCCTGAACAGGTCGCACAGTGCTACAGCACCCTGAACAGGTCACACAGTGCTACAGCACCCTGAACGGATCTCAGAGTGCTCCACCACACTGAACAGGTCACACAGTGCTACAGCACCCTGACCAGATCGCACAGTGCTACAGCACCCTGAACTGGTCGCACAGTGCTACAGCACCCTGAACAGGTCGCACAGTGCTACAGCACCCTGAACTGGTCGCACAGTGCGACAGCACCCTGAACGGATCTCAGAGTGCTCCACCACACTGAACAGGTCACACAGTGCTACTGCACCCTGAACAGATCACACAGTGCTACAGCACCCTGAACAGATCACACAGTGCTACAGCACCCTGAACGGATCGCACAGTGCTACAGCACACTGAACGGGTCATACAGTGCTACAGCACACTGAACTGGTCACACAGTGCTACAGCACACTGAACAGGTTACACAGTGCTACAGCACCCTGAACAGGTCGCACAGTGCTACAGCACCCTGAACAGGTCACACAGTGCTACAGCACACTGAACAGGTTACACAGTGCTACAGCACCCTGAACAGGTCACACAGTAGTACAGCACCCTGAACTGGTCACACAGTGCTACAGCACACTGAACAGGTTACACAGTGCTATAGCACCCTGAACAGGTCACACAGTAGTACAGCACACTGAACAGGTTACACAGTGCTACAGCACCCTGAACAGGTCACACAGTAGTACAGCACCCTGAACAGGTCACACAGTGCTACAGCACACTGAACAGGTTACACAGTGCTACAGCACCCTGAACTGGTCACACAGTGCTACAGCACACTGAACAGGTTACACAGTGCTACAGCACCCTGAACAGATCACACAGTGCTACAGCACACTGAAAAGGCCTCACAGTGCTACAGCACCCTGAACAGATCACACAGTGCTACAGCACACTGAAAAGGTCTCACAGTGCTACAGCACCCTGAACAGATCACACAGTGCTACAGCACCCTGAGCAGGTCACACAGTGCTACAGCACACTGAACAGGTCGCACAGTGCTACAGCACCCTGAACAGGTCACACAGTGCTACAGCACCCTGAACAGGTCACACAGTGCTACAGCACCCTGAACAGGTCAAACAGTGCAACAGCACATTGAACAGGTCGCACAGTGCTACAGCACCCTGAATAGGTCACACAGTGCTACAGCACCCTGAACAGGTCACACTGTGCTACAGCACCCTGAACAGATCACACAGTGCTACAGCACACTGAACAGGTCACACAGTGCTACAGCACCCTGAACAGATCACACAGTGCTACAGCACACTGAAAAGGTCTCACAGTGCTACAGCACCCTGAACAGGTCACACAGTGCTACAGATCCCTGAACAGGTCGCACAGTGCTACAGCACCCTGAACAGATCACACAGTGCTACAGCACACTGAACAGGTCACACAGTGCTACAGCACCCTGAACAGGTCACACAGTGCTACAGCACCCTGAACAGGTCACACAGTGCTACAGCACCCTGAACAGGTCACACAGTGCTACAGCACCCTGAACAGGTCACACAGTGCTACACCACACTGAACAGGTCACACAGTGCTACTGCACCCTGAACAGGTCGCACAGTGCTACAGCACCCTGAACAGGCCACACAGTGCTACAACACCCTGAACAGGTCAGACGGTGCTACAGCACCCTGAACAGGTCGCGCAGTGCTCCAGCACCCTGAACAGGTCGCACAGTGCTACAACGCCCTGAACAGGCCAGACAGTACTACAGCACCCTGAACAGGTTACACAGTGCTACAGCACCCTGAAGAGGTCGCACAGTGCTACAGCACCCTGAAAAGGTCACACAGTGCTACAGCACCCTGAACAGGTCACACTGTGCTACAGCACCCTGAACAGATCACACAGTGCTACAGCACCCTGAACAGGTCACACAGTGCTACAGCACACTGAACAGGTCACACAGTGCTACAGCACCCTGACCAGATCGCACAGTGCTACAGCACCCTGAACTGGTCGCACAGTGCTACAGCACCCTGAACAGGTTGCACAGTGCTACAGCACCCTGAACAGGTCACACAGTGCTACAGCACCCTGAACGGATCTCACAGTGCTCCACCACACTGAACAGGTCACACAGTGCTACTGCACCCTGAACAGGTCACACAGTGCTACAGCACCCTGAACAGGTCGCACAGTGCTACAGCACCCTGAACTGGTCACACAGTGCTACAGCACACTGAACAGGTTACACAGTGCTACAGCACCCTGAACGGGTCACACAGTGCTACAGCACACTGAACGGGTCATACAGTGCTACAGCACCCTGAACAGGTCGGACAGTGCTACAGCACACTGAACAGGTCACACAGTGCGACAGCACCCTGACCAGATCGCACAGTGCTACAGCACCCTGAACTGGTCGCACAGTGCTACAGCACCCTGAACAGGTCGCACAGTGCTACAGCACCCTGAACAGGTCACACAGTGCTAGAGCACCCTGAACGGATCTCACAGTGCTCCACCACACTGAACAGGTCACACAGTGCTACAGCACCCTGAACAGGTCACACAGTGCTACAGCACCCTGAACAGGTCACACAGTGCTACAGCACCCTGAACAGGTCACACAGTTCTACAGCACCCTGAACAGGTCACACAGTGCTACAGCACCCTGAACAGGTCACACAGTGCTACAGCACCCTGAACAGGTCACACAGTGCTACAGCACCCTGAACAGGTCACACAGTGCTACACCACACTGAACAGGTCACACAGTGCTACTGCACCCTGAACAGGTCGCACAGTGCTACAGCACCCTGAACAGGCCACACAGTGCTACAACACCCTGAACAGGTCAGACGGTGCTACAGCACCCTGAACAGGTCGCGCAGTGCTACAGCACCATGAACAGTTCACACAGTGCTACAGCACCCTGAACAGATCGCACAGTGCTCCAGCACCCTGAACAGGTCGCACAGTGCTACAACGCCCTGAACAGGCCAGACAGTACTACAGCGCCCTGAACAGGTTACAGAGTGCTACAGCACCCTGAAGAGGTCGCACAGTGCTACAGCACCCTGAAAAGGTCACACAGTGCTACAGCACCCTGAACTGGTCACACTGTGCTACAGCACCCTGAACAGATCACACAGTGCTACAGCAACCTGAACAGGTCACACAGTGCTACAGCACACTGAACAGGTCACACAGTGCTACAGCACCCTGACCAGATCGCACAGTGCTACAGCACCCTGAACTGGTCGCACAGTGCTACAGCACCCTGAACAGGTCGCACAGTGCTACAGCACCCTGAACAGATCACACAGTACTACAGCACCCTGAACGGATCTCACAGTGCTCCACCACACTGAACAGGTCACACAGTGCTACAGCACCCTGAACAGGTCGCACAGTGCTACAGCACCCTGAACTGGTCACACAGTGCTACAGCACACTGAACAGGTTACACAGTGCTACAGCACCCTGAACAGATCACACAGTGCTACAGCACACTGAAAAGGCCTCACAGTGCTACAGCACCCTGAACAGATCACACAGTGCTACAGCACACTGAAAACGTCTCACAGTGCTACAGCACCCTGAACAGATCACACAGTGCTACAGCACCCTGAACAGGTCACACAGTGCTACAGCACCCTGAACAGATCACACAGTGCTACAGCACCCTGAACAGGTCACACAGTGCTACAGCACACTGAACAGGTCGCACAGTGCTACAGCACCCTGAACAGGTCACACAGTGCTACAGCACCCTGAACAGGTCACACAGTGCTACAGCACCCTGAACAGGTCAAACAGTGCAACAGCACATTGAACAGGTCGCACAGTGCTACAGCACCCTGAATAGGTCACACAGTGCTACAGCACCCTGAACAGGTCACACTGTGCTACAGCACCCTGAACAGATCACACAGTGCTACAGCACACTGAACAGGTCACACAGTGCTACAGCACCCTGAACAGATCACACAGTGCTACAGCACACTGAAAAGGTCTCACAGTGCTACAGCACCCTGAACAGGTCACACAGTGCTACAGATCCCTGAACAGGTCGCACAGTGCTACAGCACCCTGAACAGATCACACAGTGCTACAGCACACTGAACAGGTCACACAGTGCTACAGCACCCTGAACAGGTCACACAGTGCTACAGCACCCTGAACAGGTCACACAGTGCTACAGCACCCTGAACAGGTCACACAGTGCTACAGCACCCTGAACAGGTCACACAGTGCTACACCACACTGAAGAGGTCACACAGTGCTACTGCACCCTGAACAGGTCGCACAGTGCTACAGCACCCTGAACAGGCCTCACAGTGCTACAACACCCTGAACAGTTCACACAGTGCTACAGCACCCTGAACAGATCGCACAGTGCTCCAGCACCCTGAACAGGTCGCACAGTGCTACAACGCCCTGAACAGGCCAGACAGTACTACAGCACCCTGAACAGGTTACACAGTGCTACAGCACCCTGAAAAGGTCACACAGTGCTACAGCACCCTGAACAGGTCACACTGTGCTACAGCACCCTGAACAGATCACACAGTGCTACAGCACCCTGAACAGGTCACACAGTGCTACAGCACACTGAACAGGTCACACAGTGCTACAGCACCCTGACCAGATCGCACAGTGCTACAGCACCCTGAACTGGTCGCACAGTGCTACAGCACCCTGAACAGGTCACACAGTGCTACAGCACCCTGAACTGGTCACACAGTGCTACAGCACACTGAACAGGTTACACAGTGCTACAGCACCCTGAACGGGTCACACAGTGCTACAGCACACTGAACGGGTCATACAGTGCTACAGCACCCTGAACAGGTCGGACAGTGCTACAGCACACTGAACAGGTCACACAGTGCTACAGCACCCTGACCAGATCGCACAGTGCTACAGCACCCTGAACTGGTCGCACAGTGCTACAGCACCCTGAACAGGTCGCACAGTGCTACAGCACCCTGAACAGGTCACACAGTGCTACAGCACCCTGAACGGATCTCACAGTGCTCCACCACACTGAACAGGTCACACAGTGCTACAGCACCCTGAACAGGTCACACAGTGCTACAGCACCCTGAACAGGTCGCACAGTGCTACAGCACCCTGAACTGGTCACACAGTGCTACAGCACACTGAACAGGTTACACAGTGCTACAGCACCCTGAACGGGTCACACAGTGCTACAGCACACTGAACGGGTCATACAGTGCTACAGCACCCTGAACAGGTCGCACAGTGCAACAGCACACTGAACAGGTTACACAGTGCTACAGCACCCTGAACGGGTCACACAGTGCTACAGCACCCTGAACAGGTCGCACAGTGCTACTGCACCCTGAAAAGGTCACATAGCGCTACAGCACCCTGAACAGGTTACACAGTGCTACAGCACCCTGAACAGATCACACAGTGCTGCACCTCCCTGAACAGGTCACACAGTGCTACAGCTCCGTGAACAGGTCACACAGTGCAACCGCACACTGAACAGGTCAGACAGTGCTACAGCACCCTGAACAGATCGCACAGTGCGACAGCACCCTGAACAGATCACACAGTGCTACAGCACCCTGAAGAGGTCGCACAGTGCTGCAGAACCCTGAACAGATCGCACAGTGCTACCGCACCCTGAACAGATCACACAGTGCTACAGCACCCTGAACAGGTCACACAGTGCTACAGCACCCTGAACAGGTCGCACAGAGCTACAGCACCCTGAACAGATCGCACAGTGCTACAGCACCCTGAACAGGTCACACAGTGCTACAGCACCCAGAACAGGTCACACAGTGCTACAGCACCCTGAACAGATCGCACAGTGCTACAGCACCCTGAACAGATCACACAGTGCTACAGCACCCTGAACAGATCACACAGTGCTACAGCACCCTGAACAGATCACACAGTGCTACAGCACCCTGAACAGATCACACAGTGCTACAGCACCCTGAACAGGTCACACAGTGCGTCAGCACCATGAACAGGTCACACAGTACTACAGCACCCTGAACAGATCACACAGTGCTACAGCACCCTGAACAGGTCGCACAGTGCTACAGCACCCTGAACAGATCACACAGTTCTACAGCACCCTGAACAGGTCACACAGTGCGTCAGCACCATGAACAGGTCACACAGTACTACAGCACCCTGAACAGATCACACAGTGCTACAGCAACCTGAACAGGTCGCACAGTGCTACAGCACCCTGAACAGATCACACAGTGCTACAGCACCCTGAACAGGTCGCACAGTGCTACAGCACCCTGAACAGGTCACACAGTACTACAGCACCCTGAACAGATCACACAGTGCTACAGCAACCTGAACAGGTCGCACAGTGCTACAGCACCCTGAACAGGTCACACAGTGCTACAGCACCCTGAACAGGTCACACAGTGCTACAGCACCCTGAACAAGTCACACAGTGCTACAGCACCTTGAACAGATCACACAGTGCTACAGCACCCTGAACAGGTCACACAGTGCTACAGCACCCTGAACAGGTCACACAGTGCGACAGCACCATGAACAGGTCACACAGTGCTACAGCACCCTGAACAGATCACACAGTGCGACAACAACCTGAACAGATCGCACAGTGCTACAGCACCCTGAGCAGGTCGTACAGTGCTACAGCACCATGAACAGGTCACACAGTGCTACAGCACACTGAACAGATCACACAGTGCGACAACACCCTGAACAGATCGCACAGTGCAACAACACCCTGAACAGGTCACAGAGTGTCATAGCACCCTGAACAGATCACACACTGCTACAGATCCCTGAACAGGTCACACAGTGCTACAGCACCCTGAACAGGTCACACCGTGCTACAGCACCATGAACAGATCGCGCAGTGCTACAGCACCCTGAACAGATCACACAGTGCTACAGCACCCTGAGCAGATCGTACAGTGCGACAACAACCTGAACAGATCGCACAGTGCTACAGCACCCTGAACAGGTCACACAGTGCTACAGCACCCTGAACAGATCACACAGTGCTACAGCACCCTGAACAGGTCACACAGTGCTACAGCACCCTGAACAGGTCACACAGTGCTACAGCACCCTGAACAGATCACACAGTGCTACAGCACCCTGAACAGGTCACACAGTGCTACAGCACCCTGAACAGGTCACACAGTGCTACAGCACCATGAACAGATCGCACAGTGCTACAGCACCCTGAACAGATCACACAGTGCTACAGCACCCTGAACAGGTCACACAGTGCTACAGCACCCTGAACAGATCACACAGTGCTACAACACCCTGAACAGGTCACACAGTGCTATAACACCCTGAACAGGTCAGACAGTTCTACAGCACCCTGAACAGGTCACACAGTGCTACAGAACCCTGAAGAGATCGCAAAGTGCTACCGCACCATGAACAGATCACAAAGTGCTACAGGACACTGAACAGGTCACACAGTGCTACAACACCATGAACAGATCGCACAGTGCTACAGCATCCTGAATAGATCGCACAGTGCTACAGCATCCTGAACAGGTGACACAGTGCTACAGCACACTGAACAGTTCACACAGTGCTACAGCACCCTGAACAGATTGCACAGTGCTACAGCACCCTGAACAGTTCACACAGTGCTACAACACCCTGAACCGATCGCACAGTGCTACAGCAGCCTGAACAGTTCACACAGTGCTACAGCACCCTGAACAGGTCGCACAGTGCTACATCACACTGAACAGGCCTCACGGTGCTACAGTACCCTGAACAGGTCACACAATGCTACAGCGCCCTGAACAGGACGCACAGTACTGCAGCACCATGAACAGGTCACACAGTGCTACACCTCCCTAAACAGATCACACAGTGCTACAGCACCCTGAACAGGTCATACATTGCTACAGGACCCTGAACAGACACACAGTACTACAACACCCTGAACAGGTCACACAGTGCTACAGCACCCTGAAAAGATCACACAGTGCCACAGCACCCTGAACAGGTCACACAGTGCTACAGCACACTGAACTGGTCACACAGTGCTACAGCACCCTGAACAGGTCATACAGTGCTACAGGACCCTGAACAGATCGCACAGTACTACAACACCCTGAACAGATCGCGCAGTGCTACAACACCCTGAACAGGTCACACACTGTTACAGCACCCTGAACAGGTCACAAAGTGCTACAGCACCCTGAACAGGTCACACAGTGCTACAGCACCCTGAACAGGTCGCAAAGTGCTACAGCACCCTGAACAGGTCACACAGTGCTACAGCACCCTGAACAGGTCACACCGTGCTACAGCACCCTGAACAGGTCGCAAAGTGCTACAGCACACTGAACAGGTCACACCGTGCTACAGCACCCTGAACAGGTCACACCGTGCTACAGCACCCTGAACAGGTCGCAAAGTGCTACAGCACACTGAACAGGTCACACCGTGCTACAGCACCCTGAACAGATCAAACAGTGCTACAGCACACTGAAAAGGCCTCACAGTGCTACAGCACCCTGAACAGATCACACAGTGCTACAGCACACTGAAAAGGTCTCACAGTGCTACAGCAGCCTGAACAGATCACACAGTGCTACAGCACCCTGAACAGGTCACACAGTGCTACAGCACACTGAACAGGTCGCACAGTGCTACAGCACCCTGAACAGATCACACAGTGCTACAGCACCCTGAACAGGTCACACAGTGCTACAGCACCCTGAACAGGTCAAACAGTGAAACAGCACCCTGAACAGATCACACAGTGCTACAGCACCCTGAACAGGTCACACTGTGCTACAGCACCCTGAACAGGTCACACTGTGCTACAGCACCCTGAACAGATCACACAGTGCTACAGCACACTGAACAGGTCACACAGTGCTACAGCACCCTGAACAGATCACACAGTGCTACAGCACACTGAAAAGGTCTCACAGTGCTACAGCACCCTGAACAGGTCGCACAGTGCTAGAGCACCCTGAACAGGTCACACAGTGCTACAGCACCCTGAACAGGTCACACAGTGCTACAGCACCCTGAACAGATCACACAGTGCTACAGCACCCTGAACAGGTCACACAGTGCTACAGCACCCTGAACAGGTCACACAGTGCTACAGCACCCTGAACAGGTCACACAGTGCTACAGCACCCTGAACAGGTCACACAGTGCTACAGCACCCTGAACAGGTCAGACGGTGCTACAGCACCCTGAACAGGTCGCGCAGTGCTACAGCACCATGAACAGTTCACACAGTTCTACAGCACCCTGAACAGATCGCACAGTGCTCCAGCACCCTGAACAGGTCGCACAGTGCTACAACGCCCTGAATAGGCCAGACATTACTACAGCACCCTGAACAGGTTACACAGTGCTACAGCACCCTGAAGAGGTCGCACAGTGCTACTGCACCCTGAACAGGTCGCACTGTGCTACAGCACCCTGAACAGATCACACAGTGCTACAGCACCCTGAACAGGTCACACAGTGCTACAGCACACTGAACAGGTCGCACAGTGCTACAGCACCCTGAACAGGTCACACTGTGCTACAGCACCCTGAACAGATCACACAGTGCTACAGCACCCTGAACAGGTCACACAGTGCTACAGCACACTGAACAGGTCACACAGTGCAACAGCACCCTGACCAGATCGCACAGTGCTACAGCACCCTGAACTGGTCGCACAGTGCTACAGCACCCTGAACAGGTCGCACAGTGCTACAGCACCCTGAACGGATCTCAGAGTGCTCCACCACACTGAACAGGTCACACAGTGCTACAGCACCCTGACCAGATCGCACAGTGCTACAGCACCCTGAACTGGTCGCACAGTGCGACAGCACCCTGAACGGATCTCAGAGTGCTCCACCACACTGAACAGGTCACACAGTGCTACTGCACCCTGAACAGATCACACAGTGCTACAGCACCCTGAACAGATCACACAGTGCTACAGCACCCTGAACGGATCGCACAGTGCTACAGCACACTGAACGGGTCATACAGTGCTACAGCACACTGAACTGGTCACACAGTGCTACAGCACACTGAACAGGTTACACAGTGCTACAGCACCCTGAACAGGTCGCACAGTGCTACAGCACCCTGAACAGGTCACACAGTGCTACAGCACACTGAACAGGTTACACAGTGCTACAGCACCCTGAACAGGTCACACAGTAGTACAGCACACTGAACAGGTTACACAGTGCTACAGCACCCTGAACAGGTCACACAGTAGTACAGCACCCTGAACAGGTCACACAGTGCTACAGCACACTGAACAGGTTACACAGTGCTACAGCACCCTGAACTGGTCACACAGTGCTACAGCACACTGAACAGGTTACACAGTGCTACAGCACCCTGAACAGATCACACAGTGCTACAGCACACTGAAAAGGCCTCACAGTGCTACAGCACCCTGAACAGATCACACAGTGCTACAGCACACTGAAAAGGTCTCACAGTGCTACAGCACCCTGAACAGATCACACAGTGCTACAGCACCCTGAGCAGGTCACACAGTGCTACAGCACACTGAACAGGTCGCACAGTGCTACAGCACCCTGAACAGGTCACACAGTGCTACAGCACCCTGAACAGGTCACACAGTGCTACAGCACCCTGAACAGGTCAAACAGTGCAACAGCACATTGAACAGGTCGCACAGTGCTACAGCACCCTGAATAGGTCACACAGTGCTACAGCACCCTGAACAGGTCACACTGTGCTACAGCACCCTGAACAGATCACACAGTGCTACAGCACACTGAACAGGTCACACAGTGCTACAGCACCCTGAACAGATCACACAGTGCTACAGCACACTGAAAAGGTCTCACAGTGCTACAGCACCCTGAACAGGTCACACAGTGCTACAGATCCCTGAACAGGTCGCACAGTGCTACAGCACCCTGAACAGATCACACAGTGCTACAGCACACTGAACAGGTCACACAGTGCTACAGCACCCTGAACAGGTCACACAGTGCTACAGCACCCTGAACAGGTCACACAGTGCTACAGCACCCTGAACAGGTCACACAGTGCTACAGCACCCTGAACAGGTCACACAGTGCTACACCACACTGAACAGGTCACACAGTGCTACTGCACCCTGAACAGGTCGCACAGTGCTACAGCACCCTGAACAGGCCACACAGTGCTACAACACCCTGAACAGGTCAGACGGTGCTACAGCACCCTGAACAGGTCACACAGTGCTACAGCACCATGAACAGATCGCACAGTGCTACAGCACCCTGAACAGATCGCACAGTGCTACAGCACCCTGAACAGGTCACACAGTGCTACAGCACCCTGAACAGATCACACAGTGCTACAACACCCTGAACAGGTCACACAGTGCTATAACACCCTGAACAGGTCAGACAGTTCAACAGCACCCTGAACAGGTCACACAGTGCTACAGATCCCTGAAGAGATCGCAAAGTGCTACCGCACCATGAACAGATCACAAAGTGCTACAGGACACTGAACAGGTCACACAGTGCTACAACACCATGAACAGATCGCACAGTGCTACAGCATCCTGAACAGATCGCACAGTGCTACAGCATCCTGAACAGGTGACACAGTGCTACAGCACACTGAACAGTTCACACAGTGCTACAGCACCCTGAACAGATTGCACAGTGCTACAGCACCCTGAACAGATTGCACAGTGCTACAGCACCCTGAACAGTTCACACAGTGCTACAACACCCTGAACCGATCGCACAGTGCTACAGCAGCCTGAACAGTTCACACAGTGCTACAGCACCCTGAACAGGTCGCACAGTGCTACATCACACTGAACAGGCCTCACGGTGCTACAGTACCCTGAACAGGTCACACAATGCTACAGCGCCCTGAACAGGACGCACAGTACTGCAGCACCATGAACAGGTCACACAGTGCTACACCTCCCTAAACAGATCACACAGTGCTACAGCACCCTGAACAGGTCATACATTGCTACAGGACCCTGAACAGACACACAGTACTACAACACCCTGAACAGGTCACACAGTGCTACAGCACCCTGAAAAGATCACACAGTGCCACAGCACCCTGAACAGGTCACACAGTGCTACAGCACACTGAACTGGTCACACAGTGCTACAGCACCCTGAACAGGTCATACAGTGCTACAGCACCCTGAACAGGTCATACATTGCTACAGGACCCTGAACAGACACACAGTACTACAACACCCTGAACAGGTCACACAGTGCTACAGCACCCTGAAAAGATCACACAGTGCCACAGCACCCTGAACTGGTCACACAGTGCTACAGCACCCTGAACAGGTCACAAAGTGCTACAGCACCCTGAACAGGTCACACAGTGCTACAGCACCCTGAACAGGTCGCAAAGTGCTACAGCACCCTGAACAGGTCACACAGTGCTACAGCACCCTGAACAGGTCGCACAGTGTTACAGCACCCTGAACAGGTCGCAAAGTGCTACAGCACACTGAACAGGTCACACCGTGCTACAGCACCCTGAACAGATCAAACAGTGCTACAGCACACTGAAAAGGCCTCACAGTGCTACAGCACCCTGAACAGATCACACAGTGCTACAGCACACTGAAAAGGTCTCACAGTGCTACAGCAGCCTGAACAGATCACACAGTGCTACAGCACCCTGAACAGGTCACACAGTGCTACAGCACACTGAACAGGTCGCACAGTGCTACAGCACCCTGAACAGATCACACAGTGCTACAGCACCCTGAACAGGTCACACAGTGCTACAGCACCCTGAACAGGTCAAACAGTGCAACAGCACATTGAACAGGTCGCACAGTGCTACAGCACCCTGAATAGGTCACACAGTGCTACAGCACCCTGAACAGGTCACACTGTGCTACAGCACCCTGAACAGATCACACAGTGCTACAGCACACTGAACAGGTCACACAGTGCTACAGCACCCTGAACAGATCACACAGTGCTACAGCACACTGAAAAGGTCTCACAGTGCTACAGCACCCTGAACATGTCACACAGTGCTACAGCACCCTGAACAGGTCGCACAGTGCTACAGCACCCTGAACAGATCACACAGTGCTACAGCACCCTGAACAGGTCACACAGTGCTAGAGCACCCTGAACAGGTCACACAGTGCTACAGCACCCTGAACAGATCACACAGTGCTACAGCACCCTGAACAGGTCGCACAGTGCTACAGCACCCTGAACAGGTCACACAGTGCTACAGCACCCTGAACAGGTCACACAGTGCTACACCACACTGAACAGGTCACACAGTGCTACTGCACCCTGAACAGGTCGCACAGTGCTACAGCACCCTGAACAGGCCACACAGTGCTACATCACCCTGAACAGGTCAGACGGTGCTACAGCACCCTGAACAGGTCGCGCAGTGCTACAGCACCATGAACAGTTCACACAGTGCTACATCACCCTGAACAGGTCACACAGTGCTACAGCACCCTGAACAGATCGCACAGTGCTCCAGCACCCTGAACAGGTCGCACAGTGCTACAACGCCCTGAACAGGCCAGACATTACTACAGCACCCTGAACAGGTTACACAGTGCTACAGCACCCTGAAGAGGTCGCACAGTGCTACAGCACCCTGAAAAGGTCACACAGTGCTACAGCACCCTGAACAGGTCACACTGTGCTACAGCACCCTGAACAGATCACACAGTGCTACAGCACCCTGAACAGGTCACACAGTGCTACAGCACACTGAACAGGTCACACAGTGCTACAGCACCCTGACCAGATCGCACAGTGCTACAGCACCCTGAACTGGTCGCACAGTGCTACAGCACCCTGAACAGGTCGCACAGTGCTACAGCACCCTGAACAGGTCACACAGTGCTACAGCACCCTGAACGGATCTCAGAGTGCTCCACCACACTGAACAGGTCACACAGTGCTACTGCACCCTGAACAGATCACACAGTGCTACAGCACCCTGAACAGATCACAAAGTGCTACAGCACCCTGAACGGATCGCACAGTGCTACAGCACACTGAACGGGTCATACAGTGCTACAGCACACTGAACTGGTCACACAGTGCTACAGCACACTGAACAGGATACACAGTGCCACAGCACCCTGAACAGGTCGCACAGTGCTACAGCACCCTGAACAGGTCACACAGTGCTACAGCACACTGAACAGGTTACACAGTGCTACAGCACCCTGAACAGGTCACACAGTAGTACAGCACCCTGAACTGGTCACACAGTGTTACAGCACACTGAACAGGTTACACAGTGCTACAGCACCCTGAACAGGTCACACAGTGCTACAGCACACTGAACAGGTTACACAGTGCTACAGCACCCTGAACAGGTCACACAGTAGTACAGCACCCTGAACAGGTCACACAGTGCTACAGCACACTGAACAGGTTACACAGTGCTACAGCACCCTGAACAGGTCACACAGTAGTACAGCACCCTGAACAGGTCACACAGTGCTACAGCACACTGAACAGGTTACACAGTGCTACAGCACCCTGAACTGGTCACACAGTGCTACAGCACACTGAACAGGTTACACAGTGCTACAGCACACTGAACAGGTTACACAGTGCTACAGCACCCTGAACTGGTCACACAGTGCTACAGCACACTGAACAGGTCACACAGTGCTACAGCACCCTGAACAGGTCGCACAGTGCTACTGCACCCTGAAAAGGTCACACAGCGCTACAGCACCCTGAACAGATCACACAGTGCTGCACCTCCCTGAACAGATCACACAGTGCTACAGCTCCGTGAACAGGTCACACAGTGCTACCGCACACTGAACAGGTCAGACAGTGCTACAGCACCCTGAACAGATCGCACAGTGCGACAGCACCCTGAACAGATCACACAGTGCTACAGCACCCTGAAGAGGTCGCACAGTGCTGCAGAACCCTGCACAGATCGCACAGTGCTACCGCACCCTGAACAGATCACACAGTGCTACAGCACCCTGAACAGATCACACAGTGCTACAGCACCCTGAACAGGTCACACAGTGCTACAGCAACCTGAACAGGCCACGCAGTGCGACAGCACCCTGAACAGGTCACACAGTGCTACAGCACCCTGAACAGGTCACACAGTGCTACAGCACCCTGAACAGGTCACACAGTGCTACAGCAACCTGAACAGGCCACGCAGTGCGACAGCACCCTGAACAGGTCACACAGTGCTACAGCACACTGAACAGGTCAGACAGTGCTACAGCACCCTGAACAGATCGCACAGTGCGACAGCACCCTGAACAGATCACACAGTGCTACAGCACCCTGAACAGGTCACACAGTGCTACAGCACCCTGAACAGGTCATGCAGTGCGACAGCACCCTGAACAGGTCACACAGTGCTACAGCACCCTGAACAGGTCACACAGTGCTACAGCAACCTGAACAGGCCACGCAGTGCGACAGCACCCTGAACAGGTCACACAGTGCTACAGCACCCTGAACAGGTCACACAGTGCTACAGCAACCTGAACAGGTCACACAGTGCGACAGCACCCTGAACAGGTAACACAGTGCTACAGCACCCTGAACAGATCACACAGTGCTACAGCACCCTGAACAGGTAACACAGTGCTACAGCACCCTGAACAGATCGCACAGTGCTACAGCACCCTGAACAGATCACACAGTGCTACAGCACCCTGAACAGGTCAGACAGTGCAACAGCATCCTGAACAGATCACACAGTGCTATAGCACCCTGAACAGATCACACAGTGCTACAGCACCCTGAACAGGTCATACAGTGCCACAGGACCCTGAACAGATCGCACAGTGCTACAACACCCTGAACAGGTCGCACAGTGTTACAGCACCCTGAACAGATCACACAGTGCTACAGCACCCTGAACAGGTCACACAGTGCTACAGCACCCTGAACAGGTCACACCGTGCTACAGCACCCTGAACAGGTCGCACAGTGTTACAGCACCCTGAACAGGTCGCCAAGTGCTACAGCACACTGAACAGGTCACACAGTGCTACAGCACCCTGAACAGATCACACAGTGCTACAGCACACTGAAAAGGCCTCACAGTGCTACAGCACCCTGAACAGATCACACAGAGCTACAGCACACTGAAAAGGTCTCTCAGTGCTACAGCACCCTGAACAGATCACACTGTGCTACAGCACCCTGAACAGGTCACAAAGTGCTACAGCACCCTGAACACGTCGCACAGTGCTACAGCACCCTGAATAGGTCACACAGTGCTACAGCACCCTGAACAGGTCACACTGTGCTACAGCACCCTGAACAGATCACACAGTGCTACAGCACCCTGAACAGATCACACAGTGCTACAGCACACTGAAAAGGTCTCACAGTGCTAGAGCACCCTGAACAGGTCGAACAGTGCTACAGCACCCTGAATAGGTCACACAGTGCTACAGCACCCTGAACAGGTCACACTGTGCTACAGCACCCTGAACAGATCACACAGTGCTACAGCACACTGAAAAGGTCTCACAGTGCTAGAGCACCCTGAACAGGTCACACAGTGCTACAGCACCCTGAACAGGTCACACTGTGCTACAGCACCCTGAACAGATCACACAGTGCTACAGCACACTGAAAAGGTCTCACAGTGCTACAGCACCCTGAACAGGTCGCACAGTGCTACAGCACCCTGAACAGGTCACACAGTGCTACAGCACCCTGAATAGGTCACACAGTGCTACAGCACACTGAAAAGGTCTCACAGTGCTACAGCACCCTGAACAGGTCGCACAGTGCTACAGCACCCTGAACAGGTCACACAGTGCTACACCACACTGAACAGGTCACACAGTGCTACTGCACCCTGAACAGGTCGCACAGTGCTACACCACACTGAACAGGCCACACAGTGCTACAACACCCTGAACAGGTCAGACGGTGCTACAGCACCCTGAACAGGTCGCGCAGTGGTACAGGACCATGAACAGTTCACACAGTGCTACAGCACCCTGAACAGATCGCACAGTGCTCCAGCACCCTGAACAGGTCGCACAGTGCTACAACGCCCTGAACAGGCCAGACAGTACTACAGCACCCTGAACAGGTTACACAGTGCTACAGCACCCTGAAGAGGTCGCACAGTGCTACAGCACCCTGAACTGGTCACACAGTGCTACAGCACCCTGAACAGGTCGCACAGTGCTACAGCACCCTGAACAGATCACACAGTGCTACAGCACCCTGAACAGATCACACAGTGCTACAGCACCCTGAACTGGTCACACAGTGCTACAGCACACTGAACAGGTTACACAGTGCTACAGCACCCTGAACGGATCGCACAGTGCTACAGCACACTGAACGGGTCATACAGTGCTACAGCACCATGAACAGGTCACACAGTGCTACAGCACCCTGAATGGGTCACACAGTGCTACAGCACCCTGAATGGGTCACACAGTGCTACAGCACCATGAACTGGTCACACAGTGCTACAGCACCATGAACAGGTCACACAGTGCTACAGCACCATGAACTGGGCACGCAGTGCTACAGCACCATGAACTGCTCACACAGTGCTACAGCACACTGAACGGGTCATACAGTGCTACAGCACCATGAACTGGTCACACAGTGCTACAGCACACTGAACGGGTCACACAGTGCTACAGCACCATGAACTGGGCACGCAGTGCTACAGCACCATGAACTGCTCACACAGTGCTACAGCACACTGAACGGGTCATACAGTGCAACAGCACCATGAACTGGTCACACAGTGCTACAGCACACTGAACGGGTCACACAGTGCTACAGCACCATGAACTGGTCACACAGTGCTACAGCACACTGAACAGGTTACACAGTGCTACAGCACCATGAACTGGTCACACAGTGCTACAGCACACTGAACGGGTCACACAGTGCTACAGCACCATGAACTGGTCACACAGTGCTACAGCACCCTGAACTGGTCACACAGTGCTACAGCACCCTGAACGGATCGCAAAGTGCTCCAGCACCCCGAACAGATCACACAGTGCTACTGCACCCTGAACAAATCGCACAGTGCTTCAGCACACTGAACAGGTCACACAGTGCTACAGCACCCTGACAGGTCACACAGTGCTACAACACCCTGAACAGGTCGCACAGTGCTATAGCACCCTGAACAGGTCACACAGCAGTACAGCACACTGAACAGGTTACACAGTGCTACAGCACCCTGAACAGGTCACACAGTAGTACAGCACCCTGAACAGGTCACACAGTGCTACAGCACACTGAACAGGTTACACAGTGCTACAGCACCCTGAACAGGTCACACAGTAGTACAGCACCCTGAACAGGTCACACAGTGCTACAGCACACTGAACAGGTTACACAGTGCTACAGCACCCTGAACAGGTCACACAGTGCTACACAACACTGAATAGTTCACACAGTGCTACAGCACCCTGAACACATCACACAGTGCTACAGCACCCTGAACAGGTCGCACAGTGCTACAGCACCCTGAACAGGTCGCACAGTGCTACAGCACCCTGAACAGGTCGCACAGTGCTACAGCACCCTGAACAGGTCACACAGTGCTACACCACACTGAACAGGTCACACAGTGCTACAACACCCTGAACAGGTCGTACAGTGCTACAGCACCCTGAACAGATCACACAGTGCTACAGCACCCTGAACAGGTCACACAGTGCTACAGCACCCTGAACAGGTCGCACAGTGCTACAGCTCCCTGAACAGGTCACACAGTGCAACAGCACCATGAACTGGTCACACAGTGCTACAGCACCATGAACTGGTCACACAGTGCTACAGCACCATGAACTGGGCACGCAGTGCTACAGCACCATGAACTGCTCACACAGTGCTACAGCACACTGAACGGGTCATACAGTGCTACAGCACCATGAACTGGTCACACAGTGCTACAGCACAGTGAACGGGTCACACAGTGCTACAGCACCATGAACAGGTCACACAGTGCTACAGCACCATGAACTGGTCACACAGTGCTACAGCACACTGAACGGGTCACACAGTGCTACAGCACCATGAACTGGTCACACAGTGCTACCGCACACTGAACGGGTCACACAGTGCTACAGCACCATGAACTGGTCACACAGTGCTACAGCACCATGAACTGGTCACACAGTGCTACAGCACCATGAACAGGTCACACAGTGCTACAGCACACTGAACAGGTCACACAGTGCTACAGCACCATGAACTGGTCACACAGTGCTACAGCACACTGAACAGGTCGCACAGTGCTATAGCACCATTAACAGGTCACACAGTGCTACAGCACCATTAACAGGTCACACAGTGCTACAGCACCCTGAACAGGCCACACAGCGCTACAGCACCCTGAACAGGTCACACAGTGCTACAGCACCATTAACAGGTCACACAGTGCTACAGCACCATTAACAGGTCACACAGTGCTACAGCACCCTGAACAGGTCACACAGCGCTACAGCACCCTGAACAGGTCACACAGTGCTACTGCACCCTGAAAAGGTCACACAGTGCTGCACCTCCCTGAACAGGTCACACAGTGCTACAGCTCCGTGAACAGGTCACACAGTGCTACCGCACACTGAACAGGTCAGACAGTGCTACAGCACCCTGAACAGATCGCACAGTGCGACAGCACCCTGAACAGATCACACAGTGCTACAGCACCCTGAACAGGTTACACAGTGCTACAGCACCCTGAACAGATCACACAGTGCTGCACCTCCCTGAACAGGTCACACAGTGCTACAGCTCCGTTAACAGGTCACACAGTGCTACCGCACACTGAACAGGTCAGACAGTGCTACAGCACCCTGAACAGATCGCACAGTGCGACAGCACCCTGAACAGATCACACAGTGCTACAGCACCCTGAAGAGGTCGCACAGTGCTGCAGAACCCTGGACAGATCGTACAGTGCTACCGCACCCTGAACAGATCACACAGTGCTACAGCACCCTGAACAGATCACACAGTGCTACAGCACCCTGAACAGGCCACGCAGTGCGACAGCACCCTGAACAGGTCACACAGTGCTACAGCACCCTGAATGGGTCACACAGTGCTACAGCACCATGAACTGGTCACACAGTGCTACAGCACACTGAACAGGTCACACAGTGCTACAGCACCATGAACAGGTCACACAGTGCTCCAGCACACTGAACAGGTCACACAGTGCTACAGCACCCTGAACAGGTCACACAGTGCTACAGCACACTGAACAGATCGCACAGTGCTACAGTACCCTGAACAGGTCACACAGCGCTACAGCACCCTGAACAGGTCACACAGTGCTACAGCACCCTGAACAGGTCACACAGTGCTACAGCACACTGAACAGATCGCACAGTGCTACAGTACCCTGAACAGGTCACACAGCGCTACAGCACCCTGAACAGATCGCACAGTGCTACAGTACCCTGAACAGGTCACACAGCGCTACAGCACCCTGAACAGGTCACACAGTGCTACAGCACACTGAACAGGTCACACAGTGCTACTGCACCCTGAAAAGGTCACACAGCGCTACAGCACCCTGAACAGGTCACACAGTGCTACAGCACACTGAACAGGTCACACAGTGCTACAGCACCCTGAACAGATCACACAGTGCTACTGCACCCTGAACAGGTCGCACAGTGCTACTTCACCCTGAAAAGGTCACACAGTGCTACAGCACCATGAACAGGTCACACAGTGCTACAGCACCCTGAACAGATCACACAGTGCTGCACCTCCCTGAACAGGTCACACAGTGCTACAGCTCCGTGAACAGGTCACACAGTGCTACCGCACACTGAACAGGTCAGACAGTGCTACAGCACCCTGAACAGATCGCACAGTGCGACAGCACCCTGAACAGATCACACAGTGCTACAGCACCCTGAAGAGGTCGCACAGTGCTGCAGAACCCTGAACAGATCGCACAGTGCTACCGCACCCTGAACAGATCACACAGTGCTACAGCACCCTGAACAGATCACACAGTGCGACAGCACCCTGAACAGATCGCACAGTGCTACCGCACCCTGAACAGATCACACAGTGCTACAGCACCCTGAACAGGCCACGCAGTGCGACAGCACCCTGAACAGATCGCACAGTGCTACAGCACCCTGAACAGATCGCACAGCACTACAACACCCTGAACAGATCACACAGTGCTACAGCACCCTGAACAGGTCACACAGTGCTACAGCACCCTGAACAGGTCACACAGTGCTACAGCACCCTGAACAGGTCGCACAGTGCTACAGCACCCTGAACAGGTCACACAGTGCTACAGCACCCTGAACAGATCGCACAGCACTACAACACCCTGAACAGGTCACACTGTGCTACAGCACCCTGAACAGGTCATGCAGTGCTGCAGCACCCTGAACAGATCGCACAGCACTACAACACCCTGAACAGATCACACAGTGCTACAGCACCCTGAACAGGTCACACAGTGCTACAGCACCCTGAACAGGTCACACAGTGCTACAGCACCCTGAACAGGTCACACAGTGCTACAGCACCCTGAACAGGTCACACAGTGCTACAGCACCCTGAACAGGTCGCACAGCACTACAACACCCTGAACAGATCACACAGTGCTACAGCACCCTGAACAGGTCACACAGTGCTACAGCACCCTGAACAGGTCACACAGTGCTACAGCACCCTGAACAGATCACACAGTGCTACAGCACCCTGAACAGGTCACACAGTGCTACAGCACCCTGAACAGATCGCACAGTGCTACAGCACCCTGAACAGTCCACACAGTGCTACAGCACCCTGAACAGGTAACACAGTGCTACAGCACCCTGAACAGGTCACACAGTGCTACAGCACCCTGAACAGATCGCACAGTGCTACAGCACCATGAACAGGTCACACAGCGCTACAGCACCCTGAACAGGTAACACAGTGCTACAGCACCCTGAACAGGTCACACAGTGCTACAGCACCCTGAACAGATCGCACAGTGCTACAGCACCCTGAACAGGTCACACAGTGCTACAGCACCCTGAACAGGTCACACAGTGCTCCAGCACCCTGAACAGGTCACACAGTGCTACAGCAACCTGAACAGATCTCACAGTGCTACAAAACCCTGATCAGGTCACACAGAGCTACAACACCCAGAACAGATCGCACAGTGATACAACACCCTGAACAGATCGCACAGTGCAACAGCACCCTGAACAGATCGCACAGTGCTACAGCAATCCGAACAGATCTCACAGTGCTACAGCACCCTGAACAGATCACACAGTGCTACAGCACCCCAAACAGATCACACAGTGCTACTGCACCCTGAACAAATCGCACAGTGCTTCAGCACACTGAACAGGTCACACAGTGCTACAGCACCCTGACAGGTCACACAGTGCTACAACACCCTGAACAGGTCGCACAGTGCTACAGCACCCTGAACAGGTCACACAGTGCTACACCACACTGAATAGGTCACACAGTGCTACAGCACCCTGAACAGATCACACAGTGCTACAGCACCCTGAACAGGTCGCACAGTGCTACAGCACCCTGAACAGGTCACACAGTGCTACAGCACCCTGAACAGATCACACAGTGCTACAGCACGCTGAACAGATCGCACAGTGCTACAGCACCCTGAACAGGTCGCACAGTGCTCCAGCACCCTGAACAGGTCACACAGTGCTACAGCACCCTGAACAGGTCACACAGTGCTACAGCACCCTGAACAGGTCGCACAGTGCTACAGCACCCTGAACAGGTCACACAGTGCTACAGCAACCTGAACAGGCCACGCAGTGCGACAGCACCCTGAACAGGTCACACAGTGCTACAGCACCCTGAACAGGTCACACAGTGCTACAGCACCCTGAACAGGTCACACAGTGCTACAGCAACCTGAACAGGCCACGCAGTGCGACAGCACCCTGAACAGGTCACACAGTGCTACAGCACACTGAACAGGTCAGACAGTGCTACAGCACCCTGAACAGATCGCACAGTGCGACAGCACCCTGAACAGATCACACAGTGCTACAGCACCCTGAACAGGTCACACAGTGCTACAGCACCCTGAACAGGTCATGCAGTGCGACAGCACCCTGAACAGGTCACACAGTGCTACAGCACCCTGAACAGGTCACACAGTGCTACAGCAACCTGAACAGGCCACGCAGTGCGACAGCACCCTGAACAGGTCACACAGTGCTACAGCACCCTGAACAGGTCACACAGTGCTACAGCAACCTGAACAGGTCACACAGTGCGACAGCACCCTGAACAGGTAACACAGTGCTACAGCACCCTGAACAGATCACACAGTGCTACAGCACCCTGAACAGGTAACACAGTGCTACAGCACCCTGAACAGATCGCACAGTGCTACAGCACCCTGAACAGATCACACAGTGCTACAGCACCCTGAACAGGTCAGACAGTGCAACAGCATCCTGAACAGATCACACAGTGCTATAGCACCCTGAACAGATCACACAGTGCTACAGCACCCTGAACAGGTCATACAGTGCCACAGGACCCTGAACAGATCGCACAGTGCTACAACACCCTGAACAGGTCGCACAGTGTTACAGCACCCTGAACAGATCACACAGTGCTACAGCACCCTGAACAGGTCACACAGTGCTACAGCACCCTGAACAGGTCACACCGTGCTACAGCACCCTGAACAGGTCGCACAGTGTTACAGCACCCTGAACAGGTCGCCAAGTGCTACAGCACACTGAACAGGTCACACAGTGCTACAGCACCCTGAACAGATCACACAGTGCTACAGCACACTGAAAAGGCCTCACAGTGCTACAGCACCCTGAACAGATCACACAGAGCTACAGCACACTGAAAAGGTCTCTCAGTGCTACAGCACCCTGAACAGATCACACTGTGCTACAGCACCCTGAACAGGTCACAAAGTGCTACAGCACCCTGAACACGTCGCACAGTGCTACAGCACCCTGAATAGGTCACACAGTGCTACAGCACCCTGAACAGGTCACACTGTGCTACAGCACCCTGAACAGATCACACAGTGCTACAGCACCCTGAACAGATCACACAGTGCTACAGCACACTGAAAAGGTCTCACAGTGCTAGAGCACCCTGAACAGGTCGAACAGTGCTACAGCACCCTGAATAGGTCACACAGTGCTACAGCACCCTGAACAGGTCACACTGTGCTACAGCACCCTGAACAGATCACACAGTGCTACAGCACACTGAAAAGGTCTCACAGTGCTAGAGCACCCTGAACAGGTCACACAGTGCTACAGCACCCTGAACAGGTCACACTGTGCTACAGCACCCTGAACAGATCACACAGTGCTACAGCACACTGAAAAGGTCTCACAGTGCTACAGCACCCTGAACAGGTCGCACAGTGCTACAGCACCCTGAACAGGTCACACAGTGCTACAGCACCCTGAATAGGTCACACAGTGCTACAGCACACTGAAAAGGTCTCACAGTGCTACAGCACCCTGAACAGGTCGCACAGTGCTACAGCACCCTGAACAGGTCACACAGTGCTACACCACACTGAACAGGTCACACAGTGCTACTGCACCCTGAACAGGTCGCACAGTGCTACACCACACTGAACAGGCCACACAGTGCTACAACACCCTGAACAGGTCAGACGGTGCTACAGCACCCTGAACAGGTCGCGCAGTGGTACAGGACCATGAACAGTTCACACAGTGCTACAGCACCCTGAACAGATCGCACAGTGCTCCAGCACCCTGAACAGGTCGCACAGTGCTACAACGCCCTGAACAGGCCAGACAGTACTACAGCACCCTGAACAGGTTACACAGTGCTACAGCACCCTGAAGAGGTCGCACAGTGCTACAGCACCCTGAACTGGTCACACAGTGCTACAGCACCCTGAACAGGTCGCACAGTGCTACAGCACCCTGAACAGATCACACAGTGCTACAGCACCCTGAACAGATCACACAGTGCTACAGCACCCTGAACTGGTCACACAGTGCTACAGCACACTGAACAGGTTACACAGTGCTACAGCACCCTGAACGGATCGCACAGTGCTACAGCACACTGAACGGGTCATACAGTGCTACAGCACCATGAACAGGTCACACAGTGCTACAGCACCCTGAATGGGTCACACAGTGCTACAGCACCCTGAATGGGTCACACAGTGCTACAGCACCATGAACTGGTCACACAGTGCTACAGCACCATGAACAGGTCACACAGTGCTACAGCACCATGAACTGGGCACGCAGTGCTACAGCACCATGAACTGCTCACACAGTGCTACAGCACACTGAACGGGTCATACAGTGCTACAGCACCATGAACTGGTCACACAGTGCTACAGCACACTGAACGGGTCACACAGTGCTACAGCACCATGAACTGGGCACGCAGTGCTACAGCACCATGAACTGCTCACACAGTGCTACAGCACACTGAACGGGTCATACAGTGCAACAGCACCATGAACTGGTCACACAGTGCTACAGCACACTGAACGGGTCACACAGTGCTACAGCACCATGAACTGGTCACACAGTGCTACAGCACACTGAACAGGTTACACAGTGCTACAGCACCATGAACTGGTCACACAGTGCTACAGCACACTGAACGGGTCACACAGTGCTACAGCACCATGAACTGGTCACACAGTGCTACAGCACCCTGAACTGGTCACACAGTGCTACAGCACCCTGAACGGATCGCAAAGTGCTCCAGCACCCCGAACAGATCACACAGTGCTACTGCACCCTGAACAAATCGCACAGTGCTTCAGCACACTGAACAGGTCACACAGTGCTACAGCACCCTGACAGGTCACACAGTGCTACAACACCCTGAACAGGTCGCACAGTGCTATAGCACCCTGAACAGGTCACACAGCAGTACAGCACACTGAACAGGTTACACAGTGCTACAGCACCCTGAACAGGTCACACAGTAGTACAGCACCCTGAACAGGTCACACAGTGCTACAGCACACTGAACAGGTTACACAGTGCTACAGCACCCTGAACAGGTCACACAGTAGTACAGCACCCTGAACAGGTCACACAGTGCTACAGCACACTGAACAGGTTACACAGTGCTACAGCACCCTGAACAGGTCACACAGTGCTACACAACACTGAATAGTTCACACAGTGCTACAGCACCCTGAACACATCACACAGTGCTACAGCACCCTGAACAGGTCGCACAGTGCTACAGCACCCTGAACAGGTCGCACAGTGCTACAGCACCCTGAACAGGTCGCACAGTGCTACAGCACCCTGAACAGGTCACACAGTGCTACACCACACTGAACAGGTCACACAGTGCTACAACACCCTGAACAGGTCGTACAGTGCTACAGCACCCTGAACAGATCACACAGTGCTACAGCACCCTGAACAGGTCACACAGTGCTACAGCACCCTGAACAGGTCGCACAGTGCTACAGCTCCCTGAACAGGTCACACAGTGCAACAGCACCATGAACTGGTCACACAGTGCTACAGCACCATGAACTGGTCACACAGTGCTACAGCACCATGAACTGGGCACGCAGTGCTACAGCACCATGAACTGCTCACACAGTGCTACAGCACACTGAACGGGTCATACAGTGCTACAGCACCATGAACTGGTCACACAGTGCTACAGCACAGTGAACGGGTCACACAGTGCTACAGCACCATGAACAGGTCACACAGTGCTACAGCACCATGAACTGGTCACACAGTGCTACAGCACACTGAACGGGTCACACAGTGCTACAGCACCATGAACTGGTCACACAGTGCTACCGCACACTGAACGGGTCACACAGTGCTACAGCACCATGAACTGGTCACACAGTGCTACAGCACCATGAACTGGTCACACAGTGCTACAGCACCATGAACAGGTCACACAGTGCTACAGCACACTGAACAGGTCACACAGTGCTACAGCACCATGAACTGGTCACACAGTGCTACAGCACACTGAACAGGTCGCACAGTGCTATAGCACCATTAACAGGTCACACAGTGCTACAGCACCATTAACAGGTCACACAGTGCTACAGCACCCTGAACAGGCCACACAGCGCTACAGCACCCTGAACAGGTCACACAGTGCTACAGCACCATTAACAGGTCACACAGTGCTACAGCACCATTAACAGGTCACACAGTGCTACAGCACCCTGAACAGGTCACACAGCGCTACAGCACCCTGAACAGGTCACACAGTGCTACTGCACCCTGAAAAGGTCACACAGTGCTGCACCTCCCTGAACAGGTCACACAGTGCTACAGCTCCGTGAACAGGTCACACAGTGCTACCGCACACTGAACAGGTCAGACAGTGCTACAGCACCCTGAACAGATCGCACAGTGCGACAGCACCCTGAACAGATCACACAGTGCTACAGCACCCTGAACAGGTTACACAGTGCTACAGCACCCTGAACAGATCACACAGTGCTGCACCTCCCTGAACAGGTCACACAGTGCTACAGCTCCGTTAACAGGTCACACAGTGCTACCGCACACTGAACAGGTCAGACAGTGCTACAGCACCCTGAACAGATCGCACAGTGCGACAGCACCCTGAACAGATCACACAGTGCTACAGCACCCTGAAGAGGTCGCACAGTGCTGCAGAACCCTGGACAGATCGCACAGTGCTACCGCACCCTGAACAGATCACACAGTGCTACAGCACCCTGAACAGATCACACAGTGCTACAGCACCCTGAACAGGCCACGCAGTGCGACAGCACCCTGAACAGGTCACACAGTGCTACAGCACCCTGAATGGGTCACACAGTGCTACAGCACCATGAACTGGTCACACAGTGCTACAGCACACTGAACAGGTCACACAGTGCTACAGCACCATGAACAGGTCACACAGTGCTCCAGCACACTGAACAGGTCACACAGTGCTACAGCACCCTGAACAGGTCACACAGTGCTACAGCACACTGAACAGATCGCACAGTGCTACAGTACCCTGAACAGGTCACACAGCGCTACAGCACCCTGAACAGGTCACACAGTGCTACAGCACCCTGAACAGGTCACACAGTGCTACAGCACACTGAACAGATCGCACAGTGCTACAGTACCCTGAACAGGTCACACAGCGCTACAGCACCCTGAACAGATCGCACAGTGCTACAGTACCCTGAACAGGTCACACAGCGCTACAGCACCCTGAACAGGTCACACAGTGCTACAGCACACTGAACAGGTCACACAGTGCTACTGCACCCTGAAAAGGTCACACAGCGCTACAGCACCCTGAACAGGTCACACAGTGCTACAGCACACTGAACAGGTCACACAGTGCTACAGCACCCTGAACAGATCACACAGTGCTACTGCACCCTGAACAGGTCGCACAGTGCTACTTCACCCTGAAAAGGTCACACAGTGCTACAGCACCATGAACAGGTCACACAGTGCTACAGCACCCTGAACAGATCACACAGTGCTGCACCTCCCTGAACAGGTCACACAGTGCTACAGCTCCGTGAACAGGTCACACAGTGCTACCGCACACTGAACAGGTCAGACAGTGCTACAGCACCCTGAACAGATCGCACAGTGCGACAGCACCCTGAACAGATCACACAGTGCTACAGCACCCTGAAGAGGTCGCACAGTGCTGCAGAACCCTGAACAGATCGCACAGTGCTACCGCACCCTGAACAGATCACACAGTGCTACAGCACCCTGAACAGATCACACAGTGCGACAGCACCCTGAACAGATCGCACAGTGCTACCGCACCCTGAACAGATCACACAGTGCTACAGCACCCTGAACAGGCCACGCAGTGCGACAGCACCCTGAACAGATCGCACAGTGCTACAGCACCCTGAACAGATCGCACAGCACTACAACACCCTGAACAGATCACACAGTGCTACAGCACCCTGAACAGGTCACACAGTGCTACAGCACCCTGAACAGGTCGCACAGTGCTACAGCACCCTGAACAGGTCGCACAGTGCTACAGCACCCTGAACAGGTCACACAGTGCTACAGCACCCTGAACAGGTCATGCAGTGCTGCAGCACCCTGAACAGATCGCACAGTGCTACAGCACCCTGAACAGGTCGCACAGTGCTACAGCACCCTGAACAGGTCGCACAGTGCTACAGCACCCTGAACAGGTCACACAGTGCTACAGCACCCTGAACAGGTCGCACAGTGCTACAGCACCCTGAACAGGTCACACAGTGCTACAGCACCCTGAACAGATCGCACAGCACTACAACACCCTGAACAGGTCACACTGTGCTACAGCACCCTGAACAGGTCATGCAGTGCTGCAGCACCCTGAACAGATCGCACAGCACTACAACACCCTGAACAGATCACACAGTGCTACAGCACCCTGAACAGGTCACACAGTGCTACAGCACCCTGAACAGGTCACACAGTGCTACAGCACCCTGAACAGGTCACACAGTGCTACAGCACCCTGAACAGGTCACACAGTGCTACAGCACCCTGAACAGGTCGCACAGCACTACAACACCCTGAACAGATCACACAGTGCTACAGCACCCTGAACAGGTCACACAGTGCTACAGCACCCTGAACAGGTCACACAGTGCTACAGCACCCTGAACAGATCACACAGTGCTACAGCACCCTGAACAGGTCACACAGTGCTACAGCACCCTGAACAGATCGCACAGTGCTACAGCACCCTGAACAGTCCACACAGTGCTACAGCACCCTGAACAGGTAACACAGTGCTACAGCACCCTGAACAGGTCACACAGTGCTACAGCACCCTGAACAGATCGCACAGTGCTACAGCACCATGAACAGGTCACACAGCGCTACAGCACCCTGAACAGGTAACACAGTGCTACAGCACCCTGAACAGGTCACACAGTGCTACAGCACCCTGAACAGATCGCACAGTGCTACAGCACCCTGAACAGGTCACACAGTGCTACAGCACCCTGAACAGGTCACACAGTGCTCCAGCACCCTGAACAGGTCACACAGTGCTACAGCAACCTGAACAGATCTCACAGTGCTACAAAACCCTGATCAGGTCACACAGAGCTACAACACCCAGAACAGATCGCACAGTGATACAACACCCTGAACAGATCGCACAGTGCAACAGCACCCTGAACAGATCGCACAGTGCTACAGCAATCCGAACAGATCTCACAGTGCTACAGCACCCTGAACAGATCACACAGTGCTACAGCACCCCAAACAGATCACACAGTGCTACTGCACCCTGAACAAATCGCACAGTGCTTCAGCACACTGAACAGGTCACACAGTGCTACAGCACCCTGACAGGTCACACAGTGCTACAACACCCTGAACAGGTCGCACAGTGCTACAGCACCCTGAACAGGTCACACAGTGCTACACCACACTGAATAGGTCACACAGTGCTACAGCACCCTGAACAGATCACACAGTGCTACAGCACCCTGAACAGGTCGCACAGTGCTACAGCACCCTGAACAGGTCACACAGTGCTACAGCACCCTGAACAGATCACACAGTGCTACAGCACGCTGAACAGATCGCACAGTGCTACAGCACCCTGAACAGGTCGCACAGTGCTCCAGCACCCTGAACAGGTCACACAGTGCTACAGCACCCTGAACAGGTCACACAGTGCTACAGCACCCTGAACAGGTCGCACAGTGCTACAGCACCCTGAACAGGTCGCACAGTGCTACAGCACCCTGAACAGGTCACACAGTGCTACACCACACTGAATAGGTCACACAGTGCTACAACACCCTGAACAGGTCGTACAGTGCTACAGCACCCTGAACAGATCACACAGTGCTACAGCACCCTGAACAGATCACACAGTGCTACAGCACCCTGAACAGGTCACACAGTGCTACAGCACCCTGAACAGGTCGCACAGTGCTACAGCACCCTGAACTGGTCACACAGTGCTACAGCACCCTGAACAGGTCACACAGTGCTACAGCACACTGAACAGGTCACACAGTGCTATATGGAGATGCTGGCGTTGGACTGGGGTAAGCACAGTGAGGGGTCTGTCGGCGCCGGGCTTGAGTCCAACCGATTTATTTGATTTTCTTTGTTCCGAACAGGTCGCACAGTGCTACAGCACCCTGAACAGATCACACAGAGCTACAGCACCCTGAACAGATCGCACAGTGCTACAGCACCCTGAACAGGTCGCACAGTGCTACAGCACCCTGAACAGATCGCACAGTGCTACAGCACCCTGAACAGATCGCACAGTGCTACAACGCCCTGAACAGGCCAGACAGTGCTACAGCACCCTGAACAGGTTACACAGTGCTACAGCACCCTGAAGAGGTCGCACAGTGCTACAGCACCCTGAACAGGTCACACAGTGCTACAGCACCCTGAACAGGTCACACAGTGCTACAGCACCCTGAACAGGTCACACAGTGCTACAGCACCCTGAACAGGTCACACAGTGCTACAGCACCCTGAACAGGTTACACAGTGCTACAGCACCCTGAAGAGGTCGCACAGTGCTACAGCACCCTGAACAGGTCACACAGTGCTACAGCACCCTGAACAGGTCACACAGTGCTACAGCACCCTGAACAGATCGCACAGTGCTACAGCACCCTGAACAGGTCACACAGTGCTACAGCACCCTGAACAGGTTACACAGTGCTACAGCACCCTGAACAGATCACACAGTGCTGCACCTCCCTGAACAGGTCACACAATGCTACAGCACCCTGAACAGATCGCACTGTGCTACAGCACCCTGAACAGATCGCACTGTGCTACAGCACCCTGAACAGATCACACAGTGCTACAGCACCCTGAACAGGTCACACAGTGCTACAGCACCCTGAAGAGGTCGCACAGTGCTACAGCACCCTGAACAGATCGCACTGTGCTACAGCACCCTGAACAGATCGCACAGTGATACAGCACCCTGAACAGATCACACAGTGCTACAACGCCCTGAACAGGTTACACAGTGCTACAGCACCCTGAAGAGGTCGCACAGTGCTACAGCACCCTGAACAGGTCACACAGTGCTACAGCACCCTGAACAGATCGCACAGTGCTACAGCACCCTGAACAGGTCACACAGTGCTACAGCACCCTGAACAGGTTACACAGTGCTACAGCACCCTGAACAGATCGCACAGTGCTACAGCACCCTGAACAGATCGCACAGTGCTACAGCACCCTGAACAGGTCACACAGTGCTACAGCACCCTGAACAGGTTACACAGTGCTACAGCACCCTGAACAGATCACACAGTGCTGCACCTCCCTGAACAGGTCACACAATGCTACAGCACCCTGAACAGATCGCACAGTGATACAGCACCCTGAACAGATCACACAGTGCTACAACGCCCTGAACAGGCCAGACAGTGCTACAGCACCCTGAACAGGTCGCACAGTGCTACAGCACCCTGAACAGATCGCACTGTGCTACAGCACCCTGAACAGATCGCACAGTGATACAGCACCCTGAACAGATCGCACAGTGCTACAGCACACTGAACAGATCACACAGTGCTACAGCACACTGAACAGATCACACAGTGCTACAGCACACTGAACAGGTCACACAGTGCTACAGCACCCTGAACAGATCGCACAGTGCTACAGCACCCTGAACAGGTTACACAGTGCTACAGCACCCTGAACAGATCGCACAGTGCTACAGCACCCTGAACAGGTTACACAGTGCTACAGCACCCTGAACAGATCACACAGTGCTGCACCTCCCTGAACAGGTCACACAGTGCTACAGCACCCTGAACAGATCGCACAGTGCTACAGCACCCTGAACAGGTCAAACAGTGCTACAGCACCCTGAACAGATCACACAGTGCTACAGCACCCTGAACAGGTCAAACAGTGCTACAGTACCCTGAACAGGTCACACAGTGCTACAGCACCCTGAACAGATCGTACAGTGCTACAGTACCCTGAACAGATCACACAGTGCTACAGCACCCTGAACAGGTCACACAGTGCTACAGCACCCTGAACAGGTCACACAGTGCTACAGCACCCTGAACAGGTCACACAGTGCTACAGCACCCTGAACAGATCACACAGTGCTACAGCACCCTGAACAGGTCACACAGTGCTACAGCACCCTGAACAGGTCACACAGTGCTACAGCACCCTGAACAGATCGCACAGAGCTACAGCACCCTGAACAGGTCACACAGTGCTACAGCACCCTGAACAGATCGCACAGTGCTACAGCACCCTGAACAGGTCACACAGTGCTACAGCACCCTGAACAGATCACACAGTGCTACAGCACACTGAACAGATCACACAGTGCTACAGCACACTGAACAGATCACACAGTGCTACAACGTCCTGAACAGGTCACACAGTGCTACAGCACCCTGAACAGATCACACAGTGCTACAGCACACTGAACAGATCACACAGTGCTACAACGTCCTGAACAGGTCACACAGTGCTACAGCACCCTGAACAGATCGCACAGTGCTACAGCACCCTGAACAGGTTACACAGTGCTACAGCACCCTGAACAGATCACACAGTGCTGCACCTCCCTGAACAGGTCACACAGTGCTACAACACCCAGAACAGATCGCACAGTGCTACTGCACACTTAACAGGTCACACAGTGCTACAGCACCCTGAACAGATCGCACAGTGCTATAGCACACTGAAAAGGTCTCACAGTGCTACAGCACCCTGAACAGATCGCACAGTGCAACAGCACCCTGAACTGATCGCACAGTGCTACAGCAAACCGAACAGATCGCACAGTGCTACAGCACCCTGAACAGATCGCACAGTGCTACAGCACCCTGAACAGATCACACAGTGCTTCAGCACCCTGAACAGATCGCACAGTGCTACAGCACCCTGAACAGATCACACAGTGCTTCAGCACCCTGAACGGATCGCACAGTGCTACAGCACCCGGAACAGGTCACACAGTGCTACAGCACCCTGAACAGATCACACAGTGCTACAGCACCCTGAACAGGTCACACAGTGCTACAGCACCCTGAACAGGTCACACAGTGCTACAGCACCCTGAATAGGTCACAGAGTGCTACAGCACCCTGAACAGGTCACACAGTGCTACAGCACCCTGAACAGATCGCACAGTGCTATAGCACACTGAAAAGGTCTCACAGTGCTACAGCACCCTGAACAGGTCGCACAGTGCTATAGCACACTGAAAAGGTCTCACAGTGCTACAGCACCCTGAACAGATCACACAGTGCTACAGCACACTTAACAGGTCACACAGTGCTACAGCACCCTGAACAGATCGCACAGTGCTATAGCACACTGAAAAGGTCTCACAGTGCTACAGCACCCTGAACAGATCACAGAGTGCTACAGCACACTTAGCAGGTCGCACAGTGCTACAGCACCCTGAACAGGTCACACAGAGCTACAGCACCCTGAACAGGTCACACAGTGCTCCAGCACCCTGAACAGGTCACACAGTGCTACAGCACCCTGAACAGATCACACAGTGCTACAAAACCCTGAACAGGTCACACAGTGCTCCAACACTTTTCCAATTGGAGGTCTGTCACCAGTGGTGTGCCGCAGGGCTCGGTACTAGGACCTCTTCTATTTGTAGTATATATTAATGACTTGGAAGAGGGGGTAGGTGGTGTGATCAGCAAATTTGCTGATGACACTAAGATGGTTGGATTGGCCGGTACTGAGGAGCAGCGCCTGGCAATGCAACAGGACATAGACAGGCTGGTAGATTGGGCAGATAGATGGCAAATGGAATTTAATCCGGAGAAATGCGAGGTGATGCACTTTGGCCGGAATAATGTGGAGGGGAGTTATACGATAAAAGGTAGAACTATCCGGAGTATAGATACGCAGAGAGACCTGGGGGTGCAAGTGCACAAGTCCCTGAAGGTGTCGGTGCAGGTGCAGAATGTGATGAGGAAAGCGTATGGTATGTTAGCCTTCATAGGAAGAGGTATAGAATATAAGAGTAGGAGTCTGATGTTGCAGTTGTATAGAACGTTGGTTAGGCCTCACTTGGAGTACTGCGTCCAGTTCTGGTCGCCGTACTACCGGAAGGATGTAGAGATCCTAGAGAGAGTGCAGAGGAGATTTACCAGGATGCTGCCTGGTATGGAAGGGCTGTCTTACGAGGAAAGATTGAACGAACTTGGGCTGTTTTCCCTTGAGAGACGTCGGCTGAGGGGGGATCTAATAGAGGTTTATAAGATTATGAAGGGGATAGATAGAGTAAATGGTGGTAAGCTTTTTCCGCTATTAGAAATGGATAGAACTAGGGGTCACGGGCTTAGGGTGAGGGGGGCTAGGTATAAGACAAATATTAGAGGGCAGTTTTTCACGCAAAGGGTAGTGGGGGTGTGGAATGCACTGCCGAGTAAGGTGGTGGAAGCAGGCACGCTAGGGTTGTTTAAGAGTCACTTAGACAGCCACATGAGCGGGCTACATATAGGGGGATATAGTAGGCCTTACTAAACATTGTAGGCTTGGGATTACGTTTTTGCCTCAGGGATGTTACAGTCTTTGCCTGTTTAATAATGAATTTTTTTGTCTCCACAGGCATTTAAGTCCAGCAAGGGGCATGCATGCGGCAGGTTGTAGTGGGCTGCTCTTGGACGTTGCTTCGGGAGTTGCCTATTGCTTCATGTCGTTAGTGTGCTTAAACTGGACCATCTCGAGGGCAACATGACAGCTCAGAGACTATCTCTGTTGCTGTGCGGACACATGGATTTGGGCCTGTGTCTGTGGGAGTTTGCACGTTCTCCCCGTGGTTGCGTGGGTTTCCTCCGGGTGCTCCGGTTTCCTCCCACATCCCAAAGATGTGCTTTTAGGCTGATTGATTGGGTACTAAATTGTCCCTAAATTGGACCTCCCTGATCCTCGCACATTAGGCGTAGACTAAAATCATGAATAGGTCACTGAGACAGTGGGACGGCGGTGCGGGCTCGTTGGGCCGAAGGGCCTGTTTCCCGTGCTGTGTTGTTCTTTGTTGTCCTTTGTTTTAACACCCTGAACAGGTCACACAGTGCTACAACACCCTGAACAGGTCGCACAGTGCTACAGCACCGTGAACAGATCACACAGTGCTACAGCACCCTGAACAGGTCACACAGTGCTACAGCACCCTGAACAGATCACACAGTGCTACAGCACCCTGGACAGGTCACACAGTGCTACAGCACCCTGAACAGGTCACACAGTGATACAACACCCTGAACAGATCGCACAGTGCTACAGCAAACCGAACAGATCGCACAGTGCTACAGCAAACCGAACAGATCGCACAGTGCTACAGCAAACCGAACAGATCGCACAGTGCTACAGCACCCTGAACAGGTCGCACAGTGCTACAGCACCGTGAACAGATCACACAGTGCTATGGCACCCTGAACAGGTCGCACAGTGCTACAGCACCCTGAACAGGTCGCACAGTGCTACAGCACCGTGAACAGATCACACAGTGCTATGGCACCCTGAACAGGTCGCACAGTGCTACAGCACCCTGAACAGGTCGCACAGTGCTACAGCACCCTGAACAGATCACACAGTGCTACAGCACCCTGAACAGGTCACACAGTGCTACAGCACCCTGAACAGATCGCACAGTGCTACTGCACCCTGAACAGATCACACAGTGCTACAGCACCCTGAACAGATCACACAGTGCTACAGCACCCTGAACAGATCGCACAGTGCTACAGCACCCTGAACAGATCACACAGTGCTACAGCACCCTGAACAGATCACACAGTGCTACAGCACCCTGAACAGATCGCACAGTGCTACAGCACCCTGAACAGATCACACAGTGCTACAGCACCCTGAACAGATCGCACAGTGCTACAGCACCCTGAACAGGTCACACAGTGCTACAGCACCCTGAACAGGTCACACAGTGCTACAGCACCCTGAACAGATCACACAGTGCTACAGCACCCTGAACAGGTCACACAGTGCTACAGCACCCTGAACAGATCACACAGTGCTACAGCACCCTGAACAGATCGCACAGTGCTACATGGATTTGTGCGTTTCCCCCCACCTGCTCCATTTCCTACCCACTGTGGAAAGATGTGTGCGTTCGGTGGATTGGCCATTCTATATTGTTCTTTTTGTGTGAGTGGGACTAGTAGATTTAAGCGCATGGGGTTCTGGTAATGGGGCCTGGGTGGGATTGTGGTCAGTGCACCCTCAATGGGCTGAATGGCCTTGTTCCCCACTGCGTGACTCTTTGATTCTCTTTGTCGGCTTGTATTAACACTGCAAAAGTATAACAAGTGAGCCAGAAAATATGTTGGAAGGTCCTTAGGAATCAATTGATTCCCAGGAACGTCCCAAGGCTCCTGAACCTTGTTTAAAATAGCCTCCTATATCCCTCCATTTCCATCCCGCTCATGCATCCCTTGGGATGCACGGCCTTCCTCCGCCAATCGGGAAGAGAAAGGATTTGTTGCCCAACTGGATGGCACTTTGACTATGAGCCAGGCAGTTTCTCCTTTCTTATTTTCAATATTGTTGCGTGAAGAGAAATGATCAAAGAAACTGAAAAAATAGCAATCTCTTTCCTTCAGTGTTCTGGAGATTAATAGCATCATAGAATCCCTACAGTGCTGAAGGAGGCCATTTGGCCCATCGAGTTGGCACCAGCCACAATCCCACCCAGGCCCTATCCCGTTAACCTCATCCATCCGAGCTAGTCCCCCAACACTAAGGGACAATTTAGCACGGCCAATCAACCTAACCCGCACATCTCTGGACTGTGGGAGGAAACCGGAGTACCCGGAGGAAACCCACGCAGACACGAGGAGAATGTGCAAACTCCGCACGGGCAGTGACCTAAGGCTGGAATTGAACCCGGGTCGCTGGTGCTGTGAGGCAACAGTGCTAACCCATTGTGCCCCTCAAATCTTCAAGACCAGAGACTCCAGGCCAGTTCTGGAGGGTTGGGAATCCTTCTTCAAAACCAAATCACGCATAGCGAGCAAAATTAATGTTCAAATTTTCACTTTAATGTTCATATTTTAATGTTTAGGGCGGCACGGTAGCACAATGGGTTAGCGTTGCTGCTTCACAGCTCCAGGGACCTGGGTTCGATTCCCGGCTCAGGTCACTGTCTGTGTGGAGTTTGCACATTCTCCTTGTGTCTGCGTGGGTTTCCTCCGGGTTATTTCCAACAATTGTTTCATGGTCATCGTTGAATCAGAGAACCCCTACGTCACAGAAGGAGGCAATTCGGCCCATTGAGTCTGCACCAGCAACAATCCTACCCCAGGCCCTATCCCCACGTATTTACCCTGACAATCCCTCTGACCTACACATCCCGGGACACTAAGGGACAATTTAGCATGGCCAATCAACCTGGTTCAATCGACCAAAATGCAACACTTCTCATTTATCTAAATTATACTCCATCTGCCATTCGTCAGCCCACTGGCCCAATAGATTAAGATCCCATTGCAATCGGAGATAACCTTCTTCACTGTCCACTGTGCCAACAATCTTGGTGTCATCTGCAAACTTACTAACCATGCCTCTTATATTCTCAGCCAAATCATTAATATAAATGACAAATAACAGTGGACCCAGCACTGATCTCTGAGGCACACCGCTAGTCACAGGCCTTTAGTTTGAAAAATCAACCCTCTCCAACCATCCTCTGGCTTCTGTCAAGAAGCCAGTTTTATATCTGTTTAGCTACCCCTTCCTGGATCCCGTGAGATTTAACCTAATACAACAACCTACCATGTGGTACCTTGTCAAAGGCCTTGCTAAAGTCCATGTAGACAACATCAACTGCTCTGCCCTGATCTACCCTCTTGGTTACCCCTTCAAGAAACCCAATCAAATTTGTGAGACATGATTTTCCACTTACAAAGCCTTAGTGACTGTCTCTAATCAGTCCTTGTGTCTCTAAATGCCTGTAGATCCTGTCTCTCAAAGTACCTTCCAACAATTTACCCACCACAGATGTGAGGCTCACTGGTCTGTAGCTCCCAGGCTTTTCCCTGCAGCTCTTTTTAAACAAAAAGGGCAACATTTACCACTTGTAACTGGATTGGGGATTCTACACTAAAGATCTGGTCATATGAGTTCAAATCCCAGCAAGGTGGTTGGAGAATTTAAATTGAATGAAATAAATAAATCTGGTGTAAAAAAAGCTCTCGTCAGTCACAGTGGAATGAATTTCAAAGGTTTTAGACTGTACAAGTATTTAGACTGTACATCCGTAAGATATGGGAGCAGGATGAGGCCATTCAGCCCATTGAGTCTGCTCTGTCATTCATTCTTGGCTGATAAGTTTCTCAACCCCAATCCTGCCTTTTCCCCGTAATATTTTATTCCCTCGCCAATCAAGAACCTATCTACCTCTGTCTCAAATACACTCAATGACCTGGCCCCTGGAGCTTTCTGTGGCAATGAAATCCATAGAATTCCATTCGATGGAGACACCGGAGTTTTACTGTCCATCCTCCTTGGGAATCGGAGCAGACGGAGGGGGAGCATTGAGAGGTCCTTTGACCTCGGGCGGAATTTTCCAGTTTCGGGATGAGCAAGGCTGTAAAGTCCTGCTCAGAGCCTTGCGCCATGACATAGTATTGGTCTCTTGTTAACTGCATAATTGTACGGTATGATAGATACAGGTCATGTGTGCACCTAGACACAACATGATGGATTCTGAGATGAAAAGCACATTGCTTTGGAAATATCAGGTTGCTGCAAAGATTCATCTGGTTGTCTAGTGTTCTTTAGGGAAGTGATTATTTGTCTGTGGCCAGTCCGGCCTACATCTCCACTCCGGTGGGGGGCGATCACTGGAGTAGCAATCTAGGAGCCTTCTGAGGGTTCAAATCCCACCCTTAAATAAAGTCAGTAATCAAAATAAAAGGCTCAATAATGGTAACCATGAAAATGTAAGACTAGAAGATATAGGAGCAGAGTTAGGCCATTCAGCCCATCAAGTCTGCTCCGCCATTCAATCATGTTTGATATGATTCCCATCCCCATTCTCCTGCCTTTGCCCAATGGCCCCCTGATCCCCTTGTTGATCAATCATCCCCTATCTCTGTCTTAAAAGACACTCAGTGACCTGACTGGCCTCCACCGCCCTCTGTGGTAATGAGTTCCACAGATTCGCCACCCTCTGGCTGAAGAAATTCCTCCTCATCTCAATTTTAAAGGACTGTTCCTTCACTCTGAGGTTGTGCCCTCGAGTTCTAGCCTCTCTCACTGGTGGAAACGTCCTCTCCACGTCCACTCTATCACGGCCTCTCAGGATTCTATAAGTTTCAATAAGATCACTCCTTCATCCTTCTAAACCCCATCGAGTACAGACCCAGAGTCCTCAACCGCTCCTCATTTGACAATCCCTTCATTTCTGGGATCATTCTCGTGAATGTTGTCGTAATTGTGTAAAAATCTCTTTAGTTCACTAATGCCTTTATTTTTCTCACAAGTTAATAAATGGACCAGCATTTATTACCCATCTTCAGTTGCCTGAGGGCAGCTGAGAGTCACCTACATTGCTGTAGCTCTGAAGTCACATGTAGGTCAGATCAGATGAGGACGACAGATTTCTATCCCTAAAGAGAACCAGATGGGTTTTTCTGACAATTGACAATTGGTTTCACGGCCATCAGCAGATTCTTAATGCCAGCTTTTCTTTATTGAATTCAAATTCCACTATCTACCCTGGCGGGGTTCGAACCCGGATCCCCAGAACATTAGCTGAGCTTCTGGATTAATAGCCTCATGATAATAGTCACACTCCAAAGATGTGTAGGTTAGGTGGATTGGCCATGCTAAATTGCCCCTTAGTGTCCAAAGATGTGTGGGTTAGGTGGATTAGCCATGCTAAATTGCCCCTTAGTATCCAAAGATGTGCTGGTTAGGTGGATTGGCCATGCTAAGTTGCCCCTTAGTGCTCAAAGATGTGTAGGTTAGGTGGATTGACCATGTTAAATTGCCCCTTAGTGTCCAAATATGTACAGGTTAGATGGATTATCCATGTTAAAATGCCCCTTAATGTCCAAAGATGCGCAGGTTAGGTGGATTGGCCATGCTAAATTGGCCCTTTGTGTCCAAAGATGTGCAGGTTAGGTGGATTGGCCATGCTAAATTACCCCTTAGTATCCAAAGATGTGCAGGTTAGGTGGATTGGCCATGCTAAATTGCCCCTTAGTGTCCAAAGGTGTACAGGTTAGGTGGATTGGCCATGCTAAATTGCCCCTTAGTGTCCAAAGATGTGCAGGTTAGGTGGATTGGCCATGCTAAATTACCCTGCACATCTCTGGACACTATGGGGCAATTTAGCATGGCCAATCCACCTAAGCTGCACATCTTTGTATAATAAGGGGCAATTTAGCATGGCCAATCCACCTAACCTACACATCTTTGGACACTAAGGGGCAATTTAGCATGGCCAATCCACCTAACCTGCACATCTTTGGGCACTAAGGGGCAATTTAGCATGGCCAATCCACCTAACCTACTATTTCTGCTCTCTCCCCATAAACTTTGATTCCCTTTGCCCCAAGCGCTATATATAGCTGCCTCTCGAGTATGTTCAATTAGCAGGTTAAATACATAGGAAAGCCACGCAGACACGGGGAGAACATGCAGGCTCCACACAGACAGTGACCAGAGCTGGGAATCGAACCCCGGTCCCTGGCGATGTGAGGCAGCAGCGCTAACCACTGTGCCACCGTGCCGCCCGATATGAATCGACCGTGGGGGTTTTACGTGAAGGCAACTTCATCCAATTAAGCCCAACAAGTACAACACACGACCCTCAGCTGAAGGAACGAGGTGTTGAGGGTAATATATCACAGGGGGCTATTAGAGGTGATTACTGTTGATGGATAGAAATGCGTTTGACGTGTAGGAGCTTGTATTTTTCGAGGCTGCCCTATATCGGTGATGTTTTGGATGCTGCAGTTATAATCAAATAGTTTTCGGAATAGCTGAGATGTGAAATTCTGTCACATCAGGGAATTGGGCGAGAGAACGTTAATCTGGCATCTATCAGGCTTGTGAAGACATGCCACTGGATCTGACTAACCTGAATTAATGATATGTAATGTCAATGATAAATGAGATTTTTTTTTTCAAAGTAACTCCCCGAGCACAAGACAGAAAAATTTAAATTCCGACAGTTAATGGCATCGCTTAAAACCTAGTATTCCGAGGACCAGGATTTACCAGTTAAAAGGATTGCGTGGCACTGAGTGCTGGAGGGGCCCTGGGTGAATAGCGTTAAGGATAATGAAACACGACACAACACGGATCAACAGCCAAAGCAGCCAACTCAGGATAGGTCCAAACTCAATTTCCCGTGGCCTGACGGGGAAAGGTTAGATCCCACTCTACTTGGGGAGCAATCAGAGAAGGATAGACGCAGCATGGGGAACACCAACACCCGCAAGTTCCCCTACACTTGGAAATTTATTAGACGTTCCTTCGCAGTTGCTGGGTCAAAATACTGGAATTCTCTCCCGGACAGGATTGTGGGTCAAACCCACAACACACGGATTGTAGCATTTCGCGAAGGGTCATAGGATCCATACAGTTTTGAAGGAGGCCATTCAGCTCATCAATCCCGTGCCGACATCAATCCCACCCAGGCCCTATCCCCATAAGCCCATGTATTTACCCTGCTATTCCCCCTGACATGAAGGGGCAATTTAGCATGGCCAATCCACCTAACCTGCACATCTTTGGACACTAAGGGGCAATTTAGCATGGCCAATCCACCTAACCTGCACATCTTTGGACACTAAGGGGCAATTTAGCATGGCCAATCCACCTAACCTGCACATCTTTGGACACCAAGGGGCAATTTAGCATGGCCAATCCACCTAACCTGTACATCTTTGGACACTAAGGGGCAATTTAGCATGGCCAATACACCTAACCTGTACATCTTTGGACACTAAGGGGCAATTTAGCATGGCCAATCCACCTAACCTGTACATCTTTGGACATTAAGGGGCAATTTAGCATGGCCAATCCACCTAACGTACACATCTTTGGACATTAAAGGGCAATTTAGCATGGCCAATCCCCCTAACCTACACATCTTTGGACATTAAGGGGCAATTTAGCATGACCAATCCACCTAACCTACACATCTTTGGACGTTAAGGGGCAATTTAGCATGGCCAATCCCCCTAACATACAAATCTTTGGACACTAAGGGGCAATTTAGCATGGTCAATCCACCTAACCCGCACATCTTTGGAGTGTGGGAGGAAACCGGAGCACCCAAAGGAAACCCACGCAGATACGGGGAGAATGTGCAGACTCCGTAAAGACAGTCCCTTGAGGTCAGAATTGAACACAAGTCCCTGGTGCTATGAGGCAGCAGTTTTATAACCACTTTGCTCATCATTACCTTTTCAAGGGCAACTAGGGATGGGCAATAAATGCAGGACAGATTGTGGAATTTGAATTCAATAAAATAATAACTGGAATTAAAAATCTACTGATGACTGATGGGCAGCACGGTGGTACAGTGGGTTAGCACCACTGCCTCACAGCTCCCGGGACTGGTCTGCCTTGTTGTCCAACGAGGGGCATACACGCGGTGGGTCGTGCTAGGGCTGCTCTTGGATGTTTCGAGAGTAGCCGAGTGCTTCACGTCGTTAGTGTACGCTTAAACTGGACCAGATGACGGGCAACACAACAGCTCCGTGACTCTCACTGTTTGCTGTGCAGATACATGGATTTGGGCCGGTGTCTGTGGGAGTTTGCGCATTCTCCCCGTGCTTGCATGGGTTTTCTCCGGGTGCTCCAGTTTCCTCCCACACCCCAAAGATGTGCTCTTAGGCTGATTGGTGTAACAAATTGTCCCTAAATTAGTCTTCCCTCAATCTTCCCCAATAGGCGTAGACAAAGGTCATGGGTAGAAGAGGGCACTCACAATGTTAAAATGGCGGCGCGGGCTCGTTGGGCCGAAGGGCTTGTTTCCCGTGCTGTGTTGTTCTTTGTTTTTTGTTCTTTGGACCTGGGTTCGATTCCCAGCTTGGGTGACTGTCTGTGCGGAGTTTGCACATTCTCCCCGTGTCCTCCAGGTTCTCCAGTTTCCTCCCGCAGTCCAAAAGATGTGTGGATTAGGTTGCCCATCAGCTATGGGCCAAATGTGGACAACTGGGACTGTCTCAGTGGTTCAAAAAAAGAGGCAGCATGAACAAGTTGGGCCAAAGGGCCTGTTTCCATGCTGTAAACCTCAATAACTCTGTGACTCTGTGTGAACTATGTCTGCACACCCATGCCTTTCACAATCTCAGAACATTCAATAGTGATTTACAGTCTCCACTGTCGGGGTGCGTAATTTCGGGATTGGCATCAAGCATCCCCTTGTGATCGCAGGGCTGATTACAGCAATACAGGATCTCCAAGAAGATCACGCATATCGACACAGACATCAAATTTCTACAAAGATACAGGAAAGACTCACCTGATGAAGGAGCAGTGCTCTGAAAGCTCGTGATTCCAAATAAATACATTGGACGTTAACCTGGTATTGTGAGACTTCTGACTGAAACTCAACAGCATCATTGATAAAAGCAAGTATCACAATGGCTTCCTGACTATCCTACTCACCTGCTCTGCTGACTTCAGGGGTTGGTGAGTAAGTACCCCAAGATCCATCTGTTTCTCTGAGTTCCCCAGTATCCTACCATTCATTAAATAATCCCTTGTTTTGTTATTTCTTCCAAAGTGCACCACCTCGCACTTATCAGGGTTAAATACCCTCTTCCACTGACCAACCCATCTATACCTTCCTGTAATCTTCACTATTGACCGCCCTACCAATCTTCATCTCTTTTGCAAACTTGCTCATCGTTCCCCCAAGTGATAATCTATATCATTTATGGAAATAAGAATGTTTGCTGGCGACACCACCGTGTGGGTCAGACCTTAAACAATGATGAAAAGGGACGACAGGAATGAGATAGAGAATCCGGTGAGCTGGTGCGGTGATGATAATCTCTCCCTCAATGTCAACAGAACAAAAGAGATTGTCATCAACTTCAGGGAGCATAAAGGAGAACCTGCCCCTGTCTACATCAACAGGGACAAGGTAGAAAGGGTCGAGAGTTTCAAATTCTTAGGTGTCCAGATCAGAGAAGAATGGGGTCCCTCCCAATGCCAACACTATAGTTAAGAAAGCCCACCAACACCTCTACTTTCTCAGGAGACTAAGGAAATTTGGCATGGCCGTTACAATTCCCAAAGATGCACCATAGAAAGCATTCTTTTTGGTTGTATCACAGCTTGGTATGGGCTCCTGCTCTGCCCAAGACCACAAGAAACTACAAAGGGTCGTGAATGTAGCCCAATCCATCACACAAACCAGCCTCCCATCCATTGACCCTGTCTACACTTCCCGCTGCCTCGGGAAAAGCAGCCAGCGTAATCAAGGACCCCACGCACCCCCGACATTCTCTCTTCCACCTTCTTCCATCGGGAAAAAGATACAAAAGTCTGAGGGCATGTACCGACCGACTCAAGAACGGCTTCTTCCCTGCTGCTGTCAGACTTTTGATACATTTAGCTGATCTTTCTCTATACCCTAGCTATCACTGTGACTCTACATTCTGCACCGTCTCCTCTATGTACTCTACGAACATTGACGTACAAGAAACAATGCTGTTTACTGTACCCCAACGCATATGACAATAATAAATCAAGTCAAATGATGGTACTTCCAACAGTGCAACAACCTGTCCTGATCGTTCTGTGCCAACTCTATAGTTAAGACAGCCAACAAATGCTCCTATTTTCTCAGGAGGTTAATGAAATTCGGCATGTCTGCTAAGACAAGCTGCGATGCCCATTTCAACTTCATCGCCATTGATGTAGACAGATGCATGTCCTCCCTCGCTGCTGCCCTCCAATGGGCAGCTACGGTGGCACAGTAGTTAGCACTGCACCAGGGACACAGGTTTGGTTCCCGACTTGGGTCACTGTCTGTGTGGAGTCTGCACATTCCCACACTGTCTGTGCGGCTGCTCTGGTTTCTTCCCACAGTCCAAAAGACGTGCTGGTTAGGGTGCATTGGCCGTGCTAAATTCTCCCCCTGTGCACCCGAACAGGCGCCGGAGTGTGGCGACTGGGGGATTTTCACAGTAACTTCATTGCTGTGTTAGTGTAGACCAACTTGTAACCAGTAAATAAACCTTGATTTTGCGTCTCTGAGGTGTCTGGAATTCACGACCCTCTCACTGGGGGGGTGAGAGAACATAGAACATAGAACACAGAACATAGAACATTACAGCGCAGAACAGGCCCTTCGGCCCACGATGTTGCGCCGACCAGTTACAAAAACAGTGACCCACTAGCCTATACCAATCCCTTTTCGTTCATAAACCTATCCAGAGATCTCTTAAATGCCCCCAAACTAGAGAGTATGAACCATTCAGAATATATCAGCTCCTTCCCAGGGGTAATGAGACCAGCTCCTGTATTTTGCTCTGTGTCTCAGTTACAATCTAAACAACACATTATTCTGCCCTCCCCTCCTTGGGCACCTCATTGTGTGTTGAAAATGAATCTTCTGCCTCACACTTTCTCGGATCTCGAACAAATTAATTAATCTCTCGCTGCTGCAGTGCTGACATCACATCAGCTCTTGGAGCTGTGAATTCACAAAGCAATAACTGTATTACTCCCGTAAAGAGGTATTTTATATTTTTGGGTAGAAAAAAGAGTTTCCATGGCCTGCACCGAAAAGAACATTTCTCTTAAGATTTTAATATGAATCTTGTAGAGATATTGAGAACAAGAAACACGGCAGCCTTCTGTCTGGGAAGGTATCAATGCATCAAGCACTCCCATGTCACTTGGAGGAAGGGTAAAGCTCCCTCTACACTGTCCCCCCATCAAACACTCCCAGGGCAGGTACAGCATGGGGTTAGATACAGAGTAAAGCTCCCTCGACACTGTTCCCCATCAAACACTCCCAGGACAGGTACAGTACGGGGTTAGATACAGAGTAAAGCTCCCTCGACACTGTTCCCCATCAAACACTCCCAGGACAGGTACAGTACGGGGTTAGATACAGAGTAAAGCTCCCTCGACACTGTTCCCCATCAAACACTCCCAGGACAGGTACAGTACAGGGTTAGATACACAGCAAAGCTCCCTCTACACTGTCCCCCCATCAAACACTCCCAGGACAGGGACAGCACGGGGTTAGATACAGAGTAAAGCTCCCTCTACAATGTCCCCCATCAAACACTCCCAGGACAAGTACAGCACGGGGTTAGATACAGAGTAAAGCTCCCTCTACACTGTCCCCATCAAACACTCCCAGGGCAGGTACAGCACGGGGTTAGATACAGAGTAAAGCTCCCTCTGCACTGTCCCCCATCAAACACTCCCAGGACAGGTACAGCACGGGGTTAGATACAGAGTAAAGCTCCCTCTGCACTGTCCCCCATCAAACACTCCCAGGACAGGTACAGCACAGATCAAATTGCATTAATATATCACCATTTACATCCTCAGGGGATTCCAATGTGTTTTGCTATTAACAAAGTAATTTTGAAATACTCTTATTCAAGTTAGCGGAATCTTAATACAGGTGTAGCTGGGAAGTCAGTGCGCAGGAACAACAGTTGTGTGACCCTCCCCTCCTTCTCCGCTCCCCTCGCCTCCCAGGTTACAGCATCCTGACTTGCACAAGTTGGATGCTTCATCTTGTGGCTGAGTCCAGAACCACAGGGCGGCATGGGGCACTGGGGCAGAACAGGATTGAAGGGCCAAATGGCCTACCACTTCTCCAATTTCATATGCCTGTACATAGTTCTTGGTACTGGGTGGAAACTTTCCTTCCTTGCCATGGGAATCGTAGCGGGTAGGGGGGACAGACCATGTGAGGGTCTGTTGACCTGGGGCAGGATTTTCCAGTGCTGAGGCGAGCGTGGCTGGAAAATCCCACCCTTCGGGTTAAAACATGCACCAAACTCCACACTGCAGGACAGCTTTAACCACCACCACTGCCCCCCCAGCACCCCCCGAGTCTCTCGAGAAGAAGGATCCTCCTTTCCAAAGGTGGGCGAAATCTTATCCACCCATCATAGAGTCACCAAAGACACTCAGTAGCCAATGAGCGCACAACAAACACCAAAAATTTCCAATATCGTTCACCGCAGACATTCTCCAGCACCGCTGAAAGTGAGCGGTGTCTCGGTTGATAATCCAATTCTCCGTTCTCATGTGCAGCTGGGGTGAGATCGGTGAATCCCGTCCCCACAGTTCCATCGAAACCCCCGGTGATAGACATCAGCGGGTAACTAAATCTGATGATATTTTTTGGGAAATCGCCGCTGCCCTGAGTTGAATAATGCGACTGGAATATTTTATACATCCGGTGAATCGAATCAAGCTTTGTGTTTAAGATCTGATGGAACCGCAGCCGGGTAGGACATCACCAATGTGACAGCGTGTGTTCCTCGGAGATGCCTAAAGCCATCATTTAGTGGCAGGATTTCGAACACTGAGACAAAGCTGACACTTAACCACGGATTAAATGCAGTGTAAACTGAAGGCTACACTACTTATTAATTACCCCTTGAACAGGGTACAACACAGGTTCCTCTACCAGTACGACAGCAAGTATCATACAAATGAGAATCCACATTTACTCTGCTAATCTCCCTGACAAATGGAATCCCTACAGTGGCCGTTCAGGTCTGCACCAGTAACAATCCCACCCAAGCCCTATTTCATGTTTATACTGCAAATTTATTCTGATACTCAGGGTCAATTTAGCGTGGCCAATCAACCTATCCTGCACACCTTCAGGCTGTGGGAGGAAACAACCTGAGCACCTGGAAGAAACCCACGCAGACACGGGGAGAATGTGCAGACTCCACAGCGGAAGTCACCCAAGACGGGAATTGAACCTGGGTCCCTGACGCTGTGAGGCAGCAGTGCCACCACGCAAAGTGGGCACCAAGGAGCAATCTGAGGGAGGTGATGGACCACGAATCAAGAAACTCAACAAATGCTCTGAGGGGCCCGGGTTCGAATCCCAGCTACACCAAATGGTTGAATTTGAATTCAATAATTACTGAATTACAATTACTTAATTACAATTAATAATTACAATTACTTTTGGAAGTAAGAATCTACTGATGACAATAAAACCAGTGTCGATTATCGGACACACCCATCTGGTTCACTAATGCCATTTAGGGAAGGAAATCTGCCATCCTTACCCGGTCTGGCCTACCCCAGAGCCACCGCAATGTAGCTGACTCTCAACTGCCCTTGGGCAACTAGGGATGGGCAAAAAATTCTGCCCAGCCAGCCTCGCCCATGTTCCACGAGTGAATGAGAAAAGGACCATTAATCCAGAAACTGAGCTAATATTCTAGGGACCCGGGTTCAAATCCCACCACGGCAAATGGTGGAATTTGAATTCAATCATAGGAAAAATCTGGAATTAGGAATCTCTTTATGACTATGAATCCATTGTCGATTGTCAGAAATACCCACCTGGTTCACTAATGTCCCTTTAGGGAGGGAAATCTGCCGTCCTTACCCGGGTCTGGCCTACATGTGACTCCAGAGACACAGCTGCCCTCTGGAATGGCCTGGCCAGCCACTCAGTTCAAGGGCAACTAAGGGGGTTGGGTAACAAATGCTGGACTTGTCAGTAAATGAATAAGAGAACAAAAGGTATCCCACTCACTTTGAGAATAAAACTTCATTGTTTGTTCCTATCATTTTCTATTACCTAACCTAAAGATTAACACTTGTCTTTGTTAATTAATTAAACTGAGCATATTTAGAGTATTTGAGAGATTAATATCTTTTCTTTTGTGGTGGGATGTCGGATTTGGCACCCTGAGTTGGCACACTGCACAGATGATGTAGGTGTTGCTTCTAGTGTCGGAGGTTGTGCGTTTGATATCGCCAGTATTTGCCAGAAATCTTACTGACGTTGTACTGGTGATGCTGTTGGTGGCATCTCGCTGGTTGGCACTGTTGCTGCTGCTGCTGATTGTCCTTCCTGTCTGTGTGGAGCTCGCACATTCTCCCCGTGTCTGCGTGGGTTTCCTCCGAGTGCTCCGGTTTCCTCCCGCACTCCAAAGACTTGTAGGTTAGATGCATTGGTTGTGCTAAATTCTCCGTCAGTGTAAGCCGAACAAGTGCTGGAATGTGGTGACTAGGGGATCTTCACAGTAACTTCACTGCAGTGTTAATGTAAGCTGACTTGTGACACCAATAAATAAATAAAAAATAATGTTTAAAACTATTTTCTCACTCAGAATAAGGGTGGTGTATTGTCAATTGATTAGAAATCCAGGGTCATGCTCTGGGGACCCGGGTTCCAATCCCAGCATGGCAGGGTGGCACAGTGGTCAGTACTGCTGCCTCACAATGCCAGGGACCCGGGCTTGGGTGAGTCTCTGTGTGGAGTTTTCACATTCTCCCAGTGTCTGCGTGGGTTTTTTCCGGGTGCCCTGCTTTCCTCCCAAAGTCCAAAGATGTGTAGATTTGGTGGATTGGCCATGCTAAATTGCCCTTTACTGTCAGGGGGTGTAACAGAGTAAATATGTGGATTTACAAGGGTAGGGCCTAGGTGGGATTGTGGTCGGTGCAGACTCGATGGGCCAAATGGCCTCCTTCTGCACTGGTAGGGATTCTATGATTCAGATGGTGGAATTTGAATTCAATAAAACATATCTGGAATTAAGAATCTACTGGTGACCATGAAACCATCGTCGATTTTTGTAAAAACCCATCTGGTTCACTCATGTCCTTTAGGGAAGGAAATCTGCCATCCTTACCCGGTCTGGCCTACATGTGACTCCAGACCCACAGCAATGAGGTTGGGTCTCTGCTGCCCTCAGGGATGGGCAATAAATGCTGGCCCATCCATAGAACATGGAACAGTGCAGGAACAGGCCTCAGGCCTGAGATGTTGTGCCCAACATGATGCCAACTTAAACTAAACCCTTCATAGAACATAGAACATTACAGCGCAGAACAGGCCCTTCGGCCCACAATGTTGCACCGACCAATTAAAAAGCAATGACCCTCTAACCTAAACCAATCCCTTTCCATCCATAAACCTATCCACGGATCTCTTAAACACCCCCAAACTAGGCGCATTTACAACTGCAGCAGGCAGGGCATTCCAATCCCTCACCACCCTCTGGGTAAAGAACCTACCTCTGACATCCGTCCTATATCTACCACCCCTTAATTTAAAGCTATGCCCCCTCGTGCTAGCTTTCTCCATCCGAGGAAAAAGGCTATCACTGTCCACCCTATTTAAACCTCTAATCATCTTGTATGTTTCAATAAGGTCTCCTCTTAGCCGCCTTCTTTCTAACGAAAACAACCCCAAATCCCTCAGTCTCTCCTCGTAGGACCTCCCCTCCATACCAGGCAACATCCTGGTAAACCTCCTCTGCACCCTCTCCAATGCCTCCACATCCTTCCTATAATGTGGGGACCAGAACTGCACACAATACTCCAAGTGCGGCCGCACCAGAGTTTTGTACAGTTGCAACATGACGCTGCGACTCCTAAATTCAATCCCCCTACCAATAAACACCAAGACACCGTATGCCTTCCTAACAACCTTATCGACTTGATTCCCAACTTTCAGGGATCTATGTACACATACACCTAGATCCCTCTGTTCATCAACACTATTCAGAGTCCTACCGTTAGCCCTATACTCTACACATCTGCCTGCCTTGCTCCCTATCCCCCATTCCTCGCATATTCATGGGCTTATACAAAAGCCTCGGAAATGCCCCTATCCTATCTGCCTCCACCACCACCCCTGGCAGTGCGTTCCAGACACCTACCATCCTCTGTGTAAAAGAAGCTGCCCCTTCACATCTCCGTTTAACTCCCCCCCTCTCTCCTTAAGTGCGTGTCCCCTAGTATTAGACATCTCAACTCTGGGAAAAAGATTCTCACCGTCAATCTTATCTCTGCTTCTCATCATTTTATAGACTTCAATCAGGTCTCCCATCTGCTGCTCCTGAGGAATGAATATAGTTTCTACATTAATGAATGTAGAAAATGTAGCTTGAATATAAGAACATAAGAACATAAGAAATAGGAGCAGGAGTAGGCCATCTGGCCCTTCGAGCCTGCCCCGCCATTCAATAAGATCATGGCTGATCTGTCGTGGCTCAGTTCCACTTTCCCGCCCTCTCCCCATAACCCTTAATCCCCTCTCTTATCAAAAACATGGACTATATTTAATGGGATTGAGGGTTATAGATAGGCCTGGTAGGTAGGGATAGGATCGGCGCAACTTGTGGGCCGAACAGCCTGTGAGTGCTGTAGTGTTCTATGTTCTTCTCGTTTGCTCATTGGTAATAGTCTTATTTCATTTATTTTAATAATTAAATAGTAATTTTATTATTTATCTATTAGTTTCACGGTAGGTTGACATTCACACTGCAATGAAGTTACTATGAAAATCCCCTGGTCACCACACTCCAGCTCCTGTTCGGGTACACTCAGGGAGGATTTAGCATGGCCAATGCACCCTAACCAGCACGTCACTGGGACAGTGGGAGGAAACTGGATCACCCAGAGGAAACCCATGCAGGCACGGGGAGAACATGCAGACACCACATTAACAGTGACCCATGCTGGGAATCGAACCTGGGTCCCTGCCGCTGTGAGGCAGCAGTGCTAACCACTGTGCTGACCTCGGAGTCTCATTAATATCCGGTGCTGAGTTCCAGGGCTGGATCCAGTACATGTACAGATTATCCTCAGGCTGGGATTAAGTTGAAGGGTTGGCCTCCTTCTACTTTGTGTCTCATTGAGCTGTTATCTCACTTCCTCCTGCTAAGTTGGAGGAAGCATCTCGCTTTGCAGAATTGTCTCAAACTTCCTTCTGTCCTGCAGGTGATTTCATATCAGCTTTGGATGTTGTCGAATGGAATGGTAGTACAGTATGGTTTGAATCTTTAGTTATCTCTCAGCATTTTCTGAGAACCCTCTTCAATATTTGGATGTCTCTTTCCGTAAACCTCTGCCCACTTTGGGTTTTTCTATTCATTCATGGGACATGGGCATCGCTGGATGGGCCAACATTTATTGCCCATCCCTAGTTGCCCTTGAGAAAGTAGTGGTGAGCTGCCTTCTTGAATTGCTGCAGTCCCTGTGCTGTGCGTTGACCATTAGGGAAGGAATTCCAGGATTTTGACCCAGCGACTGCAAAGGGAACAGTCCCAACCTCTCCAATCCAGCCTCATAACTCAAGTTTCTCATCCCTGGGACCATTCTTGCGAATCTCTTCTATGCTCTCTCCAATCTGTTCACATCCTTTCTGTAGTGCGGAACCCAGAACTGGACACAATATCTAACTAGTGTCTTGTATAAGCTAAGCACAACCTCCTTGCTCTTGTACTCTATACCCCTATTAATAAAGCCCAGAATGTTATATGTTATATTAACTGCTCTCTGCCACCTTCAGTGATCTACGTTCTATATACACCCAGATCCCTCTGCTCCTGCATCCCCGTTAAGAATTGTACCTTTTATTTCATATTATCTCTTCATGTTCTTCCTACTAAAACACATCACCTCACACTTAACATAGAACATAGAACACTACAGCACAAACAGGCCCTTCAGCCCACTAGTTGCGCCGATGATATCCCTACCTACCAGGCCGATCTATAACCCTCAATCCCATTAAATCCCATATACTCATCCAGAAATCTGTTAAAAGACCCCAGCGAGTTTGCCTCTACCACCACCGATGGCAGCCGATTCCACTCACTCACCACCCTCTGAGTGAAAAACTTATATTTTGGCCTTGGAGGGAGTGCAGAGGAGGTTTACTAGGCTGATACCGGAGTTGAGGGGGTTGAGCTATGAGGAGAGGCTGAATAAATTAGGCTTGTACTCGTTAGAGTTTAGAAGAATGAGGGGAGATCTCATTGAGACGTATAAGATGATGAATGGGATGAATAGGATAGAGGTGGAGAGACTCTTCCCGCTCAGAAAAGATAGTAGGACTAGGGGGCACAGCCTCAAGATAAAGGGGGGGGCGGTTTAGAACGGAGTTGAGGAGGAACTTCTTCACTCAAAGGGTGGTGAATCTCTGGAATTCTCTGCCCGTTGAAGTGGTGGAGGCTACCTAGCTAAATATTTTTAAGACGCAGGTTGATGGGTTTTTGATAAGCGAGGGGATTAAGGGTTATGGGGAGAGGGCGGGAATGTGGAGCTGAGCCAAGACAGATCAGCCATGATCTTATTGAATGGCGGGGCAGGCTCGAAGGGCTAGTTGGCCTACTCCTGCTCCTACTTCTTATGTTCTTATCTCCTCTGTACCTACTCCCCAGCACCTTAAACCTGTGTCCTCTCGTAGCGACCATTTCAGCCCTGGGAAATAGCCTCCAAGAATCCACCCTATCTATTTCTCTCAACATCTTATAAGCCTCTATCAGGTCACCTCTCATCCTTCGTCTCTCCAGGGAGAAAAGACCGAGCTCCCTCAACCTATCTTCATAAGGCATGCCTCCCAATCCAGGCAACATCCTTGTAAATCTCCTCTGCACCCTCTCAATAGCTTCCACATCCTTCCTGTAGTGAGGCGACCAGAACTGCGCACAGTACTCCAAGTGGGGTCTGACAAGGGTCTTATAAAGTTGCAGCATTACCTCCCGACTCCTAAACTCAATCCCTCGATTAATGAAGGCCAGTACACCATACGCCTTCTTGACCACATCCTCCACCTGCGAGGCCGATTTAAGAGTCCTGTGGACCCGGACCCCAAGGTCCTTCTGATCCTCAACACAGCTAAGACTCCTACCCTTGATATTATACTCCTCCATCCCATTGGAACTGCCAGGATGGACCACTACACATTTATCCGCATTGAACTCGATCTGCCACCTATCTGCCCACTCCACCAACTTGTCTCTGCCCTTTTGAAATGCCACACTTTCCTCCTCGAAGTTTACAATATTTCCAAGGTTTGTTCTCACGCCAAGGTGAATCATGAAATGTCCACCACGACATGCGCCTGGTGAGCAGAACCCATTGGAGGTGCAGAGTGGGTTCAGCCCCGAGGAAAGAGAGGGCAGTACCCTGGCATTACCCACTGCACCAGAGGACTCGGCATCAAGCTTGCTGAAATATTTGGGTCCTGCCAGTGTTGGTGTGATCTCCTCCATAGCCAGCACGGTGGCACAGTGGTTAGCGCTGCTGCCTCACAGCGCCAGGGACCCAGGTTCGATTCCCGGCTCGGGTCACTGCCTGTGTGGAGTTTGCACATTCTCTCCGTGTCTGCGTGGGTTTCCTCTGAGTGCTCCAGTTTCTTCCCATGGCCCGAAAGACGTGGTTGTTAGATGCATTGGCCAAGCTAAATTCTCCCTCAGTGTACCCGAATGGAATGTGGTGACTAGGGGATTTTCACAGTAACTTCATTGCAGTGTTAATGTAAGCCTACTTGTGACACAAATTAAACTTAAACTGTTTTTTGTTTCCTTCTTTATTCCATTTTCAAGGCAAGGATGCCATTTATTACCCATCCCTAGTCGCCCTTGAACTTAATGTCTCGCTCGGACATTTCAGAGGGGCAGTTGAGAATCAACCGCATTGCTGTGACTCTGGAGACACAAGTAGGCCAGACTGGGTAAGGACGGTAGATTTCCTTCCCTAATTGGACATCGGTGAACCAGAAGGGTTTTTCCCACAATCAATCAGAGCTGTCACCATTACCAAGACTAGATTTATATTCCCCCAGTATCTAAGCAGCACGTCTTTTCAAGGGCTGCTGTGGTGGGATTTGAACCCATATCCCCTGGGCTGCTGGGTCATGAGTCCAGCCACGTGCCACAATCTACCCCTTGGTGCTGGAGAACCATAAGCCTCAACTGCATTTGGAGGGTCACCAACACTTTCATCGTGTGTCTGTTTTTTAAGAAATCATTTACGGTACATGGACATCGCAGGCCAGACCAGCATTTATTGCCCATCCCTAATTGCCCCTCGAGAAGGTGGTAGTGAGCTGCCTTCTTGAACTGTTTCAGTCCATGTGATGTAGGTACATCCACAGCGCTGTTAGGAAGGGAGTTCCAGGATTTTGATCCAGCGACAGTGAAAGAATGGCTGATATATTTCCAGGTCAGGATGGGGAGAGGCTTGGAGGGCAACTTGCAAGGGGCAGGCCTGTGCAAGATACTCTATTGGCGAGTCAGTGCCAACTTGATGGGCCAAATAGCCTCCTTTTACACTGTAGGGATTTAGTTTTTAACTCATTCATGAGACATGGGCACCACTATCAGGCCAATATTTTTGCCCTTCCCTAGTTGCCCTTGGAGGGCAGTTGAGAGCCAACTGCATTGCTGTGGCTCTGGAGACACACATAGACCAGCCTGGGTAAGTCCGGCAACTTTCCTCCCCTAAAGAAACATTAGTGAACCAGATGGGTTTTTCTAAAAATGCTTATCAGTCAATTCTTAACTCCAGGTATTTTTTATTGAATTCAAATTCCACCATCTGCTTTGGTGGGATTTGAACCTGGGTCCACAGAACATTAGCAGAATCTCTGGTGTAATAGCCCAGCGATAACACCACGAGGCCATCACCTTCCCTGTGATGGTCCCCCTATTTGTCCACCACTCTTGTACTCGCCCCCCTCTCGGCAAACCAATACTTGTTTTTTTAAAAGTTGGGGCAGGTTGATAGCAAGAGCGGGGGCTGATAACCAAGCTGGAAATAATGAGTCAGATAGACCTGGCTGACGAGGTTAATGTGGCTGATCAGAGCTAGAGTAGGACTCACACAAGGACAGGTTCTGTTCTTATAAACCTCAGCTGGAGCAAATGGATTAGTGGGTGAGGTGGAGGGCTCTTGCAGGCTGCAAAGGGACATTGATAGGATGCAGAGCTGGGCCAAAAGGTGGCAGATGGAGTTTAACCCTGATAAGTGCGAGGTGATTCATTTTGGTAGGACAAACTTGAATGCAGATTCCAGGGTCAAGGGAAGGGTTCTAAGGAATGTGGAGGAAAAGAGAGATCTTGGGGTTCATATCCACAGATCTCTGAAGGTTACCACTCAAGTTGATAGAGCCGTGAAGAAGGCTTATAGTGTGTTAGTGTTTATTAACAGGGGGTTTGAGTTTAAGAGCCGTGGGGTTATGCTGCAACTATACTGGACCTTGGTGAGACCACATTTGGAATATTGTGTTCAGTTCTGGTCACCTCACTATAAGAAGGATGTGGAAGCATTGGAGAGAGTGCAGAGGAGGTTTCCCAGGTTTGGAGGGTAGGTCTTATGAGGAAAGGTTGAGGGAGCTGGGGCTTTTCTCTTTAGAGTGGAGGAGGATGTGAGGCGACTTAATAGAGGTTTATAAGATGATGAGAGGGATAGATAGAGTGGACGTGCAGAGACTATTTCCTCGGGTGGGTGTAGCTGTTACTAGGGGGCATAAATATAAGGTTCATGGTGGGAGATATAGGAGGGATGTCCGAGGTAGGTTCTTTACTCAGAGAGTGGTTGGGGTGTGGAATAGACTCCCTGCTGTGATAGTGGAGTCGGACACTTTAGGAACTTTCAAGCGGTTATTGGATATAAGAAGAACATAAGAACGTAAGAAATAGGAGCAGGAGTCGGCCATCCAGCCCCTCGAGCCTGCCCCACCATTCAATAAGATCGTGGCTGATCTGAAGTGGATCAGTTCCACATTCCCGCCCTCTCCCCATAACCCTTAATCCCCTCTCTTATCAAAAACCTATCAACCCACGTCTTAAAAATATTTAGCGAGGCAGCCTCCACCACTTCAACGGGCAGAGAATTCCAGAGATTCACCACCCTTTGAGTGAAGAAGTTCCTCCTCAACTCCGTTCTAAACCGCCCCCCTTTATCTTGAGGCTGTGCCCCCTAGTCCTACTGTCCTTTCTGAGCGGGAAGAGTCTCTCCACCTCTATCCTATCCATCCCATTCATCATCTTATACGTCTCAATGAGATCTCCCCTCATTCTTCTAAACTCTAACGAGTACAAGCCTACTTTATCCAGCCTCTCCTCATAGCTCAACCCCCTCAACTCCGGCATCAGCCTAGTAAACCTCCTCTGGAGCACACCAGAATGATAGGGAGTGGGATAGCTTGATCTTGGGTTCGGACATAGCTCGGGACAACATCGAGGGCCTAAGGGCCTGTACTGTGCTGTACTGTTCTATGTTTCGATGTAAAAGAGCGTAAGAAGGGAGAGAAAAAAGACCTCTGAAGACGTCAAGATAATCTTGGAGCTGATTTCACTTCTAGTTTCACCATAGTTAGGTCGAAGTTTTATTTTGGCAAAGTGAGGGAACCTTCTCGCAGTTTTCTTTCAAACACGTTCCTTTTACAAGCAGATGGCCTGGGCCAACAGAGCAGTGAGCCCTCTTACAGCACATTAACAAAAAAGTCAACACATCAGCCTTCAGGGGGATAGGTATTCCCACCAAGGGAGGAGTTCACCTTGAAGGAGGGCCTGCAGAGGTGAACTAATTGAAGTTTTCGAGATTAGAGAGGATAAGTAAGAAAGTTGGTCACGGCAGCAAGGGTTCAAGTCCCAGCGCCCACGAGCTAAAAACTCAACTAATTAAGAATTACGGAGGGGAATCAAGTGGAACTTCTCGAAGGACTGAGAGCACAATTCCCCCATCCCGACGCGCAGGTTTTTTTTGGGATGGGAAGATCGCGCGTCAGTCATTTTGCGGGATTCGCGCGTGCGTTCCCGTCACGCGCGCGTCTCCCACAGCCAGAGGCAGGAGCGGTGGGACTAACGGGAGGACAGGTAAGTGATTTAAATCTGCTTTTTTTGTATACTTTAAATGCCATTATCAGTCCCGGCGCAGGATTCTCCAGGCCCGACAGCAAGTCCCACCCCACCAGGATATCTCAGTGCTAGGTCCCCACTTGCGGGGAGCTAGGGGAGGGGGTCACCCCGTCGGAGTGAAGGGGGTGGCCAGGGACAGCGAGTTCTTGGGGTCACCCCCGCCTGCGCACGTTCTCCCCATGCCTGCGTGGGTTTCCTCAGGGTTGCTCCGGTTCCCTCCCACACTCCAAAGATGTGCGGATCAGGTTGATTGGCCAGGCTAAGAACATAAGAAATAGGAGCAGGAGTAGGCCATCTAGCCCCTCGAGCCTGCCCCGCCATTCAATAAGATCATGGCTGATCTGTCGTGGCTCAGTTCCACATTCCCGCCCTCTCCCCATAACCCTTAATCCCCTCGCTTATCAAAAACCCATCAACCCGCGTCTTAAATATATTAAAATTGCCCCTTTGTGTTGGGGGGGTTAGCGGGGTAAATACCTGGGGCTAAGGGGATAGGGCTTGAGTGGGATTGTGGGTAGGTAGAGACTTGATGGGCCAAATGGCCTCCCGCTTCTGGACTGGAAGGATTCTTTCATACCCCAGAAAGGGAGGCAGTTTCTCCGGTGTCAAAGGTGCTATGCGAATGCAGTTGTGCGAGGATGTGTTCTCCTTTGTCTTGGGCTAGAAACAAGTGCCCTGAGCCAAACTGAGGTAAAATTGGATAGCAGCAGAGAGAGACAGCGAGAGGAACTGAGCGTTGGCTGAGCGAGGGGGGGTGTTGGGAACAGATGGATTGACTCCTGCCGAGATAAGAGACATTTGGCCTTGGCGAGAGTTCAGGAAAACAAAGAGGGAAGGAAAAGGCTGTGAGGCTTCCAGGATCAGCTCAACTCGACAGTTCCAAACCCTCGCTGAAACCCTCTGCCGTAAGAGTGATTTGGAGGAAACTTGTCGGGAAACGGGGGAAGAACCCGGTGTGGAACATTCCCGTTTATCACACTTTTATTTCTTCCTGGGACCTGGGCGTCACTGGCTGGCCAGCATTTAGAACATAGAACGCTACAGCACAAACAGGCCCTTCGGCCTACGAGTTGCGTCGATCATATCCCTACCTACCAGGCCTATCTGTAACCCTCAATCCCATTAAGTCCCATGTACTCATCCAGAAGTCTCTTAAAAGACCCCAGCGAGTTCGCCTCCATCACCACCGCCAATTCCACTCACTCACCACCCTCTGAGTGAAAAACTTACCCCTGACATCTCCTGCTCCCCAGCACCTTAATCCTGTGTCCTCTCGTAGCGACCATTTCAGCCCTGGGAAATAGCCTCCGAGAATCGCTGATGACACTAAGGTCGGTGGTGTTGTGGATGGTCTGGAAGGATGGCAAAAGTTGCAGCAGGACATAGATAGGATGCAGGACTGGGCGGAGAAGTGGCAGATGGACTTCAACGCGGATAAATGTGTAGTCGTCCATTTTGGCAGAACCAACGGGATGAACGAGTACACTATCAAGGGCAGAAGTCTGAGTAGTGTTGAAGAGCAGAAGGATCTTGGGGTCCGGGTCCACAGGACTCTTAAATCGGCCTCGCAGGTGGAGGAGGTGGTCAAGAAGGCGTATGGTGTACTGGCCTTCATTAATCGAGGGATTGAGTTTAGGAGTCGGGAGGTAATGCTGCAACTTTATAAGACCCTTGTCAGGCCTCATTTGGAGTACTGTGCGCAGTTCTGGTCGCCTCACTATAAGAAAGATGTAGAAGCTATTGAAAGGGTACAGAGGAGATTTACAAGGATGTTGCCTGGACTGGGAGGCATGCATTATGAAGTTAGGTTGAGGGAGCTGGGACTCTTCTCCCTGGAGAGACGTAGGTTGAGAGGCGACCTGATAGAAGTTTATAAAATGTTGAGAGGAATAGATAGGGTGGACTCTCAGAGGCTATTTCCCCAGGTTGAAATGGTCGCTACGAGAGGACACAGATTTAAGGTGCGGGGAGGGAAGTTCAGAAGTGATGTTAGGGGTAAGTTTTTCACTCAGAGGGTGGTGAGTGAATGGAATCGGCTGCCGTCAGTGGTGGTGGAGGCGAACTCGCTGGGGTCTTTTAAAAGACTTCTGGATGAGTTTATGGGGTTTTATGGGATTGGGGGTTATAGATAGGTCTGTAGGTTGGTAGGTGTTGATGTGATCGGCGCAACTCGTGGGCCGAAGGGCCTGTTTGTGCTGTAGTGTTCTATGTTCTATGTTAATCCACCCTATCTATTCCTCTCAACATTTTATAAACCTCTATCAGGTCGCCTCTCAATCTTCGTCTCTCCAGGGAGAAGAGTCCCAGCTCCCTCAACCTATCCTCATAAGGCATGCCCCCCAATCCAGGCAACATCCTTGTAAATCTCCTCTGCACCCTCTCAATAGCTTCCATGTCCTTCCACATTTATTGCCCATCCCTAGTTATCCAAGGGCAGTTGAGAGTCAACCCCATTGCTATGGTTCTGGAGGCACATGTAGGCCAGACTGGGTAAAGATGGCAGATTTCCTTCCCTAAAGGGACATTAGTGAACCAGATGGGTTTTTCATAGAATCCCTACAGCACAGAAGGAGGCCATTCAGCCCATTGAGTCTGTCCTGACCATAATCTCACCCAGGCCTCACTCTTATAACCACACATTTACCCCACTTATCGCCCACCCGCTATTTAGCATGGCCAATCAATGTAACCCGCACGTCTTTGGACTGTGGGAGGAAACCGGAGCACCCGGAGGAAACCCACGCAGACACGGGGAGAATGTGCAGACTCCACACAGACAGTGACCCGAGGCCGGGAATCGAACCATAACCCCAGAACGTCTCACCCTTTCCCCTACCCAAAAAAAGAAACAACCCCTCTTTTATCTTGCTGCCAACTTTTGGCAGTGTTGTGCAAGAGACGTGGCAAACCTAGTTGTGCACAGCAAGATCCCACCAAGCGATCAAGGCCAAAACGATCTATTTTGGTGGGTGATGCTGAATGAGAGAATGATTCTGGACAGACGTGGTGGGGTGGGCAGGGGGAGGGGTTAACGGGTGAAGCAGGGAACTCCCACTTGGACCTGCTCCCAATAGCGCCATACCCGGGGGCGAGAGGAGCCTCTTTTCTCGCTATCGCTATACCAAAAGGCCGAGGTGGGATAGGCTTGGGTAGTTTTCGTTGGAGCAGAGAAGAACTGAGGGGCCATTTGATCGAAGATTCTGAGGGGCATGGGCAGTGTGGATAAGGAGCAGCAGTTCCCCTTAGCTGAAGGTGGGTCACGAGGGGACATAGGCTCCAGGTGAGGGGCAGGAGGTTCGGGATGTTGGGGGGGAGGGTGTGAGGAGTAACCTTTTTTACCCAGAAGGTGGTGATGGTCTAGAATGCGCTGCCTGGGAGGGTGATAGAGGTGGATAGACCACAACAGTGAAGGGAAAATTTGGTAGATGCGTTGGAGGAAGAGATTGTGTCAAGAGGCAGTTGATAATCAGTAGCCAGAGGACATGAACTCGGGCAAACTAAACAGAACAGGGAAACCTAGTGCAGAATCTTCCCAAAAGATTGAAGTGTCAAGGGAAGGCGATTGTGTATTATCGCCGCACTATGAATCCATTTGCCTCATGCTTTAGGGACCTGGGTTCAAATCCCACCATGGCAGTTGGTGGAATTTGGGTTTAATAAAAATATTATTGTAGGAATTACAAATCTAATGATGACCATGAAACCATTGTCGATTGGCGGCACGGTGGCACAGTGGTTATCCCTGCTGCCTCACAGCGCCAGGGACCTGGGTTCGATTCCCGGCTTGGGTCACTGTCTGCCTGCACATTCTCCCCATGTCTGCAGCAGTTGTGGACTCGCCAACTTTAAGGGCGTTCAAATGGTCAGTGGATAGGCATATGGATAACATTGGAATAGTTTAGGTTAGAGGGTCATTAGATTGGTTCCACTGGTCGGCACAGCATCGAGGGCCGAAGGGCCTGTATTGCGCTGTAATGTTCTACGTTCGAGATGCTCCAGTTTCCTCCCACAGTCCAAAGGTGCGCTGGCTGGGTCACTGCCTGTGCGGAGACTGCACATTCTCCCCATGTCTGCATGGGTTTCCTCCAGGTGCTCCGGTTTCCTCCCACAGCCCAAAGGTGCACTGGCTGGGTCACTGCCTGTGCGGAGACTGCACATTCTCCCCGTGACTGCGTGGGTTTCCTCCAGGTGCTCCGGTTTCCTTGCACAGTCCAAAGGTGCGCTGGCTGGGTCACTGCCTGTGTGGAGTCTGCACATTCTCCCCGTGTCTGCGTGGGTTTTCCCTGGGTGCTCCGGTTTCCTCCCACAGTCCAAAAACGTATGGGTCAGGTTGATTGGCCATGCTAAATTGAACCTAATGTCAGGGGCACTGGCAAGGTAAATGTGTGGGGTTGCAGGAGTGGGATTTGGGTAGGATTGTGGACAGTACAGACTCAATGGGCTGAGTGGCCTCCTTCTGTACTGTAGGGATTCTATGAAAGCCCAGATTACCAGTGTCCTTAGCTTGGTTTGACCTACATGTGACTCCAGAGCCACAGCAATGTGGTTAACTGCTGACTGCCCTCAGGCAACTAGGGATGGGCAAAAACCTCTGGCTCAGCTGGTGATGCCCATATCCCATGTATGAATGTAAGTGCCATGGGAGTGCAATATGGGGATATTCCATGCTGGATTTTTCTGAGCCAGCTTTGCAATGCAACCTTCCCACACTCTAACAGCTGGGAGATTAGTGTGTATCCTGAGTCTGCCCTCCACCCCCCCATTCCCCTCCCACCTGCAAGGACATACCCCTCCCTCACCCAGTGGCAGATTAACGACCACCCAGACCCCTAGGCTGAGCTTTAGTAAGGCCCCCTGACCCTTCTCCCCCACCGCCCCACCCTTCATTGAATAGAATAAAGTGACGTTAGATAACTTATATCATTGTAGGATGTATAATGTGCTACATGTATAGTATCATTATATGAAGCAATTACAGCCCTTTTGTTAATTTATTTTTCATTTTTGAAATTTGACGAATCTTTCAACAGGACTAATCTCACGCACACATCGAAAAATGCAAGACAGTCGATCCACGTGTGAAATATCAGGGGTTGGATCCACAGATATTGAAAAATATTTGGCTTCTTTGAGTTCCGAAATAATTTCCTCTAACGCCTTCTGTCCAAATATTTCAATCAGCTCATACTGTGGATGGAAGGTAGGACACAGAGCCCTTAGTCTTATTGGGCGGCACGGTAGCACAGTGGGTTAGCACTGCTGCTTCACAGCTCCGGGGTCCTGGGTTCGATTCCCGGCTCGGGTCACTGTCTGAGTGGAGTTTGCACATTCTCCTCGTGTCTGCGTGGGTTTCCTCCCATAGCCCAAAGATGTGTGGGTTAGGTTGATTGGCTATGCTAAGAAATTGGCCCCTTAGTGTCCAGGGATGTGTAGGTTAGAGGGATTAGTGGGTATAATATGTTGGGATATGGGGGTCGGGCCTGGGTGGGATTGTGTTCGGTGCAGACTCGATGGGCCGAAGGGCCTCTTTCTGCACTGTAGGGTTCTATGGTTCTATTCCCATTCATTCCAATATGAGTTGCCCAAAAGAGGATTGAATTGCGCTAACAATTCTAGTCCAGAAAAATTGTCACTGTTCGGTGATCTGATACACTCGTTGTGTCCCCTAAAGCCTAGTCCCCGCTCAGCAAGAGATTTAATTGTAGCAACATCCCCTTTCCAAAAGTGCTTTCGTGTAATCACATTCCAACTGGTATTGTCGTGTAATCAAGCTGTTTACACATCCAATATCTTGTGGTGAGGGTAATGGTCACATCCTGATGACCTTGGTCATTTCCACAGCTTTCTAATCTTTGACTTGCATTTTTCCAGTTAGAGAAGCCACGCCTTGAGAAAGCATGTTCTTCACCTAGAAACAGTTTGCAGAATGACTTACCTGTGCTTATAGGACCCTACAGTGCAGAAAGAGGCCCTTCAGCCCATCGAGTCTGCACCGACCACAATCCCACCCAGGCCCTACCCCCATATCCCTACATACTATACCCACTAATCTACGCATCCCCGGACACTAAGGGGTAATTTTAGCACGGCCAATCAACCTAACCCGCACATCTTTGGACTGCAGAAGGAAACCAGAGCACCCGGAGGAAACCCACGCAGACACGAGGAGAATGTGCAAACTCCACACAGACGGTGACCCGAGCCAGGAATCGAACCCAGGCCCCTGGAGCTGTGAAGCAGCAGTGCTAACCACTTGTACTGCTGTGCTACTGGAGGCAGTGGTGAAAGCCATTGTGCTGTGGTGTGGGACTAATATTATATAAGGGTGAACGTTGAATAGAAGTACTACATGTAACTAATATGCACTAAAATAAGTATGTATACACGTTATAGCATGATAGTAAACTCTTTGTTGCATTTATTTTGTGTTTATTTGCATGTAGTACAAGTCTGGGGGTGAAGCTTCTCTATTTATAGGTATTTGTCATATTAATTCACCCACAGGATGTAGTTATGAAAATTTCTTCACCCTTAAAAGGGTTAAACCAATTATTTTTTGCTCTCGCAACCCACCCCCCACCCCAGCAACGCCCCCCCCCCCCCCGCCACTCCCCCCACCCAGGCCCCTAGGCTTAAGCCTACTCAGCCTAATGGTTAATCCGTCACTGCCTCCCCACCCCCCCCCCACGACTCCACCTTCGGGCTGCCGCACCAACGTGGGTCACTGTACCCTTCACCCATCCCGAAACAAAGTGCCCTTGATCTCTGACACCACCAGGAAGTCCAGCCTAGTTCACCATCGAAACTTTTTAATTCTCATTATAATGCAAGTGATTCAGTGCTGCGAACCCTCCTCCCCCCAGGGCCAAGAGGTGTGCGGGGCCCAGAATGGGTTGCCAGTCTCCACCTCCGCTCGTAGTTTCTCTGCCAACAGTGGGTGGTTACTGCTGACATTGAACTCAATGAGAAGACAGTGTTTGATGCCCACATCCTTCCCACTGATCCTGCTCAGACGCGGCGTACCAGCTGTTTAACAATCATCAAGCAAACAACAGAACAAAGAACAGATCCTCCTGGGGGCCAGCGTTCATTGTTAATCCTTTTCCCCTTTAACTCACAGGAGAGCGAGGTCAGGGGTTGGACACTGTTCGAAAATAATAGGCTGGTGTTCCCGGCAGGGTCATTTCTGATGGAGCTGAGGAGAATCTTTCCTCTCCCCTAGAGGGACGCGGGATTCTCCAGTCCAGAGACTGCACATTCTCCCCGTGTCTGCTTGGGTTTCCTTGGGGTGCTCCGGTTTCCTCCCGCAGTCCGAAAGACGCACTGGTTATGTGCATTGGCCGTGCTAAATTCTCCCTCAGTGTACCCGAACAGGCACCGGAGTGTGGCAACTAGGGGATTTTCACAGTAACTTCATTGCAGTGTTAATATACAACAGGTTTATTTGGTAGCATGAACTTTCGGAGCACTGCTCCTTCATCATAGAACATGGAACATAGAACATTACAACGCAGTACAGGCCCTTTGGCCCTCAATGTTGCGCCAACCTGTGAAACTAACATAAGCCCATCTAACCTACACTATTCCAATATCATCCATATGCTTATCCACTGACCATTTAAATGCCCTTAATGTTGGCGAATCCACAACTGCTGCAGGCAGGGCATTCCACACCCTTACTACTCTGAATAAACTAGGCTTGTACTCGTTAGAGTTTAGAAGAATGAGGGGAGATCTCATTGAGACGTATAAGATGATGAATGGGGTGGATAGGATAGAGGTGGAGAGACTCTTCCCGCTCAGAAAGGACAGTAGGACTAGGGGGCACAGCCTCAAGATAAAGGGGGGGGCGGTTTAGAACGGAGTTGAGGAGGAACTTCTTCACTCAAAGGGTGGTGAATCTCTGGAATTCTCTGCCTGTTGAAGTGGTGGAGGCTGCCTCGCTAAATATTTTTAAGACGCGGGTTGATGGGTTTTTGATAAGAGAGGGGATTAAGGGTTATGGGGAGAGGGCGGGAAAGTGGAACTGAGCAGCGACAGATCAGCCATGATCTTATTGAATGGCGGGGCAGGCTCGAAGGGCTAGATGGCCCACTCCTACTCCTATTTCTTATGTTCTTATGTTCTTATGGAGGCTGATGAAGGGGCAGCGCTCTGAAAGCTCGTGCTACCAAATAAACCTGTTGGACTTTAACCTGGTGTTGTGAGACTTCTTACTGTGTTTACCCCAGTCCAACGCCAGCATCTCCATTTCAGTATTAATGTAAGCCTACTTGTGACACTAATAAATAAACTTTAAAACTTTGCCATTTAATTCTGGTCACCACATTACAGGGAGGACGGGGAGGCTTTGGAGAGGGTGCAGAGAGGTTTACCAGGATGCTGCCTGGATTAGAGGATGTGAGCTTTAAGGAGAGGCTGGAAAAACTGGGGTTGTTTTCTCTGGAGCTAAGGGGAGACCTGGTAGAAATCTATAAAACGATAAGAGGTAGGGATGGGGTTACAGTCAGAAACTTTTTCCCAGAGCTGAAATTTCTAATACTCAGGGGTATGCACTTAAAGTGAGAGGGGGAAAGTTCAGAGGAGATGTGAGGGGCACGTTTTTTGCACAGAGAATGGTAGGTGTCTGGAGCGCGCTGCCAGGGGTGGTGGACAGAGGCAGATATGATGTGGGTGTTTAAGGGGCTTTTAGATAAGCACATGAAGTTGCAAAGATTAGAGGGATATGGACCAAGACCAGGCAGAAGGGGCAAGTTTAGTTTGCGATCACGCTCGGCACAACATCCTGGAGAATGTGCAAACTCCACGCAGACGGGGATCCAAGCCGGGATTCGAACCTGGGTCGCTGATGCTGGGCTCACCACTGTGCTGGAATTATCAGGGGAATAAAACAAGTAAAACTTTCCATGCTGGAATCCCATCCGAAATTGTACCGAGTGCCCACGGAGGCACCTTTTTGGAGTTAAATTATTCAGCAACATTGTCAGGAGAGGCAAGTGTGTTGATTTTGTTTCCTCCAGTTGTGTTTGCTCTGACTGGCGAGTAACTTGTTTTGTAATGATTGGAATGTTACGCCTGGGCTCCGCAGAGTGCAAATGGAGTATGGGGGTTAATCCTGATTGACGACTGAGAGTCTCCAAGGGATTATAGTGAGTGCCCCGGCACCTGCCTCTGTCTTCCTGCTGCAGGTATTAGGGCCAGTGAGCGCATTGTAACAGACAGAACTTCATTGATCACGGAAACTTCACAGTTTTACAAAGCGTTTGTTTGCAGCACTGTTCAGCGTGGCTATGTTGAGGCTTTTTGACGAATTAAATCCCTGACAATTATAATTTGTGGGGGAGGGAGGCTCAGTGCAAATCTGCCAAACACTGTCCGCTAAAAATCTCACAGTCGGCATTTCCACAAGCCTTGATGTCGCTGTGCGCTCAAAGTTAAGAGAGGGTGTGTGTGTGACCCTCCCTGATTCCAAAGCAAAGCCCCAGGCACTGACATCCAGTTCAGGCCCAGATGTGACCCCCAATTTAGGCCTTGAACTGGCTCTTAGAAGCACCATTTTTCCCTACAGTGCAGAAGGAGGCCATTCAGCCCATCAAATCTACACCAACTCTCCAAAAGATCGTCTTTCCCAGGCCCACTCCCCACTCTACCCCCATAAAGCTGAACATTTAGCATGGCCAATCCACCTAACCTACACATCTTTGGACACTAAGAGGCAATTTAGCATGGCCAATCCACCTAACCTACACATCTTTGGACACTAAGAGGCAATTTAGCATGGCCAATCCACCTAACCTGCACATCTTTGGACACTAAGGGGTAATTTAGCATGGCCAATCCACCTAACCTGCACATCTTTGGACACTAAGGGGCAATTTAGCATGGCCAATCCACCCAACCTGCACATCTTTGGACACTAAGGGGTAATTTAGCATGGCCAATCCACCTAACCTGCACATCTTTGGATACTAAGAGGCAATTTAGCATGGCCAATCCACCTAACCTGCACATCTTTGGACACTAAGAGGCAATTTAGCATGGCCAATCCACCTAACCTGCACATCTTTGGACACTAAGAGGCAATTTAGCATGGCCAATCCACCTAACCTACACATTTTTGGATACTAAGGGGCAATTTAGCATGGCCAATCCACCTAACCTGCACATTTTTGGATACTAAGGGGTAATTTAGCATGGCCAATCCACCTAACCTGCACATCTTTGGATACTAAGAGGCAATTTAGCATGGCCAATCCACCTAACCTGCACATCTTTGGACACTAAGAGGCAATTTAGCATGGCCAATCCACCTAACCTGCACATCTTTGGACACTAAGGGACAATTTAGCATGGCCAATCCACCTAACCTGCCCATCTTTGGAGTGTGGGAGGAAACTGGACCACGCAGAGGAAACCGTCGCAGACACAGGGAGAACAGGCAAACACCAGAATTAAACCCGGGTCCCTGATGCTGTGAGGCAGAGTGCTAACCACTGTGCCGCCCTCACCGAAGCTGAGTTTTAAACAGCGAGCTCAGTCCTGAGCCTCTCCCATGTAGGCTGGGCCGTAGTGGCTCACCACACAATGGACGGTGTCCTCAGTGTGAAGGAGGAGTTCTGCTTCCACTCGGGCTGGTCAGTCACTCCAGCCTGAACTGGACAGGCAGCTGTGACCAGCGAACTGGTCAGGCTGAAGCCAGGTTCTCCACCTTATTGGTCCCCTCCCCACCTGCTGTAGGCCCAGGCTGGTAGATAGGTCCTTCAGGCCTCGGCCTACTCAGGCAGCTCATTGTACTGATCCACTCTCGATAATGGAGACTGAAGGCCAGCAGCCAGGGGGACACAATATGTCTCTCTTTCCTCACTTTTGTTTCTCTGCACCATCTTCTTCACCCTTTCTCCAGATCCACCATTTATTCTACTCTTTATTTCCTTCCCATTTGTTGTTTCCGTTCTTCTTTTCCTCTCTACCTCCATTCTTTCTGATCTCTCGCCTCTACTCTCTTACTCCACACCCCCTCCCTCCCTCTCACTCCCACTCTCCCTTCCCCTCTGTGCCCTCGCCTCCCCTCTCCACCCCTCTCACCTCCCCTCCTCTCTTTCTCTCCCCTCCCTTCCGCTCTCCTCTCCTCCCCTCCCTTTCCCACTCCTCCCCTCCCTTCCCCTCTCCTCTTGTCTCCTTCCCTCCTCAGCTCTCCTCCTATGTCCCCTCCTAGCTTCCCTTCCCCCTCCCCTACAACTCCCCTCTCTTTTCCCCTCCCTCTCCTCTCTTCCCCTCCTTTTCCCACTCCTCCCTCTCTTCTCCTCTCCTTCCCTCCTCTATCCTCCTCTGTCCTCCCCTACCCTTCCCTTCCCTCTCCTACAACTCCCCTCTCTTTTTCCCCTCCCTCTCCTCCCCTCCCTCTCCTCTCTTCCCCTCCCTGTCCCACTCCTCCCCCTCTTCTCCTCTCCTTCACTCCTCTGTCCTCCCCTACCCTTCCCTTCCCCCTCCTACAACTCCCATCTCTTTTTCCCCTCCCTCTCCTCTTCTCCCTCTCCTCTTTCCCCCTCTGTCCTCTCCTATCCTCCCCTTCCACCGCCCCAACCCTCCCTTTCCCCCCTCCCTCTCCTCCTCACTTTCCCTCTCCTCTCCTCCACTCTCCTCCCCTCACCTCTTCATTCTCTCTCTTCTTGCCCTTCTGGACACTGCTCAATCCCCCCACCCCCACCCCTGCCCCCTCCCCCACTCCTCCTCCTCCTCCTGCTCCCCCAGTCTTTGCACTGTCTCCCCAAGCTATTTGAGGCTAGCTCTAATCTAATCACCTCCCAGACTTCCAGTCGCCCCTAGTCCCACTCCAGGGGCTACAGCGAGGACTTCAGAATCTTCAGTTATTTATTGGAAGCGGATGCTTAATGGGGATAGTTACGGAACACACTGCAGTGTATTCAGTTTAAGTAAAACATTGTTTTATAGTTACAGTGCGGTCTGTGAGTGTTGGAAAGGTTGCTGAGCCTATAGGCTCAGACAGATCAATAAACCATTTGGAGGTTAGAACTGAGCTCTCCCATAACGCACCTGGTTAAGAAAATGATTAACTTGGAGCCTCAGGCCAGGTTTCTTTGGACACTAAGGGGCAATTTAGCATGGCCAATCCACCTAATCTGCACATCTTTGGACACTAAGGGGCAATTTAGCATGGCCAATCCACCTAATCTATACATCTTTGGACACTAAGGGGCAATTTAGCATGGCCAATCCACCTAATTTACACATCTTTGGACACTAAGGGGCAATTTAGCATGGCCAATCCACCTAACCTGCCCATCTTTGGACACTAAGGGGCAATTTAGCATGGCCAATCCACCTAACCTGCCCATCTTTGGACACTAAGGGGCAATTTAGCATGGCCAATCCATCTAACCCGCGCATCTTCGGACACTAAGGGGCAATTTAGCATGGCCAATCCACCTAACCTGCACATCTTTGGACACTAAGGGGCAATTTAGCATGGCCAATCCAACTAACCTGCACATCTTTGGACACTAAGGAGCAATTTAGCATGGCCAATCCACCTAACCTGCACATCTTTGGACACTAAGGGGCAATTTAGCATGGCCAATCCACCTAACCTGCACATCTTTGGACACTAAGGGGCAATTTAGCATGGCCAATCCACCTTACCTGCACATCTTTGGACACTAAGGAGCAATTTAGCATGGCCAATCCAACTAACCTACACATCTTTGGACACTAAGGGAGAATGTAGCATGGCCAATCCAACTAATCAGCGTATTTTACGGACTGTGGGAGGAAACCGGGGCATAGAATCATGGAATCCTATACTGCAGAAGGAGGCCATTCAACCCATCGAATGTGTGCACCGACCACAAACCCACACAAGCTCTGTCCTCACAACCCAATGTATTTACCTTGGCTAGTCCCTTACAATAAGGGACAATTTAATATGGCCAATTCACCTAACCCACATGTCTTTTGAGACTGTGGGAGGAAACTGGAGCACCTGCTGGAAACCCACGCAGACACGGGGAGAACATGCAAACTCCACACAGACAGTGACCCAAACTGGGAATCAAATCCGGGTCCCTGGCACTGAGAGTCAACAGTGCCAACCACTGTGCCACACCAAAAGGCAGAATGGCCTTCGACCCTGCTGTAACCTCCCGTTAATCCATGATATCGATGTCAGAATATTCAAATATGTGGGGAACCCTGGCTACCCTTTTCCTGGAGAATAACGCCAAGGACTCTGTTTAAATTAGAGTTAGTTTAAAATCTCATCAACAAACTTGACAGTGAAGAAAAAAAATCAATTGGTTACTTTCAAGAAACAATTTAGATTCATTAAGCTGCCACAATGTCTGGAGGTTCGAGGAAGATAAGTGCACATTATTTAACAGAGCGAAACCTGTAAATTAGAGATGGTACACAATTCTGAGCACAGCACCCTTTCACATCAGGTATTAACCTTGGAAGGAATGTACTTCAGATTCACCAGAAACATTCGATCATGAGGAACAATTCCTTCACTTAGCTTCCATTCCTGGGAATGTCGAAGATTAAGGGGTGATTCAGTTGAGGGTATTATTATTCCCAAAGGAATCAACAGGATCATGGAATCCCTACGGTGCAGGAAGAGGCCATTCGGTCCATCAAGCCTGCACTGACAGCAATCCCACCCAGGCCCTACCCCCGTAATCCCACATATTTACCTCACTAATCCCTCTGACACTCAGGGGCAATTTAGCATGGCCAATCCACCTAACTTGCACGTCTTTGGTCATTAAGGGGCAATTTAGCATGGCCAATCCCCCTAACCTGCACAATTTGGTCACTAAAAGGCAATTTAACATGGCCAATCCACCTAACCTGCGCATCTTTGGACACTAAGGGGCAATTTAACATGGCCTATCCCCCTAACCTGCACATCCTTGGACACTAAGGGGCAATTTAGCATGGCCAATCCACCTAACCTGCACATCTTTGGACACTAAGGGGCAATTTAGCATGGCCAATCCCCCTAACCTGCACATCTTTGGACACTAAGAGGCAATTTAGCATGGCCAATCCACCTAACCTGCACATCTTTGGACATTAAGGGGCAATTTATCATGGTCAATCCCCCTAACCTGCACATCTTTGGACATTAAGGGGCAATTTAGCATGGCCAATCCACCTAACCTGCACATCTTTGGACATTAAGGGCCGATTTAGTGTACCCAAACAACTTAATCTGCACATTTCTAAGGGGCAATTTAGTATGGCCAAACCACATAACCTTAATATCTTTTAGACACAAAGAGCAATTTAGTATAGTTAATCCCTCTAACCTGCACATCTTTGGACACGAAGGGGCAATTTTAGCATGGCCAATCCACCTAGATCTGCATGTCTTTGGACTGTGGGAGGAAACTGGAGCACCCAGAGGAAACCCACGCAGACACGGGGAGAATGTGCAAACACCACACAGAAAGTCGCCCAAGGCTGGAATTGAACCTGGGTCCCTGGCGCTGTGAGGCAGCAGTGCTAACCACTGTGCCACCGATACTCAATAGGATATTTATCTCTGCAGGTGGAGGCATGTGGTGTTTTTGCATGTTAGGGATATGCAGGAATGACACAGCAGCTTCCATGTGTGTAATGGGAGTTCTGTTCTGCGCTCCCTTACGATTAGAGCAGATTTTCTCTGTTCAATTTCTTTGTGAAGCCCTCACAGCCAGACTTAACTAATCACACACAGTGAGCAATCAACAGGAACATATAATCAAGCACTGAACAATTCATTTGGTTTAATTTATTGTCGTCACATGTAATAACATACAGTGAATAGTATTGTTTCTTGCATGCTGTACAGACAAGCATACCATTCATAGAGAAGGAAAGGAGAGGGTGCAGAATGGTGTGTTACAGTCAGAGCTAGGGTGTAGAGAAAGATCAACTTAATGCGAGGTAGGTCCATTCAAAAGTCTGACAGCAGCAGGGAAGAAGCTGTTCTTGAGTCGCTTGGTACGTGACCTCAGGCTTCTGTATCTTTTTCCCGACAGAAGAAGGTGGAAAAGAGAATGTCCAGGGTGTTTGAGGTCCTTGATTATACTGGCTGCTTTTCTGGGCAGTGGGAAGTGTAGACAGAGTCAATGGATGGGAGGCTGGTTTGTGTGATGGATTGGGTTACATTCACAACCTTTTGTAGTTCCTTGCAGTCTTGGGCAGAACAGGAGCCCATACCAAGCTGTGATACAACCAGAAAGAATGCTTTCTATGGAACATCTGTAAAAGTTGGTGAGAGTTGTAGCGGACATGCCAAATTTCCTTAGTCTTCTGAGAAAGTAGAGGCGTTGGTGGGGCTTTCTTAACTATAGTGTTGACATGGGGGGGACCAGAGCAGGTTGTTGGCGATCTGGACACCTAAAAACTTGAAGTTCTCGACCCTTTCTACTTCATCACTTTTGAACACAACTGAACACTGACATGACTCTAGATCAGGAGCATCACCTGAAAATCAGGGTTATGTCATTCAAGTTTATTATTGGCACAAGGAGCCTTACATTAACATCGCAATGAATTTCCTGGGAAAATCCCCTAGTAGCGACAGTGCTGCGCCTGTTCGGGTACACTGATGGGGAATTTAGCATGACCCATGCTAACCAGCATGCCTTTCAGACTGTGGGAGGAAACTGGATCTCCCGGAGGAAACCCACGCAGACATGAGGAGAATGTGCAAACTCCACATAGACAGTGACCTGAGCCAGGAATCGAACCCAGGACCCTGGAGCTGTGAAGCAGCAGTGCTAACCACTGTGCCACCGTGCCACCCACAGGGAAAGAGGTTTGAAAATATAAATGCCACACGTGGGAGCTCAGAGGGTGGTGAGTGATTGGAATCGGTGGTGGTAGAGGCGAACTCGCTGGGGTCTCTTAAGAGACTTCTGGATGAGTATATGGGATTTAATGGGATCGAGGGTTATAGATAGGCCTGGTAGGTATGGATATGATTGGCGCAACTTGTGGGCCGAAGGGCCTGTTTGTGCTGTAGTGTTCTATGTTCTATGTCAGGTGCAGTGGCAATTACTCTGGACAAGCAGCCCAGAGGACTACACTAATGTTTTTGGGGGTTCAAATCTCATCACCGGAGCTGGTGAAATTTAAATTCAATTGATAAAGTCTGGGATTGAAAGCTCAGCTCAGTTACAATGGCCAAGAAATTATCATTGATTGTGATTTTAAAAACCCATCTGGTTCATTAAAGTCCCTTTAGGGAAGGAAATCTGCCGTCCTTACCCGGTCTGGCCTACATGTGACTCCAGAGCCTCTGCCATGTGGTTGACTATTAAACTGCCCCACTGAAATGACTGAACGAGACATTCTATTCAAGGGCAATTAGGGGTGTGCAGTAAGTGCTGACCTTACCAGCGACATAGCCATTGACAGTCAAAATCCTATTAATCTGGCCAAATGAGAACAAAGACCAAACAGGTCAAATAGAGGTGACGCGGGTAGATAATGCTGCTACGGAGGTTAAGCAAAAAAAAAGATTGTTTTTCGTCACAAGAAATGTTTACATTAACACTGCAATGAAGTGACTGTGAAATCCCCCAAGTTGCCACACTTTGGGTCAATGCACCCTAACCAGCACATTGTTCAAACTGTGGGAGGAAACCGGAGCACCCGGAGGAAACCCACACAGACACGGGGAGAATGTGCAAACTCCACACAGACAGTGACCCGAGCCAGGAATCAAACCTGGGTCCCTGGCGCTATGAGGCAGCAGTACTAACCACCATACCACCTGCAGGTTCCTGCAAGCAACTTAAGGGTTAGATTGATGTCTGATTCCAAATGCCATAATTATGCACGCATTCGGAGAATAACGGCAAGTTATTTTAAGGAAAATTATTAAGGTGAGGCACTGTGAGGGGACAGCGAGATGAACGGTCGGTGAGGAAAGATCGCACAGGTGATGATTGGCGAAACAGGTTTAATGCCTGAAGCTGAATACACGCCCGACACAGCTTGTTACATGAATACAAAGGATCTGTTCTAGGACCCTTGCTGTTTGTCATTTTCATAAATGACCTAGATGAGGAAGTGGAGGGATGGGTTAGTAAGTTCGCCGATGACACGAAGGTCGGTGGTGTTGTGGATGATCTGGAAGATTGTCAGAAGTTGCAGCAGGACATAAATAGGATGCAGGACAGGGCGGAGAAGTGGCAGATGGACTTCAACGCGGATAAATGTGTAGTCGTCCATTTTGGCAGAACCAACAGATGAACGAGTACACTATCAAGGGTAGGAGACTTAGCAGTGTTGAAGAGCAGAAGGATCTTGGGGTCCGGGTCCACAGGACTCTTAAATCGGCCTCGCAGGTGGAGGATGTGGTCAAGAAGGCGTATGGTGTACTGGCCTTCATTAATCGAGGGATTGAGTTTAGGAGTCGGGAGGTAATGCTGCAACTTTATAAGACCCTTGTCAGGCCCCACTTGGAGTACTGTGCGCAGTTCTGGTCGCCTCACTACAGGAAGGATGTGGAAGCTATTGAGAGGGTGCAGAGGAGATTTACAAGGATGTTGCCTGGATTGGGAGGCATGCCTTATGAAGATAGGTTGAGGGAGCTGGGACTCTTCTCCCTGGAGAGACGAAGGTTGAGAGGCGACCTGATAGAGGTTTATAAAATGTTGAGAGGAATAGATAAGGTGGATTCTCGGAGGTTATTTCCCAGGGCTGAAATGGTCGCTACGAGAGGACACAGATTTAAGGTGCAGGGAAGCAAGTACAGAGGAGATGTTAGGGGTAAGTTTTTCACTCAGAGGGTGGTGAGTGAGTGGAATCGGCTGCCATCGGTGGTGGTGGAGGCGAACTCGCTGGGGTCTTTTAAAAGACTTCTGGATGAGTATATGGGGTTTAATGGGATTGGGGGTTATGGATAGGTCTATGGATTGGTAGGTGTTGATGTGATCGGCGCAACTCGTGGGCCGAAGGGCCTGTTTGTGCTGTAGTGTTCTATGTTCTATGTTTGCCTAGCCCCTTATCATGCAGTCTGCAAATGTTCCTAACGTGGTCGCATTCAAAATATTATCTTAAAATGATGCCGAGCTTACAACACGGAAGTGTACCATCGCACCCACCAACTGTACCAATGTTTATCTTCCACACAGCGCCAGGATGTATGAGGTCTAATTATGGACCATAAAGAGACCACGAGTTAAGTGGGTGTCAACTAATTGGAACTGTTTATTTAAATGTTGTGTCGCGAGCACAGTCAGTACAAAACGAACACGGTAAACTCCACCCAGGGTAGAGTTTGTATCCCATGGGCAGCAGGGTAGCACAGTGGGTTAGCACTGCTGCCTCACAGCCCCAGGGTCCTGGGTTCGATTCCCGGCTCGGGGTCACTGTCTCTGTGGAGTTTGCACATTCTCCTCGTGTCTGCGTGGGTTTCCTCCGGGTGCTCCAGTTTCCTCCCACAGTCCAAAGATGTGCGGGTTAGGTTGATTGGCCGTGCTAAGAAATTGCCCCTTAGTGTCCAGGGATGTGTAGGTTAGAGGGATTAGTGGGGATAATATGTAGGGATATGGGGGTAGGGCCTGGATGGGATTGTGTTTGGTGCAGACTCGATGGGCTGAAGGGCCTCTTTCTGCACTGTAGGGTTCTATGAACTGACCCGTTCTCTTAAAGGGGCATGTGCCCAACAAACCCAAGTTACCCCTTCATCCAACCCATTCACCATAACCTCTTCCTACTCCACACCAGAATAATAGGGAGTGGGATAGCTTGATCTTGGGATTGGACATAGCTCGGCACAACATTGAGGGCTGAAGGGCCTGTACTGTACTGTACTGGTCTATATACTTACCCTTAAATTGGTAACCTAGGCTAGTAGGTGGCCTGAATGAGTGGCCCTGCCTCATTGCACTGGGCTTCTAGATAGAAGCCATAGCTCGTTCACTAACTGTGACCCCATAAATGGGACTAAACACACACCAATTAATGAGTTATAGGAAACACTTCATCACTCATATATTAATAGAACTCTCATCAACTTCAAATACTAAAAGCAAAAGAAATGTTAACACTTTGGACACAGAGGGAGTGCATGGCTCTCACAGTCAATGTTGTGAGAAATCTACTTCAGTTAGAACCATAGAATCCCTCCAGTATAGAAGGAGGCCATTCAGCCCATCGAGTCTGTACAGACCACAATCCCACCCAGGCCCTACTCCTGTAACCCTGCCCTTTGAATCCCCCTAACATTAGGGCATTGGTGAGGCCGCAGCTGGAGTACTGTGTGCAGTTTTGGTCACCGCACTTATGCAAGGATATTTTGGCCTTGGAGGGAGTGCAGAGGAGGTTTACTAGGCTGATTCCGGAGTTGAGGGGGTTGAGCTATGAGGAGAGGCTGAATAAACTAGGCTTGTACTCGTTAGAGTTTAGAAGGATGAGGGGAGATCTCATTGAGACGTATAAGATGATGAATGGGATGGATAGGATAGAGGTGGAGAGACTCTTCCCGCTCAGAAAGGATAGAAGGACTGGGGGGCACAGCCTCAAGATAAAGGGGGGGCAGTTTAGAACGGAGTTGAGGAGGAACTTCTTCACTCAAAGGGTGGTGAATCTCTGGAATTCTCTGCCCGTTGAAGTGGTGGAGGCTGCCTCGCTAAATATTTTTAAGACGCGGGTTGATGGGTTTTTGATAAGCGAGGGGATTAAGGGTTATGGGGAGAGGGCGGGAATGTGGAACTGAGCCATGACAGATCAGCCATGATCTTATTGAATGGCGGGGCAGGCTCGAAGGGCTAGATGGCCTACTCCTGCTCTTATTTCTTATGTTCTTATGTTCTTATTAGGGTTAATTTAGTGTGGGGCAATGAACCCTGACCTGTACGTCTTTAGAATGTGGGAGCAAACCAGAGCAACCGGAGGAGACCCAAGCAGACACGGGGAGAATGTGCAGACTCCGCACAGACGGTGACCTAAGGCCAGAATTAAACTCGGGGCCCTGGCGCTGTGAGGCAGCAGTGCTAACCACCGTGCCACTCTGCCAGCCATTTGCCCTTGCTTTACGTGTGAAAGAAAACCTACACGAGGGGAAACCAGCATTAGTCCTGACATAGAATCTAGAACAGTACAGCACACTCCAGGCCCTTCGGCCCTCGATATTGTGCCAAGCTATGTCTAAACCCAAGATCAAGCTATCCCACTCCCTATCATTCTGGTGTGCTCCATGTGCCTATCCAATAACCGCCTGAAAGTTCCTAAAGTATCTGACTCCACTATCACAGCAGGGAGTGCATTCCACACCCTCTCTGAGTAAAGAACCTACCTCGGATATCCCTCCTATACCTGGAGCAGTGCGTTTAGGTGCTAGCATGGTGGGGAAACGGGCAGCAGAGGAAGATTCCGGTAAGCCACGTTCCATTAATAGGATGCAAATCAGTCTTACGCCTGCCTCCGGCGGGATTCCTGATCCGCCAAGTTGGACAACATCGGAAGGTCCCCCACTGTAACTGACTGCACATTACCCACAAGGAGGTGGAAGCTTTGGAAAGAGTGCAAAGAAATTACACCAGGATGTTGCCTGGTCTTGAGGGCTATGGAGAGAGGTTAAATAAATCATGATTGTCTTCACTGGAGGGATGGAGGCTGAGGGGAGACCTGAGAGAGGCCTACAAACATATGAGAGGCGTGGATAGTCAGAGGCTTTTTCCCCAGGTGGAAGGGTCAGTTACCAGGGGGCACGGGTTCAAGGTGAGAGGGGGGGAAAGATTAAGGGAGATGTATGGGGGGAGAGAGTGGCGGGTGTCTGAGCACGCTGCCAGAGGAGGTGGTGGTAACAGGCACATTGGCAACATTGGAGAGGTTTCAGGATGGGGACATCAATACTCTTTGTGTATCACTCTTTGTGATTTATATAAATGACCTGGATGAGGGAGTGGAGGGATGGGTTGGTAAGTTTGCTGATGACACAAAGGTTGGAGGTGTTGTGGATGGTCTCGAGGGATGTCAGAAGCTGCAACGAGACATTGATAGGATGCAAGACTGGGCGGAGAAGTGGCAGATGGACTTCAACATGGATAAATATGTAGTGGTTCATTTTGGCAGGTCAAATAGGATGGCAGAATATAATATCAAGGGTAGGATTCTTGGCAGTGTGGAGGATCAGAAGGATCTTGGGGTCTGGGTCCATAGGACTCTTAAATTGGCCTCGCAGGTGGAGGATGTGGTCAAGAAGGCGTATGGTGTACTGGCCTTCATTAATCGAGGGATTGAGTTTAGGAGTTGGGAGGTAATGCTGCAACTTTATAAGACCCTTGTCAGACCCCACTTGGAGTACTGTGCGCAGTTCTGGTCACCTCACTACAGGAAGGATGTGGAAGCTATTGAGAGGGTGCAGAGGAGATTTACAAGGATGTTGCCTGGATTGGGAGGCATGCCTTATGAAGATAGGTTGAGGGAGCTAGGACTCTTCTCCCTGGAGAGACGAAGGTTGAGAGGCGACCTGATAGAGGTTTATAAAACGTTGAGAGGAATACATAGGGTGGATTCTCGGAGGCTATTTCCCAGGGCTGAAATGGTCGCTACGAGAGGACACAGGTTTAAGGTGCTGGGGAGCAGGTACAGAGGAGATGTCAGGGGTAAGTTTCTCACTCAGAGGGTGGTGAGAGAGTGGAATCGGCTGCCGTTGGTGATGGTAGAGGCGAACTCGCTGGGGTCTTTTAAGAGACTTCTGGATGAGTACATGGGACTTCGTAAGATTGAGGGTTATAGGTAAGCCTACTAGGTCGAGATATGATCGGCGCAGCTTGTGGGCTGAAGGGCCTGTTTGTGCTGTAGTTTTTCTATGTTCTCTGAATAGGGAGGGAATAGAGGGATACGGACTGAGTAAGGGCAGGAGGTTGGTTTTAGTTTAGTTAGGGTATCATGATCGGCACAGGCTTGGAGGGCCTAAGGGCCTGTTCCTGTACCATTCCTGTTCTCTGTTCTAATTTCACACAAGTCTCAGGTTTCGCTGTCAAATACTCCCCTCACCATCTGCGACTAATCCTGCTGAGATAATCCCGGGAGAATTCCTGTAAATTTTTGAAGGAGCTCCTTAAAGAAATAGAGAGGGCGAGAGAGGTTTAGGGAGGGAGTTCCTGAACGTGAGGACCAGGCAACAGTAACGGACCTCGGAAAGCGGGGGACGGAGAAGGAGGATGGAGTTGGCACGGCCCAGGCACCTGAAGGCCGAGGAAACGGAGAGTGGACCTGAGCGAAGTGTCGGGGCCGAGAGCCGCTCTCAGCCACCCGGAATGTTCCGCTGTTATCGCCGTCACCTTGCGAGGCTGTCCTTCAAATCTCCAAGTCTCACTTCATCGGGCCAGTTCCGCGAAGGAGAGAAAGAAACGTTGAACAGAATCCAAACTGTTCTTCCTGGGGGGCCTCGCTGCTGATTACCATTTTAATTAAAGGACAGAACGGGTCCGGTCCCAGTGGTCGCTCCGCATTGGGAAGGAGCCGAGTGATTAAGCGAAGGGCTGTGTGTAACAGTAAGCGAGAGTGTCCCCTCATTGCTATCTTTGATATTGAGGTGTGGACTCTGATCTGTTCCTATCTCAGGAGAAATGGAAGCGAAACCTTGCTTGAGGAATGCAATCCTTGTCTATTCTTTCTCTCTCCATTTCCTAATTACAAAGCGAGACCTGTCCCTCAGAAATATGCCTCGTTCAATGGCGAATATGATTGGGGTCAATCTCTACTCCTTGTCTCTGCTTTCAAAGACACTGGGATCCCTGGAGATGACTCTATGGATGTAGGACAACATTGACTCCTTGTTGAAGTGGACATTAACACCAATGAGTCTCAGTGGCAACGGGTAGACTGAGTCCACCACGGAGTGACTATCACCATCGGATTGTACCTGTCCTTCAACTTCCTTTATTCACATCAAAAGTAAGGCTCACATTAACACTGCAATGAAGTTACTGTGAAAATCCCCTAGTCGCCACACTCCGGCACCTGTTCGGGTTACACTGAGGGAGAATTTAGCACGGCCAATGCATCCTAACCAGCACGTCTTTCGGACGATGGGAGGAAACTGGAGCACCCGGAGGAAACCCACACAGACACGGGGAGAACATACAGACTCCACATAGGCAGTGACCCAAGCCGGGAATCGAACCCAAGCCGGGAGTCAAACCCGGGTCCTTGGTGCTGTGAGGCAGCAGTGCTAACCATCGTACCACCATGTCACCCAACCTCAGTCCATCTTTCTCTGCTGGGCAAGAGGGAGGGTTTTAGGTTCCTGGACCACTGGGTCTGTTTTTGGGGAAGCTGGGACCTGTACAAATGGGATGGTCTACATCTAAACCAGTGGAACCAATCTAATGACCCTCTAACCTAAACTATTCCAATGTTATCCATATGCCTATCCACTGACCATTTGAACGCCCTTAAAGTTGGCGAGTCCACAACTGCTGCAAACAGGGCATTCCACACCCTTACTACCCTCTGAGTAAAGAACCTACCTCTGACACCCGTCCTATAATTACCACCCCTTAATTTAAAGCTATGTCCCCTGGTGTTAGCCATCACCATCTGGGGAAAAAGGCTCTCACTGTCCACCCTATCTAACCCTCTGATCATCTTGTATGCCTCAATTAGGTCACCTCTTAACATTCTTCTCTCCAATGAAAATAACCTCAAGTCCCTCAGCCTTTCCACATAAGACCTTCCCACCATACCAGGCAACATCCTGGTAAACCTCCTCTGCACCCTTTCCAATGCCTCCACATCTTTCTTATAATGCGGCGACCAGAACTGTACGCAATACTCCAAGAGCGGCTGCACCAGAGTTTTGTACAGTTGCAACATGACCTCACGGCTCCGAAATTCAATCCCTCTACCAATAAAAGCTAACACACCATACGCCTTCTTAACAACCTTATCAACCTGGGTGCCAACTTTCAGGAATCTATGCACATGTACCCTGAGATCTCTCTGCTCATCGGCACTACCAAGAGCCCTTCCATTCGCCCTATATTCTATAATCCTGTTACTCTTTCCAAAGTGAATCACCTCACACTTTTCCGCATTAAACTCCATTTGCCATTCAGGAAGAGAAACAGGGAAGGCAACGTCTCGCTAAAGATCCCAAACTGAGCTCGAGTTCCCTGCAAAAGTTTAGCTCCATCCAGTCCCCTGATTTATTGTCAGTCAGCCCAAATTGAGTCCTACTCTGCAAAACCCCAGGGGAAATCGCTAAAATCAACAGAACAGCATCAGTTTAGATGAAAATAACACTTTAATAATAAGGAGCAATTATGTTGCTGCAGCACCATTATAGGATTGCTCGATACAGGCGCAGCAGCACCAGTTAGAACAATCTTACACAAGGTACATGACTCAAATACATTTCTTAAAAGCACGGTATTGTCACAATGTGCAAAACCTGGACGTGTTCATTTTGCCTGCAGAGAGCAGGCCTCTGCAAATGAATATATGTAGCTTCCCTTAAAGAAGCCACATTGCTGACCTATCCAATAATTTTATATTGCCTGTCAAGTGTAATTCTCAGCACAATCAGGATTGTTTGACAAGTGCTGCCCAATCATGTTACATTGCACCCTTCGTATCAGTGGGATTAGCAGGGTAAATGGGGCTATGGGGGATCTGCCCACCTAGCATTAGGAATTATGTTGTGGGTTTTGCAAGCACGGGTTGGGTGAACGTGCACTAACTGATTGGAAAGAGTCACCCCACCCACACTCAAAGCTCACCTACTTCCATTGAGTTCAAATTGGGCCCAACAGCCCAAGAACTGTCAGGTACAACTTCCCCTGAGTTACCTGGTCTTAGCTGAGGAAACTATGGAACACACTCATCTTCATTTCCTTCCTTGGCAATCACTCGCTAACGAGTATGACTGCCCACTTAAGAAACTCTGCACAGATGATCCTATAGAGGTCTATAAAATAACGAGGGGAGAAAGTCAGCTAGATAGTCGATACCTTTCCCCAAAAGGAGGGCATAGGTTTAAGGTGAGAGGGGAGAGATACAAAAGGATCCAAAGGGGCAATTTCTTTCACACAGAGGGTGGTGAGTGGCTGCCAGAGGTAGTGGCAGAGACGGGTACAATTTTGTCACATGGGTAAGATGGGTATAGAGGGATATGGGCCAAAGGGGGGCAATTGGGACTCACTTCGTGGATAAAAAAGGGGCAGCATGGATAAGATGGGCTCAACAGCCCGTTTCTATGCAGTGAACTTCTATGACTCTATGGGCAAGATTGGTAAGTGGGCCAAATGTGGGCAATTGGGCATAGCTTAATGGTTAAAAACAGGGTGGCATGGGCCGAAGGGCCTGTTTCCATGCTGTAAACCTCTTTGCCTCTATGACTATTGGCCGTGGGTTCTGTGCATCATGTGTGGCTGGAAGTCTAACCCTAGAGCCATATCTTGGACACTCTTGGGTGTTTTCAGGAGGTGGGTTCAGTCCCTGGTCTCTCGAGGTCTTTGTTATTCTTTGTCCCTGCTCCTTTTCTAGGCCTCCTCCTGCTGTCAAGTTCCCTCCAAGAATAGCGTCCCTTCAACCAGGAGGTTCCTCCATGTCGGTCTCCTCTGAGCAAGGGTCTCCTCGGACTTGAAGCCCATGTTGCATTTCTTGAGGTCAGTCTGCAGGACGTCTTTGAAGAATTCTCCTTGTCCTCCTCTTCTTCAGGACCCTTCATTGACCCGGGCGGAGAAGAGTTAGAACAGGAGAAAATCAATAAACTAAATCAGCTGGGGTTCCCGCTCACTGCCTGGGGACTTGAACCATTAAGTGTTGAAGGTGGGTGGGAATGACATCAAGTTTAGCTGCGATGCACCCTGTGGCTGATCATCGGTAAAGAATTGACAAGACACCATGGGGAAGCCATGAAGAACGGAGAGTTAAAACCAGGTACAACTGATGGAAATCCGCATATAATAATTTTCATTTATATAGCACCTGTAGAATGGCAATATTTTCCCCAAGGCAATTAATTAGCAAAGAAATCACAGATTCATAGAATGCCTGTGGAGCAGAAGAAGGCCATTCAGCCCATCGAATTCACACCAACAACAATCCCAGCCTGGCCCTGTCCCCCTAACCCCATGGATTTACCTTCCCAATTCCCCTGACACTAAGGGACAATTTAGCATGGCCAATCCACCTAACCTACACATCTTTGGACACGAAGGGACAATTTAGCATGGCCAATCCACCCAACCTACACATCTTTGGACACGAAGGGACAATTTAGCATGGCCAATCCACCTAACCTACACATCTTTGGGCACTAAGGGGCAATTTAGTATGGCCTAACCTGCAATTCTTTGGACTGTGGAAGGGAATCAGAACACCCAGAGGAAACTCACACAGGGAGAATTTGCAAACTCCACACAGATAGTGACCTGAGGCTGGAATCGAACCCTGGTCCCTGGCGCTGTGAGGCAGCAGTGCTAACCACTGTGCTGCCATGCATGGAGTGGGCTGTGAAGACTTGTGATGGGGTGTGGGGTGCGGGAGCAGGGGCAATGAGTGTCGAGGGAAGATATTGGAGGTGTTCGAAGGTGAGAATTTTAAAAACAGTCAGTCGGAGGATGGAAAACCAAGTAAATGCTTTCACTCACCAGTTACTAGGGTGAGATGATTGTCCCTGTAAGGGCCAACCTGCAGAGTTAGGGCCACATAACCTGCAGAACTAATTGGGGAGCAGCATAGGTTGGTGGGAGGGTTGGGGGAGGGGGCAGGAGGCATGGAGGGTTGAGGCCACCCTAGTGAATGTGGGCTTCTGTACTCAGAGTCACCTCAGGAGCTGATTGCAACCATGATTCCAACTTCTAAATAGACGTGTTTTGCTTTACCAAATACCAATCCACCTAACCTGTACATCTTTGGGCACTAAGGGGCAATTTAGCATGGCCAATCCACCTAACCTACACATCTTTGGACACTAAGGAGCAATTTAGCATGGCCAATCCACCTAACCTACACATCTTTGGACACTAAGGGGCAATTTAGCATGGCCAATCCACCTAACCTACACATTTTTGGACACTAAGGGGCAATTTAGCATGGCCAATCCACCTAACCTACACATCTTTGAACACTAAGGGACAATTTAGCATGGCCAATCCACCTAACCTACACATCTTTGGACACTAAGGAGCAATTTAGCATGGCCAATCCACCTAACCTACACATCTTTGGACACTAAGGGGCAATTTAGCATGGCCAATCCACCTAACCTGCACGCCTTTGGACACTAAGGGGCAATTTAGCATGGCCAATCCACCTAACCTGCACGTTTTTGGACACTAAGGGGCAATTTAGCATGACCAATCCACCTAACCTACACGTCTTTGGACACTAAGGGGCAATTTAGCATGGCCAATCCACCTAACCTGCACATCTTTGGACCCTCAGGGGCAATTTAGCATGGCCAATCCACCTAACTTGCACATCTTTGGACCTTCAGGGGCAATTTAGCATGGCCAATCCACCTAACCTGCACATCTTTGGACACTAAGGGACAATTTAACAGTGGTTAGCATTACTGCCCCACAGCTCCAGGGACCCAGGTTCAATTCCTGGCTTAATTCTCCCCGTGTCTGCGTAGGTTTTGTCTGGGTGCTGAGGTTTCCTCCCACAGCCCAAAAGATATGCTGGTTAGGGTGCATTGAAACATAGAACGTAGAACATTACAACATAGTACAGGCCCTTCGGCCCTTGATGTTGTGCCAAGCTGTGTCCAAACCCAAGATCAAGCTATCTCACTCGCTATCATTCTGGAGTGCTCCATGTGCCTTTCCAATAACCACTTCAAAGTTCCTAAAGTGTCCGACTCCACTATCACAGCAGGGAGTGCATTCCACACCCCAATCACTCTCTGAGTACAGAACATACCTCGGACATCCCTCCTATATCTCCCACCATGAACCTTATAGTTATGCCCCCTAGTAACAGCTACATCCATCTGAGGAAATAGTCTCTGCACGTCCACTCTATCAATCCCCCTCGTCATCTTATAAACCTCTATTAAGTCGCCTCTCATCCTCCTCCACTCCAAAGAGAAAAGCCCCAGCTCCCTCAACCTTTCCTCATTAGACCTACCCTCCAAACCAGGCAGCATCCTGGTAAATCTCCTCTGCACTCTCTCCAATGCTTCCGTATTGGCCGTGTTAAATTCTCCCTCAGTAAACAGGCGCCGGAGTGTGGCAACTAGGGGATTTTCACAGTAACTTCTTTGCGGTGTTAATGTCAGCCGACTTGTGACTAGCAAATAAACTTTTAGGAAAAAAATGAGGGCTCATAGTTTGAGGGTAAGGGGTAAACCTTTTAGAAATGAGGTGAGGAGAAGTTTCTTCACGCAGAGGAATTCACAACCCCAAAAAAGTAGTTGAAGACAAAACGTTGTGTGATTTCAAGAAGAAATGAGATCTAACTCTTGGGGCTAAAGGATGTGGGGCACGGGGAGGAGGAGGAGGCAGGAACAGGATATTGAATTTGATGACCTGATCGAGGTTTATAAGATGTTGAGAGGAGTAGATAGGGTGGATTCTCAGAGGCTATCCTGGGTTCGATTCCGGCCTTGTGTGGGGTCTGCACATTCTCCCCGTGTCTGTATGGGTTTCCTCCGGTTGCTCCAGCTTTCCCCCCACTGTGCAAAGATGGATAAGACCCTTGTCAGGCCCCACTTGGAGTACTGTGCGCAGTTCTGGTCGCCTCACTATAGGCTTGAAGGGCCAAATGGCCTCCTGCTGCTTCTATTAACAAAGAACAAAGAACAAAAACAGCCCGGGAAAGAGGCCCTTCGGCCCAACGAGACCGGGCCGCCATTTTAACATTACCAGTCCCCCACCGCTCTACCCATGACCCTTATCTATTGTTTTATGGCAATCCACATTGAGGGAAAACTAATTTAGGGACAATTTATTACCTCCAATCAGCCTAATAGCACATCTTTGAGGTATGCGCAGAACTGGAGGCAGTACTCCAAATGCGGCCAAACCAACGTTCTATACAACTGCAACATTAGACTCCAGCTCTTATACTCTATACCCCTTCCTATAAAGGCTAACATACCATAGGCTTTCTTCACAACCTTCTCCACTTGCACTGCCACCTTCAAAGACTTGTGCACTTGCACCCCCAGGTCTCGCTGCAATTCTATACTCCTTACGGGCTTACCCTTTATCATATAACTCCCCCCTACATTATTCCGGCCAAAATGCATCACCTCACATTTATCCGGATTAAACTCCATTTGCCACGTATCTGCCCAATCAACCAGCCTATCAATATCCCGCTGTATTGCCAGACACTGCTCCTCACTGCCCGCCAATCCAGCCATCTTGGTGTCATCAGCAAATTTGCTGATCACACCACCTACCCCCTCTTCCAAGGGAGTATTCTATGTAAATTCGATGTAAACCGATGGACACATATCTTTAGACAAGAAAACATTATGGGGCGGCAATGGTATTATCGCTAGACTATTATTCCAGAATGTTCTGGAAAGTTCCAGGTTCGAATCTGGCTGTGGAAGATGGTGGAATTTGGATTTGACACAGAATGGCTGGAACTACATCGAAATCATAGAAACCCTACACTACAGAAAGAGGCCATTCGGCCCATCGAGTCTCTACCGACCACAACCGCACCCAGGCCCTACCCCCTTATCCTTATATATTTTACCACTCATCTCCCTCTAACCTCTCAGGACTCTAAGGGGCAACTTTAGCTCAGCCAATCAACCTAACCCACTTACGAAGCTCACAATGATTGTGGAATCCATCTGGTTCACTAATGTCCCATTAGGGAAGGAAATCTGCCATCCTTACCCTGTCTGGCCTACATGTGACTCCAGAGCCACAGCAATGGGGTTGACTCTCAACTGATAAGAGAGACTAGGGATGGGCAATAAATGCTAGCCCAGCCAGTGACACCCACGTCCCACAAATGAAATTTTAAAAAACTGGGAGACACGCGTTGTAATTTATCCATGGCTCAGTCATTCAACAGGACAACGGTTTCATGGAACTCATAGAATCTCAGTGCAGGAAGAGGCCATTCAGCCCATTGAGTCTGCACTGACCACAACCCCCCCCAAGACCCTATCACGCAGTTACCTTACTCATCCCCCTGACACTGAGTGGCAATTTAGCACGGCCAATCAACCTAACCCTCACATAGAACATAGAACACTACTGCACAAACAGGCCCTTTGGCCCACAAGTTGCGCCGATCACATCTATACCTACTAAGCCCTAGAGCTATCTATAACCCCCAACCCCATTAAATCCCATATACTCATCCAGAAGTCTTCAGAAGTCGAGTTCGCCTCCACCACCACCGATGGCAGCCGATTCCATTCACTCACCACCCTCTGAGTGAAAAACTTACCCCTGACATCTCCTCTGTACCTGCTCCCCAGCACCTTAAACCTGTGTCCTCTCGTAGCGACCATTTCAGCCCTGGGAAATAGCCTCCAAGAATCCACCCTATCTATTCCTCTCAACATTTTATAAACCTCCATCAGGTCGCCTCTCAACCTTCGTCTCTCCAGGGAGAAGAGACCCAGCTCCCTCAACCTATCCTCATAAGGCATGCCTCCCAATCCAGGCAACATCCTTGTAAATCTCCTCTGCACCTTCTCAATAGCTTCCATGTCCTTCCTATAGTGAGGCGACCAGAACTGCGCACAGTACTCCAAGTGGGGTGTGACAAGGGTCTTATACATCTTTGCACTGTGGGGGAAAAACTGGAGCAACCGGAGGAAACCCATACAGACACGGGGAGAATGTGCAGACCCCACACAAGGCTGGAATCGAACCCAGGGCCATGGCGCTGTGCGGCACTGTGCCAACGAGCTGTGCCATCATTAATAAGCCCTTAATTTCAGATACATTTTTATTGAATTCAGATTCACATTCCACCATCTGCAGGAGCAGGATTATAATTCGCTCACCTCGCACCCATTATCTCCGGCGTCAGTGCGGCTACGTGTAATCGCAGCCAACAGGTCTGTGCATGGGAGCTCACTGCAGTGCCTGGAACGCTGATAGCTCATTCATTCCATCCACAAGGAGCAGGGGGAGGCTCCGCTGGATCCATCACATCTGCCTGTGGGTAAACCCGAGAGAGATCTCATGGCACCGCACTCACTTCACCTCCCCACAATAACGGATGGGGTTAATATCAAAAAAATACTCCTGGTCCGACCTCTAACAAAGCTTTATTTCTCTTGACGGGAGAGGGGTAAAGTATTGGAGCGGGGGGGGAGAGGGGTGGCGGTTAAAGATCAGAACTTTAACAGAAATAAGAGTGTCAAATTATGCAGTGTTCCCCGAGTGTGCCAACTAGAATGGGAGATTGAAAGCATGGAAGGGTCGGGAAAAGACTCTTGCTTGTACAATATTGACACAGATGTGTTCTGCGAGTGGAATTACATTTGAGAAAATTATCACAGTGAAATTTACTGTACGCTCGAGTGGGTTCAGCCGCTTACATCTCAGAGGTAGCACTCCACAGAAAGGCACCAGTCCATCAAGTTGCGACACATTTGGGCTGCCAACCATCCAGAATTTGCCCCACTCCAGGCAAATAATTACCAATAATAAAATCATAAACCGTGCCCCAAACAGAAGGGTATTTTCTTTTCAACATCTCAAAAATAGCCAGAGTTTCTTCTTCAATTCATTCAAGGTAGGTTGTGGGTTCAAGGTGAGAGGGGGAAAGTTTAAAGGAGATGTGTGGGGGGTGTTTAAGGGGGATGTGTGGGGGGGGTGTTTAAGGGGGATGTGTGGGGGGGGTGTTTAAGGGGGACGTGCGGGGGGTGTTTTTAAGGGGGATGTGTGGGGGGGGTGTTTAAAGGATGTGTGGGGGGGGTGTTTAAGGGGGATGTGTGGGGGGGGTGTTTAAAGGATGTGTGGGGGGGGTGTTTAAGGGGGATGTGTGGGGGGGGTGTTTAAAGGATGTGTGGGGGGGGGTGTTTAAGGGGGATGTGTGGGGGGGGTGTTTAAAGGATGTGTGGGGGGGGTGTTTAAGGGGGATGTGTGGGGGGGGTGTTTAAGGGGGATGTGCGGGGGGGGTTTTTAAGGGGGATGTGTGGGGGGGGTGTTTAAGGGGGATGTGCGGGGGGGTGTTTAAGGGGGATGCGGGGGGGTGTTTAAGGGGGATGTGCGGGGGGGTGTTTAAGGGGGATGTGCGGGGGGGTTGTTTAAGGGGGATGTGTGGGGGGGGGTGTTTAAGGGGGATGTGTTGGGGGGGTGTTTAAGGGAGATGTGTGGGGGGGGTGTTTAAGGGGGATGTGTGGGGGGGGGTGTTTAAGGGGGATGTGTGGGGGGGGTGTTTAAGGGGGATGTGTGGGGGGGTGTTTAAGGGGGATGTGTGGGGGGAGTGTTTAAGGGGGATGTGTGGGGGGGTGTTTAAGGGGGATGTGCGGGGGGGGGTGTTTAAGGGAGATGTGCAGGGGGGGTGTTTAAGGGAGATGTGCGGGGGGGGTGTTTAAGGGGAGATGTGCGGGGGGGTGTTTAAGGGGGATGTGTGGGGGGGTGTTTAAGGGGGATGTGTGGGGGGGGTGTTTAAGGGGGATGTGCGGGGGGGGTGTTTGAGGGGGATGTGTGGGGGGGGTGTTTAAGGGGGATGTGCGGGGGGGTGTTTGAGGGGGATGTGTGGGGGGGGTGTTTAAGGGGGATGTGTGGGGGGGTGTTTAAGGTGGGATGTGCAGGGGGGTGTTTGAGGGGGATGTGTGGGGGGGTGTTTAAGGGGGATGTGTGGGGGGGGTGTTTAAGGGGGATGTGTGGGGGGGGTGTTTAAGGGGGATGTGTGGGGGGGGGTGTTTAAGGGGGATGTGCGGGGGGGGTGTTTGAGGGGGATGTGTGGGGGGGGGTGTTTAAGGGAGATGTGTGGGGGGGGGTGTTTAAGGGGGATGTGTGTGGGGGGGGGGGTTTAAGGGGGATGTGTGGGGGGGGTGTTTAAAGGATGTGTGGGGGGGGGTGTTTAAGGGGGGATGTGTGGGGGGGGTGTTTAAAGGATGTGTGGGGGGGTGTTTAAGGGGGATGTGTGGGGGGGGTGTTTAAGGGGGATGTGCGGGGGGGGTTTTTAAGGGGGATGTGTGGGGGGGGTGTTTAAGGGGGATGTGCGGGGGGGTGTTTAAGGGGATGCGGGGGGGTGTTTAAGGGGGATGTGCGGGGGGGTGTTTAAGGGGGATGTGCGGGGGGGGTTGTTTAAGGGGGATGTGTGGGGGGGTGTTTAAGGGGGATGTGTTGGGGGGGTGTTTAAGGGAGATGTGTGGGGGGGGTGTTTAAGGGGGATGTGTGGGGGGGGTGTTTAAGGGGGATGTGTGGGGGGGGTGTTTAAGGGGGATGTGTGGGGGGGGTGTTTAAGGGGGATGTGTGGGGGGAGTGTTTAAGGGGGATGTGTGGGGGGGGTGTTTAAGGGGGATGTGCGGGGGGGGGTGTTTAAGGGAGATGTGTGGGGGGTGTTTAAGGGGGATGTGCGGGGGGGGGTGTTTAAGGGAGATGTGCGGGGGGGTGTTTAAGGGGGATGTGTGGGGGGTGTTTAAGGGGATGTGTGGGGGGGTGTTTAAGGGGGATGTGTGGGGGGGGGTGTTTAAGGGGGATGTGCGGGGGGGGTGTTTGAGGGGGATGTGTGGGGGGGGTGTTTAAGGGGGATGTGTGGGGGGGGTGTTTAAGGTGGATGTGCAGGGGGGGTGTTTGAGGGGGATGTGTGGGGGGGTGTTTAAGGGGGATGTGTGGTGGGGGGTGTTTAAGGGGGATGTGTGGGGGGGGTGTTTAAGGGGGATGTGTGGGGGGGGGTGTTTAAGGGGGATGTGCGGGGGGGGGTGTTTGAGGGGGATGTGTGGGGGGGGTGTTTAAGGGAGATGTGTGGGGGGGGGTGTTTAAGGGGGATGTGTGTGGGGGGGGTGTTTAAGGGAGATGTGTGGGGGGGGGTGTTTAAGGGGGATGTGTGTGGGGGGGGTGTTAAGGGAGATGTGTGGGGGGGTGTTTAAGGGGGATGTGTGGGGGGGGTGTTTGAGGGGGATGTGTGGGGGGGGTGTTTAAGGGGGATGTGTGGGGGGGGGTGTTTGAGGGGGATGTGTGGGGGGGGTGTTTGAGGGGGATGTGCGGGGGGGGCTGTTTAAGGGGGATGTGCGGGGGGGGCTGTTTAAGGGGGATGTGCGGGGGGGTGTTTAAGGGGGATGTGTGGGGGGGGGTGTTTAAGGGGGATGTGTGGGGGGGTGTTTAAGGGGGATGCGGGGGGGGTGTTTAAGGGGGATGTGCGTGGGGGGGTGTTTAAAGGAGGTGTGGGGGGGGTGTTTAAGGGAGATGTGTGGGGGGGGTGTTTAAGGGAGATGTGTGGGGGGGTGTTTAAGGGGGATGTGTGGGGGGGGGGGTGTTTAAGGGGGATGTGTGGGGGGGGTGTTTAAGGGAGATGTGTGGGGGGGGTGTTTAAGGGAGATGTGTGGGGGGGTGTTTAAGGGGGATGTGTGGGGGGGGTGTTTAAGGGGGATGTGTGGGGGGGGTGTTTAAGGGGGATGTGCGGGGGGGTGTTTAAGGGGGATGTGTGGGGGGGGTGTTTAAGGGAGATGTGTGGGGGGGGTGTTTAAAGGAGGTGTGGGGGGGGTGTTTAAGGGGGATGTGTGGGGGGGGTGTTTAAAGGAGGTGTGGGGGGGGTGTTTAAGGGGGATGTGTGGGGGGGGTGTTTAAGGGGGATGTGTGTGGGGGGGGTGTTTAAAGGAGGTGTGGGGGGGTGTTTAAGGGGGAACTGATCCCCTGCCCCTCCACCCCCACCACCTCCCCACATCATTACATATCAGCATGCTTTACGACATAGCTTAGCCAATGGGAATTTGTGACCGGACCCCACTGTTGGGTGTACAGGGAGGCACTGGCGCTGCTGGGGCGGGGAGGTTTCTGTTGGGGAGGTTCAGAGGGGGAGGAGGGGGAAGAATTCTCTGGGGGAAGCGCCTTGGGAGGGTTGGGGGGGGGGGCACCCTGTCTCCCTGTATCTGCGGGATAGAGGCCCCATTTCCATGAGGGAGGGCAGGGGTGGGGAGAGTGGCACTGCGCTGTAACGTTCTACGTTCTATGAAGTTAGAGAGAGGAATCTGCCCAGAAATAATTCTCTTTCTCTGAAATTCTGCTATTTGGCTGTTGGTCTTTATCCTGAAGTTGCTGTGTGAGAATTCAAAGATGTGTTTGTCTGGATCTTGAGAACCAGAGGTGTTAAAAGGCTGGAAGTCTAGCTCCAAGCGAGAATATTGGTGTCAGCTGGTTTGAAAGAAGAGATTTATGTCTATGGAATATTGCTTACAATTGGAACAACAGCGAGAGCTAGTTGTTAAAAATCATACTCTGTCATGTTTAAGTATTTAAATTGGTAAAAGCTATATTAATTCTTTTTGTTATTCTAACTGTGTTCTTAAATAAAGTCTGGTTTGACAAAAGTGGGTCATTTGAATCATATCTGGAATGAAACATCTTATTGTCACCCTAATGGAAACAAAAATCAAATGTATAAGTTGTGGCCGAGGCTAATTTCATACTGGGCAGCATAGTAGCACAGTGGTTAGCACTCTTTCTCCACAGGGCCCAGGTTTGATTCCTAGCTTGGATTAGTATGTGTGTGAAGGTTGCACAGTGTCCATGTGGGTGTACTGGTCTCCTCCCACACCCCAAAAATGTGCTGGTTAGGTGCATTGACCCGAACAGGCGCCCGACTGTGGCGACTAGGGGAATTTCACAGTAACCTCATTATAGTGTTAATGTAAGCCTTACTTGTGACTAATAAATAAACCTCTTAATATATCCTGGAGTTTCTGATCTGATCAGAAACTCCAGGATATATTAAATCTTTGGACACTAAGGGGCAATCTGATCAGAACCTATTTGGAAGTAAACAAAACAGTAGGGAACCCCTAGTCCCCCTGCGCACTCTCCCTAGTAACACGACAAATTCTTAGATTTGACAGGCCCACCGGTACCTTTCTGTCGTTATTCCTCCCTTTGAAATTTGGTATTCTTGCCTATCCTGATGAGTGCAGGATGAAAAACTTCGACAGCACGGGTAGAATTTCCCGACCTCGTCCGTGACTGGGATTATCCGGTCCCGCTGCCTCGAACTGAGCCCCAAATTCTCCAACCTCGCTGCCAGCGGTAACGTGGGCATGGGAGCTCGGAGAATACCGGCCCATGGCTCTTTCCTCTTTCTCAGCAAGTTCTGAGTGAGTTAAAATCTCGCTGCAATTTTGTTTTAAGCTGTTGTTCACAAATTGGGTAATTGGGGGTGGAGGGTAGATGTACATTCCACACAAACCAACCTCCCGTCCATTGATTCCGTGTGTACTTTCCGCTGCCTTGGAAAATACGTAGGGATATGGAGGTAGGGCCTGGGTGGGATTGTGTTCGGTGCAAACTTAATGGGCACTGTAGGGTTCTATGATTCTATAAAAAGCAGCCAGCATAATCAAGGACCCCGCGCACCCCGTACATTCTCTCTTCCACCTTCTTCCGTCAAGAGAAAAGGTACAAAAGTCTGAGGGCACATACAACCAACTCAAGAGCAGCTGCTTCCCTGCTGCTGTCAGACTTCTGAATGGACCTACCTTAGATTGGGCAGCGCGGTGGCACAGTGGGTTAGCACTGCTGCCTCACAGCGCCAGGGGCCCGGGTTCGATTCCAGCATCGGGTCACTGCCTGTGTGGAGTTTGCACATTCTCCCCGTGTCTGCGTGGGTTTCCTCCAGGTGCTCCGGTTTCCTCCCACAGTCCAAAGATGTGCGGGTTAGGTTGATTGGCCATGCATATTTGACCCTAATGTCAGGTGGACTAGCAGTGTAAATGTATGAGATTATGGGGAGAGGGCCTGAATGGGATTGCGGCCAGTACAGACTCGATAGGCCAAATGGCCTCCTTCTGTACTACAGAGATTCTATGAATATTAAGTTGACCGTTCTCTACACCCGAGCTATGACTGTAACCCTACAGTCTCACAGAACCCTACAGTACAGAAAGAGGCCCTTCGGCCCATCGAGTCTGTACCGAATACAATCCCACCCAGGCCCTACCCCCATATTATACCCACTAATCCCTCTAACCTACGCATCCCTGGACACTAAGGGACAATTCAGCTTGGCCAATCAACCTAACCCGCACATCTTTGGACTGTGGGAGGAAACTGGAACACCCAGAGGAAACCCACGCAGACACGGGGAGAATGTGCAAACTCCTCACAGTCAGTGACCCGAGCCGGGAATCGAACCCAGGACCCGTGAAGCAGCAGCGCTAACCCATTGTGCTACCGTGCCGCCCCATTCTACACCCTCTCCTTTCCTTCTCTATAAACGGTCTGTATGGAGCGGGAGTACTGTGTGCAGTTTTGGTCACCGCACTTACGCAAGGATATTTTGGCCTTGGAGGGAGTGCAGAGGAGGTTTACTAGGCTGATACCGGAGTTGAGGGGTTTGAGTTATGAGGAGAGGCTGAATAAACTAGGCTTGTACTCGTTAGAGTTTAGAAGAATGAGGGGAGATCTCATTGAGACGTATAAGATGATGAATGGGATGGATAGGATAGAGGTGGAGAGACTCTTCCCGCTCAGAAAGGACAGTAGGACTAGAGGGCACAGCCTCAAGATAAAGGGGGGGCGGTTTAGAACGGAGTTGAGGAGGAACTTCTTCACTCAAAGGGTGGTGAATCTCTGGAATTCTCTGCCCGTTGAAGTGGTGGGGGCTGCCTCGCTAAATATTTTTAAGACGTGGGTTGATGGGTTTTTGATAAGAGAGGGGATTAAGGGTTATGGGGAGAGGGCGGGAAAGTGGAACTGAGACACGACAGATCAGCCATGATCTTATTGAATGGCGGGGCAGGCTCGAAGGGCTAGATGGCCTACTCCTGCTCCTATTTCTTATGTTCTTATGTAAGAAACAATACTTCTTACTGTATACTGATACACGTGACAATAATAAATCGAACCAAATTACAGAAAGTGGATGGACAGAGAAGAATCCTCATTAGTCCACTCAACAGGATGTGAAATATTCAACTCTCCTAAATTTGATAAATGAGATTGGAGCCAATGCATCTTCATTTCTTCAAGGAGTGCAGCAGCTCTGCAATGTAAGAAATTTCTGAATTCAGCTGAGCCAAAGAAACCCCTGGGTGGGAGAAGTGCTCACTTATCTCTTTTGCATGCCAATTTCCGAGTGGATTTATCTCCTCCGTAAGGATCAGCTCAGGTCAAAGCAATCCCCAAACGCAAGCCCTGGCCAGTTTATACATCTCTGTACGTTCGGTGAAGCTGGTTTACAACATTCATCCGTGAAGTGGAACTAAATCCCCAGGAGTACAGTCGACAATTCCAGCGTGTCAGTCACTAATGCTCGAGATCTAATTAAGCTGCTTGTACTCCTCGTCCTCCAGTTAGACAGCTCAGCCTCCACAGCTCGGTGAGTTCGCACTCACTCTGCGAACAGGATACTCAAACTGGAAGGGCTTTCGTGGGGGCACTTACAGAGTCGACGCTGCAGAAGGAGGCCATTTGGCCCATCGAGTCCAGGGCCACCACAATCTCACCTAAGCCCTATCCCCGTAATCCCAGGTGTTTACCCTAACTACCCCCACTGATACTAAGGGGAAACCAAGTATGGCCAATCCACCTAACCTGCACATCTTTGGACACTAAGGGGCAATTTAGCATGGCCAATCCACCTAACCTGCACATCTTTGGACACTAAGAGGTAATTTAGTATGGCCAATCCACCTAACCTGCACATCTTTGGACACTAAGGGGTAATTTAGCATGGCCAATCCACCTAACCTGCACATCTTTGGACACTAAGGGGCAATTTAGTATGGCCAATCCACCTAACCTGCACATCTTTGGACACTAAGAGGTAATTTAGCATGGCCAATCCACCTAACCTGCACATCTTTGGACACTAAGGGGCAATTTAGCATGGCCAATCCACCTAACCTGCACATCTTTGGACACTAAGGGGCAATTTAGCATGGCCAATCCACCTAACCTGCACATCTTTGAACACTAAGGGGCAATTTAGCATGGCCAATCCACCTAACCTGCACATCTTTGGACACTAAGAGGTAATTTAGCATGGCCAATCCACCTAACCTGCACATCTTTGGACACTAAGAGGTAATTTAGCATGGCCAATCCACCTAACCTGCACATCTTTGGACACTAAGGGACAATTTAGTATGGCCAATCCACCTAACCAGCACACCTTTGGATACTAAGGGGCAATTAAGTTTGGCCAATCCACCTAACCAGTGCATCTTTGGACACTAAGGGGCAATTTAGCATGGCCAATCCACCTAACCAGTACATCTTTGGACACTAAGGGGCAATTTAGCATGGCCAATCACCTAATCTGCACACCTTTGGACACTAAGGGGCAATTAAGTATGACCAATCCACCAAACCTGCACATCTTTGGATACTAAGGGGGCAATTAAGTACGGCCAATCCACTTAACCTGCACATCTTTGGAGACTAAGGTGCAATTAAGTATGGCCAATCCACCTAACCTGCACATCTTTGGAGACTAAGGCGCAATTAAGTATGGCCAATCCACCTAACCTGCACATCTTTGGATACTAAGGGGCAATTAAGTATGGCCAATCCACCTAACCAGCACATCTTTGGACAAAAGAGATAATTTAGCATGTCCAATCAACCTAACTCGCACATCTTTGGACTGTGGGAGGAAACCAAAGCACCCGGAAGAAACCCACGCAGACACGAGGAGAATGTGCAAACTCCACACAGACGGAGAATTGAACCCAGGTCCCTGGCGCTGTGAGGCAGCAGTGCTAACCACTGTGCCACACGAAGAAAAGAAAGGATATTGGTAATTTTTTTTACAGTGGCTTCAAGGTCATCATTAGATTTTCAATTCCAGTTTCAAATTTCACCATCTGCCACAGCCGGATTGGAACCTGGATCCCCAGGATTACACCCCGCGATTCTACTCCAGTGACAGTATCATTACACCTGGCTGCTTTTCTGAGACAGTGGGAAGTGTAGACAGAGTCAATGGATGGGAGGCTGGTTTGTGTGATGGACTGGGCTACATTCACAATCCTTTGTATTTTCTTGTGGTCTTAATCAGAGCAGGAGCCCATGCCAAGCTGTGATACATCCGGAAAGGGTGCTTTCTATGGTGCATCTGTAAAAACTGGTAAGAATCGTACTGGACATGCCAAATTTCCTTAGCCTCCTGAGAAAGCAGAGGCATTGGTGGGGCTTTCTTAGCTGTAATGTCGGCATGGGGGGGACCAGGACAGGTTGTCGGTGACCTGGACACCTAAAAACATGAAGCTCTCGATGATTCCCACTGTAGCACTACATCCTGCACTCTCTCGTTTCCTTCTCTATGAACAGTATGCTTTGTCTGCATAGCATGCAAGAAATAATACTTTTGCTAATATATGTGACAATAATAAATCAAATCAAAACTTCATCACTGTTGATGTAGACAGGGGCATGTTCTCCACTCGGCTTCCTGAACTCAATGACAATCTCCTCCTTTTTGTTGACATTGAGGGAGAGGTTATTGCTGCCGCACCAGTTCACCAGATTCTCTATCTCTTTTCTGTGCACCGTCTCGTCATTATTTGAGACCTGATCCGTGATGATATTATCATCAGCAAACTTGAAAATGGAGTTGGAGGGGAATTTGGCCACACAGAGTACCACTGAGCCATCGAGAGTGGAGCATAAGAACATAAGAACATAAGAAATAGGAGCAGGAGTAGGCCATCTAGCCCTTCGAGCCTGCCCCGCCATTCAATAAGATCATGGCTGATCTGTCATGGCTCAGTTCCACATTCCCACCCTCTCCCCATAACCCTTAATCCCCTCGCTTATCAAAAACCCATCAACCCGCGTCTTAAAAATATTTAGCGAGGCAGCCTCCACCACTTCAACAGGCAGAGAATTCCAGAGATTCACCATCCTTTGAGTGAAGAAGTTCCTCCTCAACTCCGTTCTAAACTGCCCCCCCTTAATCTTGAGGCTGTGCCCCCTAGTCCTACTGTCCTTTTTGAGCGGGAAGAGTCTCTCCACCTCTATCCTATCCATCCCATTCATCATCTAATATGTCTCAATGAGATCTCCCCTCATTCTTCTAAACTCTAACGAGTACAAGCCTAGTTTATTCAGCCTCTCCTCATAGCTCAACCCCCTCAACTCCGGCATCAGCCTAGTAAACTTCCTCTACACTCCCTCCAAGGCCAAAATATCCTTGCGTAAGTGCGGCGACCAAAACTGCACACAGTACTCCAGCTGCAGCCTCACCAATGCCCTATACAGCTGCAGCAAGACCTCCCTACTTTTATATTCAATCCCCCTCGCTATGAAGGCCAGCATCCCATTCGCCTTCCTGACCACCTGCTGCACCTGCAGGCTGGGTTTTTGCGACTCATGCACAAGGACCCCCAGATCCCTCTGCGCCGTCGCCTGCTGCAGTTTTTCGCCTCGTAAGTAATAGTCCTTCCTACCATTATTCTTACCAAAGTGGACCACCTCGCACTTGCCAACATTAAATGTCATCGCTGCTCTGAGCTTCATAAATCCCCATGTTCCTGCTAAGTGGGTTAACTCAGATCTCGGAGGCCAACGTAGGCTGTAGGGTCTGGTCAGAATGCAGAAAAATAAGATGGGAGCGTTTGTTGCCCATTCTTGCTTGTCCCTTGAACTGAGTAGCAATCAAGAATCAACCATATTGCTCCATTCATTCCCAGCAGCAACAGAGACTCCCAGCCAGGAATGAGGGCGGAAGATTCGGGTCCTTGTGTTAACATGATCCTCCTACAAAGCCAACACTTGTCTTTGTTATTCTTCATTTGTGGGACATGGGCGTTGCTGGCTGGACCAGCATTTATTACCCACCCCTAGTCACCCGTTGGAGGGCAGTTGAGAGTCAACCACATTGCTGTGGGGTCTGGAGTCACATGTAGGCCAGACCGGGGTAAGGACGGCAGATTTCCTTCCTTAAAGGACATTAGTGAACCAGATGGGTTTTTCCAACAATCGACAATGGCCATCAAGTAGGTTCTTAATTCCAGATCTTTTTTTAATTGAATTGAATTTCCACCATCTGCCCTGGTGGGATTCGAACCCGGGCCCCCGGAACGTTAGCTGAGTTTCTGGATTAATAGCCTCGCGATAATGCCGCTGGGCCTCTGCCTCCATTGCCTTACAAATCCGGGTGAACTATTTCCGATACTCGGAACTCACCCTAAGGCGCAGTTTGACCCCCAGTCTGTAGCTCACTGATATTCAACTAAATACAGAATTTCGCACTGATTCCCTGACCCGAGCATTTCATAATGTTCCAACACAACAAACTCCTGGTATAAATAACGGGAAATGATATGGAATTTAAATAAGACCATTATTCACAGATAACCAGCTGTCTGTGTCAACACCTTGCCTCTGGTTCATGGATTACACAGTCACATAGATCAGAAATATACCATCCTGCCCACCAGGGGAGCAAATGTGGGGCAGACTCTGGAAAAGTCCATTCACCCTCCGCGGGATTTCACAGTTTTGGTGTGACTGAGGCCATTAAATCATGGCTATAGTGTAGGAACACAGCCTTGTGGGAGGGTCAGTATAGAGGGAGTGCTGCACTGTCAGAAGGTCAGAGCTGAGGGAGCGCCGCACTGTCAGAGGGTCAGTATAGAGGGAGTGCCGCACTGTCAGAGGGTCAGTGCTGAGGGAGTGACGCACTGTTGGAGGGTCAGTGCTGAGGGAGTGCCGCACTGTTGGAGGGTCAGTGCTGAGGGAGTGCCGCACTGTCAGAGGGTCAGTGCTGAGGGAGTACCGCACTGTCAGAGGGTCAGTGCTGAGGGAGTGCCGCACTGTCAGAGGGTCAGTGCTGAGGGAGTGCCGCACTGTTGGAGGGTCAGTGCTGAGGGAGTGCCGCACTGTAGGAGGGTCAGTGCTGAGGGAGTGCCACACTGTCAGAGGGTCAGTGCTGAGGGAGTGCCGCACTGTCAGAGGGTCAGTGCTGAGGGAGTGCCGCACTGTCAGAGGGTCAGTGCTGAGGGAGTGCCGCACTGTCAGAGGGTCAGTGCTGAGGGAGTGCCGCACTGTCAGAGGGTCAGTGCTGAGGGAGTGCCGCACTGTCAGAGGGTCAGTGCTGAGGGAGCGCCGCACTGTCAGAGGGTCAGTGCTGAGGGAGTGCCGCACTGTCAGAGGGTCAGTGCTGAGGGAGCGCCGCACTGTCAGAGGGTCAGTGCTGAGGGAGCGCCGCACTGTCAGAGGGTCAGTGCTGAGGGAGCGCCGCACTGTCAGAGGGTCAGTGCTGAGGGAGCGCCGCACTGTCAGAGGGTCAGTGCTGAGGGAGCGCCGCACTGTCAGAGGGTCAGTGCTGAGGGAGCGCCGCACTGTCAGAGGGTCAGTGCTGAGGGAGCGCCGCACTGTCAGAGGGTCAGTGCTGAGGGAGCGCCGCACTGTCAGAGGGTCAGTGCTGAGGGAGCGCCGCACTGTCAGAGGGTCGGTGCTGAGGGAGCGCCGCACTGTCAGAGGGTCGGTGCTGAGGGAGCGCCGCACTGTCAGAGGGTCGGTGCTGAGGGAGTGCCGCACTGTCAGAGGGTCGGTGCTGAGGGAGTGCCGCACTGTCAGAGGGTCAGTGCTGAGGGAGTGCCGCACTGTCAGAGGGTCAGTGCTGAGGGAATGCCGCACTGTCAGAGGGTCAGTGCTGAGGGAATGCCGCACTGTCAGAGGGTCAGTGCTGAGGGAGTGCCGCACTGTCAGAGGGTCAGTGCTGAGGGAGTGCCGCACTGTCAGAGGGTCAGTGCTGAGGGAATGCCGCACTGTCAGAGGATCAGTGCTGAGGGAATGCCGCACTGTCAGAGGGTCAGTGCTGAGGGAGTGCCGCACTGTCAGAGGGTCAGTGCTGAGGGAATGCCGCACTGTCAGAGGATCAGTGCTGAGGGAATGCCGCACTGTCAGAGGGTCAGTGCTGAGGGAGTGCCGCACTGTCAGAGGGTCAGTGCTGAGGGAGCGCCGCACTGTCAGAGGGTCAGTGCTGAGGGAGCGCCGCACTGTCAGAGGGTCGGTGCTGAGGGAGTGCCGCACTGTCAGAGGGTCGGTGCTGAGGGAGTGCCGCACTGTCAGAGGGTCGGTGCTGAGGGAATGCCGCACTGTCAGAGGATCAGTGCTGAGGGAATGCCGCACTGTCAGAGGGTCAGTGCTGAGGGAGTGCCGCACTGTCAGAGGGTCAGTGCTGAGGGAGCGCCGCACTGTCAGAGGGTCAGTGCTGAGGGAGCGCCGCACTGTCAGAGGGTCGGTGCTGAGGGAGTGCCGCACTGTCAGAGGGTCGGTGCTGAGGGAGTGCCGCACTGTCAGAGGGTCGGTGCTGAGGGAGTGCCGCACTGTCAGAGGGTCGGTGCTGAGGGAGTGCCGCACTGTCAGAGGGTCAGTGCTGAGGGAGTGCCGCACTGTCAGAGGGTCAGTGCTGAGGGAATGCCGCACTGTCAGAGGGTCAGTGCTGAGGGAATGCCGCACTGTCAGAGGGTCAGTGCTGAGGGAGTGCCGCACTGTCAGAGGGTCAGTGCTGAGGGAGTGCCGCACTGTCAGAGGGTCAGTGCTGAGGGAATGCCGCACTGTCAGAGGATCAGTGCTGAGGGAATGCCGCACTGTCAGAGGGTCAGTGCTGAGGGAGTGCCGCACTGTCAGAGGGTCAGTGCTGAGGGAGTGCCTCACTGTCAGAGGGTCAGTGCTGAGGGAGTGCTATTCCATTGGAGATTGCATACTTTAAGTGAGAACTTGAACAATTAAATCCATCATTTGGATCCAATATAGAAACCCCATGACACAATGTGAAGAGAAAATGATTTCCCCCAATCCTGAACATGTTTCCCTGTTTTCCTCTTAACATATGTCACTCAGACAGGTTGTGTGATCATTGTTAAATTGCTGTGTTGGGGCTTTGTAAATACATCATAGATCATAGAACCCTACAGTTCAGGAAGAGGCCCTTCAGCCCATCGAGTCTGCACCGAATACAATCCCACCCAGGCCCTACCCCAATATCCCTACATATTATTCCCACTAATCCCTCTAACCTACACATCCCTGGACACTAAGGGGCAATTTCTTAGCACGGCCAATTAAACTAACCCGCACATCTTTGGACTGTGGGAGGAAACCAGAGCACCCGGAGGAAACCCACGCATACACGAGGAGAATGTGCAAACTCCACACAGACAGTGACCCGAGCCGGGAATCGAACCCAGGACCCTGGAGCTGTGAAGTAGCAGTGCTAACCCATTGTGCTACCGTGCCGCCCTAAAGTAAGTTGAACTGTGGTACGATTCTCTTAAATAAGGGAATAGACCGACTGATCACCTCCCATACATAAGAACCTACGTTCTTTGTTTCTGCATATTAGTTAACCATCATTGCAATCATAGCTATTTTTATTCGTTAACAGGACGTGAGCATCACAAGGCCAGGCCAATATTTATTGCCCACCTCTAATTGCCCCTTGACAAGGTGGTGAGACACCATCCTGAACCTCTGCAGTCCCTGAGGTGTAGGTATACTCACAGTGCTGTTAGGGAGGGAGTGCCAGGATTTTGCCCCAATGATAGTGAAGGAATATATTTCCAAGCCAGGATGGTGAGTAACTTGGAGGGGAACATTGAAACACAGAAGGTAGGAGCAAGAGGAGGCCATTTGGCCCTCCGAGCCTGCTTTACCATTCATTACAATCATCCAACTCAATACTCTAATCCTGCTTTTTCTTTTGATCCCATTCACCGCAAGTGCTATATCCAGCTGCCTATTGAATATACTCCAGGTGGTGGTCTTTCCATGTCTCTGCTGTCCTCGTCCTTCTAGGTGTTAGAGGTCATGGGTTTTTAATGTGTTATTGAGGGGACATTGGTGAGTTTTTGCCCTGCATCTTGTAGATGGTACACACTGCTGTCACTCTGGGACAGCGTTGGAAGGTGGGAATGTTTGTACCTGGGTTGCCATTCAAGTAGACTGCTTTGTCCTGGATGGTGTTAAGCTTCTTGGAGTTGCATTCACCCAGGCGAGTGAGGAATATTCCATCACACTCCTGACTTGTGCCTTGCAGATGGTGGACTGGCTTTGGGGAGTCAGGAGGTGAGTTACTCACTGCAGGATTCAAAGAACGAAGAAAATTACAGCACAGGAACAGGCCCTTCGGCCCTCCAAGCCTGTACCGAACATGCTGCCCGACTGAACTAAAACCCCCTACACTTCCGGGGACCATATCCCTCTATTCCCATCCTGTTCGGTTACGAGTGGTGTGCCTCAGGGATCTGTTTTGGGGCCACTGCTGTTTGTAATTTTTATTAATGATCTGGATGAGGGTATAGTTGGGTGGATTAGTAAATTTGCTGATGACACCAAAGTCGGAGGTGTGGTAGATTGTGAGGAAGGATGTCATAGTTTGCAGGAAGACTTGGACAGGTTGCAGAGCTGGGCTGAGAGGTGGCGGATGGAGTTTAATGCGGAGAAGTGTGAGGTAATTCACTTTGGTAGGAATAACAGATGTGTCGAGTATAGGGCTAACGGGAGGGCTTTGTATAGTGTGGATGAACAGAGGGATCTAGGTGTATGTGTACATAGATCCCTGAAAGTTGGGAATCAAGTAGATAAGGTTGTTAAGAAGGCATACGGTGTCTTGGCGTTTATTGGTAGGGGGATTGAATTTAGGAGTCGCAGCGTCATGTTGCAACTGTACACAACTCTGGTGCAGCCGCACTTGGAGTACTGTGTGCAGTTCTGGTCCCCACATTACAGGAAGGATGTGGAGGCTTTGGAGAGGGTGCAGAGGAGGTTTACCAGGATGTTGCCTGGTATGGAGGGGAGGTCCTATGAGGAGAGACTGAGGGATTTGGGGTTGTTTTCGCTGGAAAGAAGGCGGCTAAGAGGGGATCTTATTGAAACGTATAAGATGATTAGAGGTTTAGATAGGGTGGACAGTGATAGCCTTTTTCCTCGGATGGACAAAGCTAGCACGAGGGGGCATGGCTTTAAATTAAGTGGGGGTAGTTATAGGACGGATGTCAGGGGTAGGTTCTTTACCCAGAGGGTGGTGAGGGATTGGAATGCCCTGCCTGCTGCGGTTGTAAATGCGCCTAGTTTGGGGGAGTTTAAGAGATCCGTGGATAGGTTTACGGACGAAAAGGGATTGGTTTAGGTTAGTGGGTCATTGTTTTTTAACTGGTCGGCGCAACATCGTGGGCCGAAGGGCCTGTTCTGCGCTGTAATGTTCTATGTTCTATTCATGCACTTGTCAAGATGCCCCTTAAAAGTCACTACCGTATCTGCTTCCACTACCTCTCCTGGCAACGAGTTCCAGGCACCCACCACCCTCTGTGTAAAAAATCTGCCTCGTACATCTCTTTTAAAACTTGCCCGTCACACCGTAAACCCGTGCTCCCCTAGTAATTGACTCTTCAAACCTGGGAAAAAGCTTCTGACTATCCACTCTGTCCATGCCTCTCATAATCCTGTAGACTTCTATCAGGTCTCCCCACAATCTCCGTCGCTCCAGTGAGAACAAACCAAGTTTCTCCAACCTCTCCTCATAGCCAATGCCCTCCATACCAGGCAACATCCTGGTAAATCTCCAAAAAGATAGGGAGATCATGGAACCTTTACAGATTGAAGAGGAGGAGGTGCTAGCTGTCTTGAGGCAAATCAGAGTGGATAAATCCCCAGGACCAGACAGGGTATTCCCACAGACCTTGAGGGAGGCTAGTGTTGAACTTACAGGAGCCCTGGTAGACATATTTAAAATGTCAGTATTCACGGGTGAGGTGCCATATGATTGGAAGGTGGCTCATGTTGTTTTGTTGTTTAAAAAAGATTCCAAAAGAAATCCGGGAAATTATAGGCCAGTAAGTTTGACGTCGGTGATTGGCAAGTTATTAGAAGGTGTGATAAGGGGTAAGATCTACAAATATTTGGATAGACAGGGACTTATTAGGGAGAGTCAACATGGCTTTGTGTGTGGTAGGTCATGTTTGACCAATCTATTAGAGTTTTTCGAGGAGGTTACCAGGAAAGTGGATGAAGGGAAGGCGGTGGATGTTGTCTACCTGGATTTCAGCAAGGCCTTTGATAAGGTCCCTCATGGGAGGTTAGTTAGGAAGGTTCAGTCGCTAGGTGTACATGGGGAGGTAGTAAATTGGATTAGACACTGGCTCAATGGAAGAAGCCAGAGAGTGGTAGTGGAGGATTGCCTCTCTGAGTGGAGGCCTGGGACTAGTGGAGTGCCGCAGGGATCGGTGTTGGGTCCATTGTTGTTTATCGTCTATATCAATGATCTGGATGATAATGTGGTAAATTGGATCAGCAAATTTGCTGATGATACAAAGATTGGAGGTGTAGTGGGCAGTGAGGAAGGTTTCCAAAGCTTGCAGAGGGATTTGGACCAACTAGAGAAATGGACTGAAAAATGGCAAACGGAATTTAATGCAGACAAGTGGTAGGACTGGAGGGTCTTAATGACATTACTGTTACTAGAGAGGCAGTGCTCGACAGACTGGAGGGGCTGATTGTGGACAAGTCCCCAGGACCGGATGGAATGCATCCGAGGGTTCTGAAAGAAATGGCGGAGGTGATAGTGGATGCCTTGGTGATTATTTTCCAAACGTCGCTGGATTCCGGGGAAGTGCCGGATGATTGGAAAACGGCTAATGTTACGCCGTTGTTTAAGAAGGGTGGCAGGCAAAAGGCGGGGAATTATAGGCCGGTTAGTTTAACGTCTGTGGTAGGTAAAATGTTAGAATCTGTCATTAAGGAGGAAATTGCGAGGCATCTTGAAGGGAATTGCTTGATAGAGCAGACGCAGCACGGTTTCATTAAAGGAAAGTCGTGTCTGACAAATTTACTGGAGTTCTATGAGGATGTGTCTAGGGCAGTGGATAGAGGAGAGCCGGTGGATGTGGTCTTTCTAGATTTTCAGAAGGCATTTGACAAAGTGCCTCACAAGAGGTTATTGCAGAAGGTCGAGGGACATGGAGTTGGGGGTAGGGTGTTAGCGTGGATAGAGGATTGGTTGTCAAATAGGAGGCAGAGAGTGGGGGTCAATGGGTGCTATTCGGATTGGCAGATGGTGACTAGTGGAGTGCCCCAGGGGTCAGTGCTGGGGCCTCAACTTTTTACCATTTATATAGATGATCTGGAGGAGGGAACCGAGTGTAGAGTGTTGAAATTTGCTGATGACACCAAGATTGGGGGAACAGCAAATTGTGCGGAGGGTGTGGAGAGTCTACAGAAGGATCTAGATAGGCTGGGCGAATGGGCCAGGAAATGGCAAATGGAATTTATTGTTGGCAAGTGTGAGGTGGTCCACTTTGGTAGGAAGAATGGTAGGAAGGACTATTACTTACGTGGCGAAAAACTGCAGCAGGCGACGGTGCAGAGGGACCTCGGGGTCCTTGTGCATGAGTCGCAAAAACCCAGCTTGCAGGTGCAGCAGGTGGTCAGGAAGGCGAATGGGATGCTGGCCTTCATAGCGAGGGGGATTGAATATAAAAGTAGGGAGGTCTTGCTACGGCTGTATAGGGCATTGGTGAGGCCGCAGCTGGAGTACTGTGTGCAGTTTTGGTCGCCGCACTTACGCAAAGATATTTTGGCCTTGGAGGGAGTGCAGAGGAGGTTTACTAGGCTGATACCGGAGTTGAGGGGGTTGAGCTATGAGGAGAGGCTAAATAAACTGGGCTTGTACTCGTTAGAGTTTAGAAGAATGAGGGGAGATCTCATTGAGACGTATAAGATGATGAATGGGATGGATAGGATAGAGGTGGAGAGACTCTTCCCGCTCAAAAAAGACAGTAGGACTAGGGGGCACAGCCTCAAGATAAAGGGGGGGCGGTTTAGAACGGAGTTGAGGAGGAACTTCTTCACTCAAAGGGTGGTGAATCTCTGGAATTCTCTGCCCGTTGAAGTGGTGGAGGCTGCCTCGCTAAATATTTTTAAGACGCGGGTTGATGGGTTTTTGATAAGAGAGGGGATTAAGGGTTATGGGGAGAGGGCGGGAAAGTGGAACTGAGCAGCGACAGATCAGCCATGATCTTATTGAATGGCGGGGCAGGCTCGAAGGGCTGGATGGCCTACTCCTGCTCCTATTTCTTATGTTCTTATGTTCTTATGTATTGCACTTTGGAAGGGCAAACCAAAGTAGAACGTACAGGGTAAATGGTAGGACTCTGAAGAGTGCGGTTGAACAGAGGGATCTGGGAATACAGGTACAGAATTCCCTAAAAGTGACGTCACAGGTGGATAGGGTGGTAAAGAGTGCTTTTGGTACATTGGCCTTTATAAATCAGAGTATCGAGTATAAAAGTTGGAGTGTTATGGTAAGGTTATATAAGGCATTGGTGAGGGTGAATTTACAGTATTGTGTACAGTTTTGGTCACCTAGTTACAGGAAGGATGTAAATAAGGTTGAAAGAGTGCAGAGAAGGATGTTGCTGGACTTGAGAAGCTGAGTTACAGAGAGAGATTGAATAGGTTAGGACTTTATTCCCTGGAGAATGAGGGGAGATTTGATAGAGGTGTATAAGATTTTGATGGGTATGGATAGAGTGAATGCAAGCAGGATTTTTCCACTGAGGCTAGAGGAGAAAAAAACCAGAGGGCGTGGGTTAAGGGTGAAGGGGGAAATGTTTAAAGGGAATATTAGGGGGGGATTCTTCACGCAGAGAGTAGTGGGAGTGTGGAATGAGCTGCCGGATAAATGCGGGGTCACTTTTAACATTTAAGAAAAACTTGGATGGGTTCATGGATGAGAGGGGTGTGGAGGGATATGGTCCAGGGGCAGGTCAGTGGGACTAGGTAGAAAAATGGTTCAGCACAGACAAGAAGGTCCAAAAGGCCGGTTTCTGAGCTGCAATTTTCTATGGTTCTAAGCCCTCCACATCCTTCTGGTAGTGTGGCAACTAGAATTGAACATTATATTCCAAGTGCGGCCTCACTATAAAGCTGCAATATGATTTGCCAATTTTTAAACTCAATACCCCAGCCGAAAAAGGCAAGTGTGAGGAACCTGCGGTGATGTCCCGGAGCTGGGATGACTGACCTCCAAACACCATAACCATCTTCCTTTATTCCAAGTATCACTCCAACCAGCGGAGAGCTTTCTCTCTGAATCCCATTGATTCCAACTCTGCTAGATCAATAATTCCAAAAAGGCGGCAAGGGATGGTTGTGAGGTTGTAAAAGTCAGAGTCAACATTTAAAACTTTATTTCATCATGTAATCCGGGTCAGTGACTGATCATTGCTACAGGGGAACTATCTTCTCTGTGCTTCTTACAGCTCTCCTGCTATTTTACGATTGAATATTTGGAAAAGGTTCGTGTGAAATGAAATAAAGTAAAACTCTCATGAAATCTTCCTCCTGTCTGATAATGCTGTTGACTTTTTGACAGGATGTTTATTGCAGAATGCTCAATATTTAACAGACAGGGGCTCTCCTGCCCAGATGAAAGGGTTTGATCGGATAAACATGGAGAGAATGGCCAGAATTCTATCGCTTTGCCAGTGCCAGTGGACTTAGAATCACAGAAGCCCTACAGCGCGGAAATTCAGCTCATCGGTGTACACCGACAACAATCCCATCCAGGCCCAATCCCTGTAAGGACACATATCCCCCCGGGGCTCCTCATCCCCAATTTCCTGCTTCCAAACGACCACCAATTAAAAAAATCTAACACCTCCTTAAATTTACTCACTGTCCCAGCATCCACCACATTTTGGGTAGCGAATTCCGCAAATTCACAACGCTTTGGGAAAAGTTTCTCCTCAGCTCTGTTTTAAATGGTTCTGCATGGAGGTCGCTCACCAGTGGATCCCCAGGGATCTGTACTGGGACCCTTGCTGTTTGTCATTTTCATAAATGACCTGGATGAGGAAGTGGAGGGATGGGTTGTTAAGTTCGCCAACGATACAAAGGTTGGTGGTGTGGTGGATGGTCTGGAGGGATGTCAGAAGTTGCAGCGGGACATAGATAGGATGCAAGACTGGGTGGAGAAGTGGCAGATGGACTTCAATGTGGATAAATGTGTAGTGGTCCATTTTGGCAGTTCCAATGGGATGAAGGAGTACACTATCAAGGGTAGGACTCTTTGCAGTGTAGAGGAGCAGACCTCTTGGGGTCTGGGTCCATAGGACTCTTAAATCGGCCTCGCGGGTGGAGGATGTGGTCAAGAAGGCGTATGGTGTACTGGCCTTCATTAATCGAGGGATTGAGTTTAGGAGTCGGGAGGTAATGCTGCAACTTTATAAGACCCTTGTCAGACCCCACTTGGAGTACTGTGCGCAGTTCTGGTCGCCTCACTACAGGAAGGATGTGGAAGCTATTGAGAGGGTGCAGAGGAGATTTACAAGGATGTTGCCTGGATTGGGAGGCATGCCTTATGAAGATAGGTTGAGGGAGCTCGGTCTCTTCTCCCTGGAGAGACGAAGGTTGAGAGGTGACCTGATAGAGGTTTATAAGATGTTGAGAGGAATAGATAGGGTGGATTCTTGGAGGCTATTTCCCAGGGCTGAAATGGTCGCTACGAGAGGGACACAGGTTTAAGGTGCTGGGGAGCAGGTACAGAGGAGATGTTAGGGGTAAGTTTTTCACTCAGAGGGTGGTGAGTGAGTGGAATCGGCTGCCATCAGTGGTGGTAGAGGCGAACTTGCTGGGGTCTTTTAAAAGACTTCTGGATGAGTACATGGGATTTAATGGGATTGAAGGTTATAGATAGGCCTGGTAGGTAGGGATATGATCAGCACAACTTGTGGGCCGAAGGGCCTGTTTGTGTTGTAGTATTCTATGTTCTAAATTTGTTATCCCTTTCCTAAGACTATGAACTCTCGTCTTAGACTGCCCCACAAAAGGAAACATCTGCTCCGATCATCTTCAATATGAATTGTATGGCAGCAACACTTAAGATTATTAAGGTTCATGGTGGGAGATATAGGTGGGATGTCCGAGATAGATTGTTTATTCAGTGGTTGGGGTGAGGAATGGACTGCCTGCTGTGATAGTGGAGTCGGACACTGTAGGAACTCCCAAGCAGTTATTGGGTAGGCACAAGGAGCACACCAGAATGATAGGGAGTGGGATAGCTTGATCTTGGGATTGGACATAGCTCAGCACAGCATTGAGGGCCGAAGGGCCTGTACTGTGCTGCTCGATGTTTCTATCAGCTTTGAAAGAGTTACATTGAAGGAAACTAGGGCAGAGAAAGCAGCGAAATTCATTTGGATTGAGTCCAGCACCTCACAAGACGATATGTGGGACAGCTTCAAATGTGTACCGCTGAGCTTGCAGGATTAAAACCTCAACGGATGAAATCAGACTGAATAAACATGACCCCGAGCGGATTAGCACAAAGTGCTGGTGGAGGGGGCGTTGGGTCCGAGGGTTCTGGTGACAAAGTTGTTGAAAAAAAAGCAAGGCCAAAATTTTTGCTCTCATATCGGCTGCGCAGAGTCCCAGCTCTCCCGAAACAAACTCCTCAGAAACGGTTCCGGCCACTTGGATTTTCATTTCGGAGATCCAGGAGCATCTGGGTGAG
>NC_137356.1:19034048-19086548 GCF_965287045.1 Carcharhinus amblyrhynchos
ATGAGGAGAAGGTGGGGCCAGGATATTGAACCTGATAATCAGATGTTCAAAATGAACGGCAGAGCAGGTTCGAAGAGTCAAGCAGCCTACTTCTGGTTTTTAATGTTTCTATGTACCACATGAGACAGTCTCGGGGGGGGAGCTGATGGCCTAAGGGTATTATCACTAGACTAGTAATCCAAAAACTCAGCAAATCTTCTGGGGACCCAGGTTCGAATCTCGGCATGTCAGATGGTTGAATTTGAAATCAGGAAAAAAAAAATCTGGAATTAAGAATCTACTGATGACCATGAAACTATTGTCGATTGTCGGACAAACCCGTTTGGTTTTCTAATGTTCTTTAGGGAGGGAAATCTGCCGTCCTTACCCGGTCTGGCTCTATATGGGACTCCAGAGCCACAGCAATGTGGTTGACTCTTAACTGCCCTTGGGCAATGAATACTGGCCAAGCAGTGGCACCCACGTCTTGTGAATGAATTGAAAAAAAGAATATGAAGAGAGAGACATTTCCTCTAATTCAAAGATCAGTTGGGACTCCTAACTGTTGAAGAAAGAGACATGAGAAATGCAAAGTACTGGATATGGAAACCATAGCTGCCATCGTTAGGCAGGTCCTAAACCTCTTGGAAATACACAATGGGTGAAATGTCTCACATCTGACAAGTCGCCAAAGAGATACAAGGAGTGTAAAGAAAGTCTTCACAGAGGGAACAGGCTGAGAAGTTGTGCCTCTACCCCTCAGAAAATCATAGAGCCCTACAGTGCAGGAAGAGGCCCTTCAGCCCATCGAGTCTGCACCGAACACAATCCCACCCAGACCCTACCCCCATATCCCTACATATTATACCCACTAATCCCTCTAACCTACACATCCCTGGGACACTAAGGGGCAATTTCTTAGCACGGCCAATCAACCTAACCCGCACGTCTTTGGACTGTGGGAGGAAACCAGGGAAACCCACCCAGACACGAGGAGAATGTGCAAACTCCACACAGACAGTGACCCGAGCCGGGAATCGAACCCAGGAGCTGTGAGGCAGCAGCGGTGCTAACCCACTGTGCCACCGTGCTGCCCAAAAGAGAGTGTCAATAGCTTCGAGAAGTTAGAAACCTCCCAAATAACGAGGCCTACTAATCAGTGCAGGGTTCTTCACACTTCTAAGAAACCAGTTAACCTTGGTTTATTATGAAAATGATCAGGCAGTGTGCTCAGTGTTTGAAAGGATAATGCGCTCCCCCCTGCGATATAAAACTGGGGCCCAGTGGGTTGTATTCTTCCCTCTTGGGTTTTGAAAACCACCCCCCCAACACCCCACCCTCTGCCTTTGAATCCCCTCAGTGTGTATTCCAGGCTGATAGTCCAGTGCAGTAATGTGGGGGTTCCACACTGTCAGAGGCTCTTCCTCCCTCTGCCACAACCACCTGCTCCGGCCAGCAAGGCTTTTCCCAGTTTGTCATCGCTGCGAGGAACTGAGAAACCATGGTGGTGACGGACAAAGCGGGGGATTGTTGGGGAGGTGTGGGAAGGACACTGTATACAAGCCAGAGTTGAGAATGTTTCCAAACTCCACGACTCCTGGACTCCAACGCGTTGTCACTCTTCATTCGCACGCCTTACGATGATTGGCTCAATGGGTCATGTGACGACCCCCTGCCCCGGATAACTCACCCCTTAAAACGCGCCCCCCACCCCCCCACCACCCCACCACCACACCACCACGAGCTCTTTAGCAGCTTGTAGCCTGAGGGATATCACTTCACGTCAAGAATGCAATGTAGAAATCATAGAATCCTACAGTGCACAAAGAGGCCATTCGGCCCATCGAGTCTGCACTGACCACAATCCCACCCAGGCCCTACCCCCATATCCCTACATATTATACCCACTAATCCCTCTAACCTACACATCTTAGGACACTAAGGGGAAATTTTTAGCAATGGCCAATCAACCTAACCCGCACATCTTTGGACGGCGGGAGGGAACTGGAGGAAACCCACGCAGACACGGGGAGAGTGTGCAAACTCCACACAGACGGTGACCCGAGCCAGGAATTGAACCCAGGACCCTAGACCTGTGAAGCAGCAGTGTTAACCACTGTGCTACCGTGCCACCCACGACATATCCAGACAAGAGTTCTTAGTGATCATCAGATATCTAAAGACCTTTGTTGTGGAGACCTCAGTGAGTCTGACTTATAAATAGCTTGACATTACAAAGCTTTTAACTCCCAATTTACTGAAATGATTTTACAAAATACAATAAAAAGAACTCAAAAGTCCATTACTTGACTTGGATTGAGTTGATGTTGCTCTACAGCATAGCTAATACAAGTCAGAGTATAGTTGGGTTTTAATGACTGCACCAAAGTTAGCCATTAAATAACCTTAAATTACACATGGAAGACTTCCAGCAGAGACCTTTTAAGGAAAGGAAATGGTTTTTCTTTTGGCTATATAACTCTTCAATGTATCTCTGGCTCTGAGCACCTGCCACTCACAGGCTGGAGGAACTCCTCAGCTTCACACCCAACCTGTCTGTCCTCATTACGGTCATCGGGCCCTGGGGGTTTACGTTTTGCGCTGAGGCTCAGTAAACACCTGAAGGAGAGGACCATCAAGAGTGTAGAAACACAGAGGGACCTGGGGGTGCAGGTCCACAAATCCCTGAAGGTGGCAGCACAGGTGGAGAAGGTGGTGAAGAAGGCGTATGGTATGCTTGCCTTTATAGGACGGGGTATAGAGTATAAAAGCTGGAGTCTTGATGTTGTAGCTGTATAGAACGTTGGTTAGGCCACGTTTGGAGCACTGCGTCCAGTTCTGGTCGCCGCGCTACCAGAAGGACGTGGAGGCTTTAGAGAGAGTGCGGAGGAGGTTTACCAGGATGTTGCCTGGTATGGAGGGTATTAGCTATGAGGAGAGATTGGGTAAACTGGGGTTGTCCTTCCTGGAAAAACGGAGGATGAGGGGCAATCTGATAGAGGTGTATAAATTATGAGGGGTATAGATAGGGTGAACAGTGGGAAGGTTTTTCCCAGGTCGGAGGTGACGGTCATGAGGGGTCACAGGCTCAAGGTGAGAGGGGCGAGGTATAACTCCGATATCAGAGGGACGTCTTTTACGCAGAGGGTGGTGGGGCCTGGAATGCGCTGCCAAGTAGGGTGGTGGAGGCAGACAAGCTGGCATTGTTTAAGACTTCTCTGGATAGTCACATGAGCAGCCTGGGAATGGAGGGATACAAACAAATGGTCTAGTTGGACCAATGAGCGGTGCAGGCTTGGAGGGCCGAATGGCCTGTTTCCTGTGCTGTACTGTTCTTTGTTCTTTGTTCTTTGAGAGTAGGAGTGTTTCCTTGCAGTGACATGGCGGGGGGGCTGGGTGGGTTAACACTGCTGTCTCACAGCGCCAGGGACCCAGGATTGATTCCGGCCTCGGGTTACTGTCCGCACCTTCTCCCTGTATCTGTGTGGGTTTCCTCTGGATGCTCCAGTTTCCTACCACATTCCAAAGATGTTCAGCTTAGGTGGATTGGCCATGCTAAATTGCCCCTAGAATCCAAATATGTGTAGTTTAGGTGGATTGGCCATGCTAAATTGCCCCTTAGTGTCCAAATATGTGTAGTTTAGGTGGATTGGCCATGCTAAGTTGCCCCTTAGTGTCCAAAGATGTGTAGTTTAGGTGGATTGGCCATGCTAAATTGCCCCTTAGTGTCCAAAGATGTGCAGGTTAGGTGGATTGGCCATGCTAAATTGCCCCTTGGAACCCAAATATGTGTAGTTTAGGTGGATTGGCCATGCTAAATTGCCCCTTAGTGTCCAAAGATGTGCAGGTTAGGTGGATTGGCCATGCTAAATTGCCCTTGGAATCCAAATATGTGTAGTTTAGGTGGATTGGCCATGCTAAATTGCCCCTGAGTGTCCAAATATGTGTAGTTTAGGTGAATTGGCCATGCTAAATTGCCCCTTAGTGTCCAAAGATGTGTAGTTTAGGTGGATTGGCCATGCTAAGTTGCCCCTTAGTGTCCAAAGATGTGTAGTTTAGGTGGATTGGCCATGCTAAATTGCCCTTAGTGTCCAAAGATGTGCAGGTTAGGTGGATTGGCCATGCTAAATTGCCCCTTGGAACCCAAATATGTGTAGTTTAGGTGGATTGGGCATGCTAAATTGCCCCTTAGTATCCAACAATGCACAGGTTAGGTGGATTAGTGGGATAAATACATGGTGTTACAGAGATAGGGTCTGGGTGAGATGCTCTGTTAGAGAGTAGATGCAGACTTGATGGGCCGAATGGCCCCCTTCTGCACTGTAGGCATTCTAACCAACATTTTTCTCTCAACCAACGGCAGGACAGGAGAAGAGTGAGTGGTCAGTGACAGCAATGCGGATTGGCTGCTGCATACCAGCAATGCTGAGTTCTTTTGAAAGCACCTCATTGGCTGCGCAGCACTTTGGGGGCATCCAGTCATCTTGATAGGCGCTATGTAAATGCATTCCCAGCTCTTGAAGTTCACCGAAATAAATCCACTGCCTCCCCGGAATTAACTTTTGCTGACAGCTATTGGAAAAGGAAAGAAGATAGTGAGACTGACAGTAATCTGCTTTGCCAAACCTATTGACGGAAAGGTTCAGGTCTTGTCAAACAAATAAAGACCTTACTTTCTGATATTCTTCTCCTCTTGACTTCCTTAACTCACCTCTAATGTTTAAATAAATCAACTGAGCTCAAAATAGCTGGATTATTCGCAGAAGAGAGAGACATACTCCATTCTCTATTTATTCTCCACCAACACTGATGTAGGTTAGTCTATCCCAAGAGGCAACACAAATAAACAATGGTGGATTTGAGGGTGGTGGTAGTATTTTTTATAATTGACAGTCGCATCTTTTGGGGATGAGATCCCTTAAAATTTATTTATTAGAGTCTCAAGTATGTTTACATTAACACTGCAATGAAGTTACTGTGAAAATCCCCTAGTCGCCACACTCTGGCCCCTGTTCAGACACATTGAGGGAGAATTTAGCACGGCCAATGCACCCTAACCAGTACGTCTTTCAGACTGTGGGAGGAAACCCACGCAGACACGGGGAGAATGTGCAGTCTCCACACAGACAGTGACTGATCAGACGACAAAGTGGCACAGTGGTTAGCACTGTGGCTTCACAGCTCCAGGTACCTGAGTTCGATTCCCACTGTCTGTATGGAGTCTGCATGTTCTCCCCGTGTCTGCATGGGTTTTCTCCAGGTGCTCCGGCTTCCTCCCACAGTCCAAAGATCTGCGGGTTAGGTTGATTAGCCAAGCTAAATTGCCTCTTAGTATCCCGGGATGCGTAGGTTAGAGGATTAGTGGGTTACGTAGTAATTAGTAGGGATACGGGGATAGGGCCTGGGTGGGATTGTTGCCAGTGCAGACTCAATGGGCCGAATGGCCTCTTTCTGCACTGTAGCGTTTCTATGGAAATTTCCTCCCACAGTCCAAAGATGTGCAGGTTAGGTTGATTGGCCATGCTAAAATTGCCCTTTAGTGTCCTGAGATGTGTAGGTTAGCGGGTAAATGTGTAGGGATAGCGTCTGGGTGGGATTGTGGTCGGTGCTGACTCGATGGGCCAAATGGCCTCTTTCTGCACTGTGGGGTTTTATATGATGAAGGAAATCGAACCCAGGTCCCTCGCACTGTGAGGCAGCAGTGCTAACCACTGATCATGCAAGGCAGCGTAATGCTCAGTCAATTTCTCCGCATGCCTCGAGCCTCCCTATCGCCTCCAACATTACAACCCTCCAGGATATCTTCACTCTACCATTGGTGTTCGAGCCTAGGCTTTTTAGCTCTGAAATTCTCCCCACAAACCCCTTTGCCACCTGCGCACCCTCCCTACCTCCACCCACCCCCCCTTTCTCTCTTTCTCTCTCCTTTTTCGCCATCCTTGAGATCTGTTATTTTGACCAAGACTTGTATGATATCAGGTGCAAAATGGGGATAAAACATCTACAACCAATCAACTGAAGTGGCCATCACCAATCTCGAGCAATTTAGCATTGCCAATCCACCCAACCGAGACATCCTTGTCCTAAGTGTGGACCACTGTGACGCCCCAGGACTTGATGACAACAGACCAGCAACTTGTCCCAGGAGGATCTCACCATTGGAACAGACATGAGAGTGTGTGTGTGTGCTCTGTCTGCTCATGTGCCTGGATGCACGGAAGAACAAAGTACAACACAACACAGGAAACAGGCCCTTTGGCCCTACAAGCCAGCGCCACCCATTTTAACACTCAGTGAGTGCCTCACTCCAATCCTTCTCCTACCTACGACTTTTGTCTACACCTCTTGGACAATAAAGGGGTGCAAATTTAGAGAATTATATGTGCGCCAGATTAAGGGAGGTCTAATTTAGGGACAATTTATTAACACCAAGCAGCCTAAAAGCACATTTTTTGGGTGTGGGAGGAAACCGGAGCACCCGGAGAAAACCCACACAAGCGCGGGGAGAATGGTGGATGGAATAAGTTTCTGTGAAAGCTCAAGAGTGCTGTTTGTGTCTTGGTTTCATTAATCAGTTCAGAATAAGAACAGATTAAATAAAAACAGAAGTGCAATATAAATGACTATGTGGGAGATAGGATCAGTAACTTTGACGATGGCTAGTGGATTACAGAGAGGTTGAGTGCCTTGGGTTGCAGGAAGGTTATAGACGGGATGGTCAAATGGGCGGATAAGTGGCAGATGGAATTTAATGAAGAAAGAGCGACGATACATTTTGGAAAGAGTAATTTGACAAGGAAGTATACTGTGAAAGGTCCGACACTGGGAACTTCCGAAGAATAAAGGGATCTTGGAATGTTTGTCCATCGATCTCTGAAGGCAGAGAAGCAGGTTAGTAGGATGGTGAAAAAGGCATGTGGCACACTGGCCTTTATCAACCAGATTACAAAAGCTGGGAAGTCATGATGGAGTTGTATAGAACTCTGGTGAGGACACAGCTAGAGCGCTGTGTACAGTTCTGGTCGCCACATTATAGAAAGGACATGAATGCACTGGAGGGAGGGGGAGCAGAGGAGATTTACCAGGACGTTGCCTGGGATGGAACGTCTGAGTTATAAAGAGAGGTTGGATAGACTTGGGTTGTTTTCTCTGGAGCAGAGAAGACAGAGGGGAGACCTGATTGAGGTGTACAAGATTACGAGGGGCATGGATAGGATGGACAGGGAGCAGCTGTTCCCCTCGGATGAGGAGGAATGTCTACAGCCAGAGAGTGGTGAATCTGTGGAACTCTTTGCCGCAGAAGGTTGTGGAGGTCTGGTCATTGAGTGTCTTTAAGAAAGAGATAGATAGGGTCTTGATTAATAAGGGGATCAGGGGTTATGGGAAAAGGAGAATGGGGGTGGGAAAAATATCAGCCATGATTGAATGACAGAGATGGGCTGAGTGGCCTAATTCTGCTCCTATGTCTTATGGTCTTGGTTGAAGAGTCAGTTACAAGGGGACAGAAGTTCGAGGTGAGGGGTGGGAAGTTTAGGGGGGAATTTGAGGAAAACCATTTTTACCCAGAGGGTGGTGAGGATCTGGAATATGCTGCCTGGGAGGGTGGTGGATGCCGGATATCTCACGTCCTTTATTAAGTACCTGGATGAGTCCTCGGCATGTCATAACATTCAAGGTTATTGGACAAGCTGGCAAGTGGGATTAGGTGGTCAGGTCAGGGCATTTCGTGTGTCAGTGCAGACTCGATGGGCTGAAGGGCCTCTTCTGCACTGTAGGATCCCGTGATTCTGTGAAGCAGGCCCTTCAAGTTTAATTTTAATCCACCAATCAATAAATTCATGGCTGAACTTTTGTCTCAGCTGTAATTTTCTCCGCTACCCCCATCTCCCTTTATTCCATCAGTATCACGAAATCCAACGATCCGTGTCTTAAGTATTTCATTTTTGATTTATTCTTTCACCAGATGTGGCCGTCGCTGGCTAGACCAGCATTTATTGTCCATCCCTAATTGCCCCTTGAGAAGGTGGTGGTGAGCTGCCTTCTTAAGAGGAACAGTCCCTGTGGTGTACAACAACGGATGAATGAACATCGCTCGACAATCACCAGGCAAGACTGTTCCCTTCCTGTTGGCGAACACTTCAGTGGTCACGGGCATTCAGCCTCTGATCTTCGGGTAAGCGTTCTCCAAGGCGGCCTTCATGACACACGACAGCGCAGAGTCGCTGAACAGAGACTGATAGCCAAGTTCCGCACACATGAGGACGGCCTCAACCAGGAGCTTGGGTTCATGTCGCACTATCTGTAACCCCCATGACTTGCCTGGGTTTGCAAAACCTCACTTACTGTACTGTCTGGAGACAATACACATCTCTTTAACCTGTGCTTAACATTCTCTCCACTCACATTGTCTGTACAACTCTCACCAATTTTTACAGGTGCACCATAGAAAGCATCCTTTCTGGTTGTATCACAGCTTGGTATGGGCTCCTGCTGTGCCCAAGACCCCAAGAATTGACAAAGTGTTGTGAATGTAGCCCAATCCATCACACAAACCAGCCTCCCATCCATTCACACTGTCTACACTTCCCACTGCCTTGGGGAAACAGCCAGGATAATCAAGGACCCCACGCACCCCGGACATTCTCTCTTCCACCTCCTTCTGTCGGGAAAAAGATACAAAAATCTGAGGTCACGTACCAACCAACTCAAGAACAGCCTCTTCCCTGCTGCCATTAGACTTTTGGATCTACCATATATTAAGTTGATCTTTCTCTACACCCTAGCTATGACTGTAACACTACATTCTGCACGCTCTCGTTTCCTTCTCCTCTATGTACTCTATGAACAGCATGCTTATTTATTTATTATTTATTCCTGTCACAAGTAGGCTTACATTAACACTGCATTAACACTGTGAAAATCACCATACTCTGACTGTTCAGGTACACTGAGGGAAAATTTAGCATGACCAACGCCCATAATCAGCATATCATTCTGACTGTGGGAGGAAACCGGAACGCCCGGGGGAAACCCACACGGACATGGGGAGAATGTGCAGGCTCCACACAGACAGTGACCTGAGCCGGGAATCAAACACAGGTCCCTGGCACTGTGAGGCGGCAGTGCTAACCACTGTGCTATCATGCCGCCCTGGGCAGCTTTGTCTGCGTAGCACACAAGAAACAGTAACTGTATCCTGCCGCGTGTGACAATAATAAGTCAAGTGAGCGGCATGATGGCACAGTGGTTAGCACTGCTGCCTCGCAGCGCCGGGGACCCGGGTTCGATTCCCAGCTTGGGTCATCGTGGAGTTTGCACGCTCTCCGGGCGCTCCGATTTTCTCCCACAGTCCAAAGACGCGCAGATTAGGTGGATTGGCCAGGCTAAATAGCCCCTTAGTGCCCCAGGGTGTGTAGGTCACTGGGATTACCAAGGTAAGTATGTGGGGGTTTTGGGGATTGGGCTGGGTGGGATAGTTGTCAGTGCAGAATTGGTGGGCCAAATGGCCTCCATCTGCGCTGTAGGGATTCTATGATTCAAATCAAATCCAAACAAATGAGGGAAGCAGAAAGAGGTTAGATTGGACAGAGCCGAGGGATACTGTGGCAGGGCAGTCACAGGTTAATATTACGTCAAGCTTCCAACATGGAAAATTGAACAAATAAAGAGACATTTCCATCTCATTACATCGAGTTAAAAATTTCTATAAACCTTAGATAAATAGAACCAATTTGCAAATCTTTTTCTCACACTTCATTTAATCAGGCTCTCAGCAAATTGATTCCAGCAAACAAACTGAACAAGAAAAGCCATCTTTCGCACAAAAATAATTGTATTCCTTACAATTGGATCCTCTCTCGCAGGGGGACTTGATCTCTCTGAGGATTATATTTAGTCGCTGGAATTAAAAACTAGGCATGATTTATACTTGCATCAGAAGCAGGGGTTTAATTGTGAGTTTGTTCCTGTGCTTTGACAGGGAGTACATCAGGAAAGACTGAGAGTCATCGCGGGCTGGACCAGCATTTATTGCCCATCCCTAGTTGCCCTTGGAGGGCAGTTGAGAGTCAACCACATTGCTGTGGCTCTGGAGACACATGTAGGCCAGACCAGGTAAGGACGGCAGATTTCCTTCCCTAAATTGAAATTAATTGAAATTAAATTAAATTAATAGATGGGTTTTTCCAACAATCCACAATGGTTTCATGGTCATCAGTAGATTCTTTATTCTTTTTTAGATGGATTCAGATTCCACTATTTGCCGTGGTGGGATTCGAACCCAGGTTACCTGAACATCAGCAGTGTTTCTGGATTAACAATAATACCACGAAGCCATTGCCTCCCTTGCCAGTAGCACAGCAGCACAGTGAATAGCACTGATGTCTCACAGCGTCAGGGACCTGGGTTCGATTCCTGGCTTGGCTCCCTGTCTGTGCGGAATCTGCACATTCTCCCCGTGTCTGCGTGGGTTTCCTCCAGTTGCTCCGGTTTCCCCACACAGTCTAAAAGATGTGGTTAGGGCGCATTGGCCGTACTAAATTCTCCCTCGGTGTACCCAAACAGGCACCAGAGTGTGGCGACTAGGGGGTTCTCACAGTAACTTCATTGCAGTGTTAATGTAAGCCTTACTTGTGACACTAATAATAAACTTTGGAGGGGGAGAACGGGAAAGGGTGGAATTCCGATCAGTCGGAGAGAATGGGAAGGGAACTTCCATTGGAATTCTAAAATAAAAATGTGGGAATCAGAAGGAGTTTTCTTCATTGGAATGTTGAACAACGGGTAGGAGTGGGAAGGGGTTTGGTCAACAAAATTCCGAATGACCCTTGCTGGGAAACAGATTTTCAATTTGGGTAATTTAAGGGCCCCCTCCACCACAATTGTCAATGCTATCTTCAAATGTAATTGTTCCAATTGGATGGGGGGGTGAGCTTGCACCCCCCCAACTCCCAGTTACCCAATCCCAGAGTTCCCAGGAGCAGGGAGTTACCTGCAGTGCACGAGGGACAAAGACGGACAGCAGCCATGATGAAGCCTACTGTAGGAAAGAGGAGGCGGCCTCATAGCGAGGGGGATTGAATATAAAAGTAGGGAGGTCTTGCTGCCGCTGTATAGGGCATTGGTGAGGCCGCAGCTGGAGTACTGTGTGCAGTTTTGGTCGCCGTACTTACGCAAGGATATTTTGGCCTTGGAGGGAGTGCAGAGGAGGTTTACTAGGCTGATACCGGAGTTGAGGGGGTTGAGCTATGAGGAGAGGCTGAATAAACTAGGCTTGTACTCGTTAGAGTTTAGAAGAATGAGGGGAGATCTCATTGAGATGTATAAGATGATGAATGGGATGGATAGGATAGAAGTGGAGAGGCTCTTCCCGCTCAAAAAAGACAGTAGGACTAGAGGGCACAGCCTCAAGATAAAGGGGGGAGCGGTTTCGAACGGAGTTGAGGAGGAACTTCTTCACTCAAAGGGTGGTGAATCTCTGGAATTCTCTGCCCGTTGAAGTGGTGGAGGCTGCGTCGCTAAATATATTTAAGACGCGGGTAGATAGGTTTTTGGTAGGCAAGGGAATTAAGGGTTATGGGGAGAGGGCGGGAAAGTGGAACTGAGCCACTTCAGATCAGCCATGATCTTATTGAATGACGGGGCAGGCTCGAGGGGCTAGATGGCCGACTCCTGCTCCTATTTCTTATGTTCTTAGAGGGTCAATGGCCTCAACTCATGAAGAAATGGTCAAAATAAGCACATGGATGATTCACACTCTATCCAGAACAGGAACACACACCATGAACGTTTCATAGAAACCTACAGTGCAGAGAGAGACCCTTCGGCCCATCGAGTCTGCACCGAACACAATCCCACGCAGGCCCATAACCCTACATATTATACCCACTAATCCCTCTAACCTACACATCCCTGGACACTAAGGGGCAATTTCTTAGCATGGCCAATCAACCTAACCCGCACATCTTTGGACTGTGGGAGGAAACTAGAGCACCCGGAGGAAACCCACACAGACACGAGGAGAATGTGCAAACTCCACACAGTCAGTGACCCGAGCCAGGAATCGAACCCAGGACCCTGGAGCTGTGAAGCAGCAGTGCTAACCCACTGTGCCACCCAATTCTATCCATGTTAAGAGTTTAAAGTTTATTTATTGGTGTCACAAGTAGGCTTACATTAACACCGCACTGAAGTTACTGTGAAAATCCTCTAGTCGCCACACTCCGTACCTGTTCGGGTACACGGAGGGAGAATTTAGCACGGCCAATGCACCCTAACCAGCACGCCTATCGGGCTGTGGGAAGAAACAAGAGCACCTGGAGGAAACCCACGCAGACACGGGGAGAATGTGTGGACTCTGCACCGACAGTGGACCGAGCCGGGGGAATCGAAGCCGGTTCCCCGGAGCTGTCGGGCAAGGTTGAGGGGGGGGGGTGTGCGCGTGAAGAATCAGCGCCTTCTGGAGGCGGGAGGAGTGAATCAGAAAAGCAGTAACTGCGTCTCGCTGTTCCTTTGAGAAGGGCTGGCGCTTAGCAGCAATAAAATAACAGCACAAAACATAAGTAAAAATCAATAGTTAATATAAGACGGAGGGCCAACTCGCTCGTACGCTGCTCGACACAAACGTGGGCAGATCGCAAAGCACTTATGGAGAATTATATCTATTTATTGTGTAAGTGAAAGATAGCTCAATAAGCAGAAACATGTCTGATCTCCCCCTGTGCTTCTGTATAAATGATGTTGTGTGCCTGAATTCCAAACAAGTCTCTTTGTAGAGTCTTGAAGAAGTCCGTTTTCTATCCTGGAGATTTGGGGCCTCGGAAATGAAGGTCACAGATAAAAGTAATTTTATCCGTGCCACAAATCGGCTTACATTAACACTGCAATGAAGTTACCCCTAGCCGCCACACCACACTCGCTGGAGTTTAGAAGGATGAGGGGGGATCTTATAGAGACGTATAAGATAATGAAAGGGATGGATAGGGTAGAGGTAGAGAGATTCTTCCCGCTTAGAAAGGACAGCAGGACTAGAGGGCACAGCCTCAAGATAAGGGGAGGCACAGTTTAGAACGGAGTTGAGGAGGAACTTCTTCACTCAAAGGGTGGTGAATCTCTGGAATTCTCTGCCCGTTGAAGTGGTGGAGGCTACCTCGCTGAATATATTTAAGTCACGGGTAGATAGGTTTCTGATTGACAGGGGGATTAAGAGTTATGGGGAGAAAGTGGGAAAGTGGAACTGATCCACTTCAGATCAGCCATGATCTTATTGAATGGTGGGGCAGGCCCGAGGGGCTAGATGGCCTACTCCTGCTCCTATTTCTTACGTTCACACCACGGCACCTGTTCGGGTACACTGAGGGAGAATTTAGTAATGTACGGCTTTGGACACTAAGGGGCAATTAAAAATTTAAAGTTTATTACAGTCACAAGAAGGCTGACATTAACACTGCAATGAAGTTACCCCTAGTTGCCACACCCCGGCGCCTGTTCGGGAGAATTTAACACGGCCAATCCACCCTAACCAGCAATGGTGTCAAGCAGTTGATCAGAAGACAATAGCGCGCATTGCTTCTCCCCACTTGTTGGGTCAAATTGATACCAACACCTCTACTTTCACAGAAGGTGAAGGAAATTTGCCATGTCTGTTACAACTGCCACCAATTTTACAGGTAGAACCATAGAATCCTACCATGCAACAGGTCCATTGGGTCTACACCAACCACAATCCCACCCAAACCCTATCCCCATAACCCCATGCATTTACCCTAGCTAGTCCCCCTGATACTAAGGGGCACTTTAGCATGGCTAACCCACCTAACCCACACACCTTTATATTGCGGGAGGAATCTGGAGCACCCGAAAGAAACCCACGCAGACACGGGGAGAATGTGCAGACTCCACTCAGTCAGTGACCCAAGGCAGGAATCGAACCCGGGTCCCTGGCACTGTGAGGCAGCAGTGCTAACCACTGTGCCACCGTGCTGTCCCAAACCATTGAAAGCATCCTTTCCAGATCTAAAAAGTAAAAAAGTTTCGTTATTAGTTACAAGTCGGCTTACGTTCACACTGCAATGAAGTTACTGTGAAAATGTATCACAGCTCGGTACGGGCTCCTGCTCTGACCAAGTTCGCAAGGAACTCCAAAGGGTGGTGAATGTATCCCAATCCATCATTCGAACCAGCCTCCCATCCATTGACTCTGTCTACACTTCCCGCTGCCTCGGGAAAAGCAGCCGGCATAATTAAGGACCCCGCACATCCCGGACATTCTCTCTTCCACCTTCTTCCGTCGGGAAAAAGATGCAAAAGTCTGAGGTCACGTACCAACCGATTCAAGAACAGCTTCTTCCCTGCTGCCATCAGACTTTTGAATGGACCTACCTCACATTAAGTTGATCTTTCTCTACACTCTAGCTATGGCTGTAACACTGGGATTCCACAGCCCCATTTACCCCAAAACCATAAAATCTCAAGGTCAACGGATCTTCCCATTGTCCGTGCCATGCCCGCTGTGATTCCCGAGGCAGGCTGGGTGATAAAATTACTTTCTGCACCCTCTCCTTTCGTCCACTATGAACAGTATGCCCTGTCTGTATAGCGCGCAAGAAATGATACTTTTCACTGTATCCCAATACATGCGACAATAATAAATCAAATCAACTGACTTCAGTGAGGGAGAGATGTGAACTGACTGCTGAATCTCAGCTTACAGCACCACACAAAGTCATTCTCTACTTAAGTTCTCCAAGTAAATAGTTTTGCATTCGTAATTACATGTTTTACTTCTAAATTGCATTTGAAATGAAGAATAATTGAAGCCAGAGATTGGGTTAAGTCATTATATAATTACTCAACATCAACACCCTGGTTATATATCACCAGCCAATTAAATACTGTAGCGACAAGAACAACTCAGGGGCGAGGATTCCTGCGGAGATTAACTCACCTCCTCACTCCCTCAAGCCTCCCATCCATTGACTCCGTCTACACTTCCCACTGCCTCAACAATGCAGCCATCTACAAGTCAGGGGTGCGATGGAATACTCCCCCACCGGCCTGGATGAGTGCAGCCCCCACAACACTCAGGAAGCTTCACATATTGACTAGCTTAGGGGGTTTTAAAAAAAGAGACAGCATGGACAAGTTGGGCCAAAGGGCCTGTTTCCATGCTGTAAACCTTGATGACTCTATGACATGTCAGCCTCTTGACTGGCACCACTCCCCCCGCTGCCACTCAGTAGCTGCCGTGTGCACCATAGAATCATGGAACCCTACAGTGCAGAAAGAGGCCCTTCGGCCCATCGAGTCTGCACCGAACACTATCCCACCCAGGTCATAAGAACATAAGAAATAGGAGCAGGAGTAGGCCCTCTAGCCCTTCGAGCCTGCCCCGCCATCAATAAGATCATGGCTGATCTGTCGTGGCTCAGTTCCACATTCCCGCCCTCTCCCCATAACCCTTAATCCCCTCGCTTATCAAAAACCCATCAACCCGCGTCTTAAATATATTTAGCGAGGCAGCCTCCACCACTTCAACAGGCAGAGAATTCCAGAGATTCACCACCCTTTGAGTGAAGAAGTTCCTCTTCAACTCCGTTCTAAACCGCCCCCCACCTTTATCTTGAGGCTGTGCCCCCTAGTCCTACTGTCCTTTCTGAGCGGGAAGAGTCTCTCCACCTCTATCCTATCCATCCCATTCATCATGTTACATGTCTCAATGAGATCTCCCCTCATTCTTCTAAACTCTAACGAGTACAAGCCTAGTTTATTCAGCCTCTCCTCATAGCTCAACCCCCTCAACTCCGGCATCAGCCTAGTAAACCTCCTCTGCACTCCCTCCAAGGCCAAAATATCCTTGCGTAAGTACGGCGACCAAAACTGCACACAGTACTCCAGCTGCGGCCTCACCAATGCCCTATACCCCCATATCCCTACATACTATACCCACTAATCCCTCTAACCTACGCATCCCTGGACACTAAGGGGCAATTTCTTAGCATAGCCAATCAACCTAACCCGCACATCTTTGGACTGTGGGAGGAAACCGGAGCACCCAGAGGAAACCCACACAGACACGAGGAGAATGTGCAAACTCCACACAGACAGTGGCCCGAGCCGGGAATCGAACCCAGGACCCTAGAGCTGTGAAGCAGCAGTGTTAACCCACTGTGCCACCCAAGATGCACTGCAGCATCCGTCAATGCTCCCTAGACAACATCGTCCAGACCCACGACCATTTCCATCTAGAAGAACAAGGGCAACAGATGCTCCCTCTACCGCTGCTACAGCAAGGCGCACAACAGCAACCCATCAAGGCTCATAGAAACATAGAAAAACTACAGCACAATGCTGGCCCTTCGGCCCACAACGTTGTGCCGAAACATGCCCCTGCCTTCGAGGTTATGTCCCTCCCTTAGAAATTAAGAGCACCTTCCAAAATCTGCAACCTCTGAAAGATGTGCAGGTTAGGTGGATTGGTCATGCTAAATTGCCCCTTAGTGTGCAAAGATGTGTAGGTTAGGTGGATTGGCCATGCTAAATTGCCCCTTAGTGTCCAAAGATGTGTAGGTTAGGTGGATTGGTCATGCTAAATTGCCCCTTAGTGTCCAAAGATGTGCAGGTTAGGTGGATTGGCCATGCTAAATTGACCCTTAGTGTCCAAAGGTGTGTAGGTTAGGTGGATTGGCCATGCTAAATTGCCCCTTATTGTCCAACGATGTGTAGATTAGGTGGATTGGCCATGTTAAATTGCCCCTTAGTGTCCAAAGATGTGTAGGTTAGGTGGATTGGTCATGCTAAATTGCCCCTTAGTGTCCAAAGATGTGTAGGTTAGGTGGATTGGTCATGCTAAATTGCCCCTTAGTGTCCAAAGGTGTGTAGGTTAGGTGGATTGGCCATGCTAAATTGACCCTTATTGTCCAACGATGTGTAGATTAGGTGGATTGGCCATGTTAAATTGCCCCTTAGTGTCCAAAGATGTGTAGGTTAGGTGGATTGGTCATGCTAAATTGCCCCTTAGTGTCCAAAGATGTGTAGGTTAGGTGGATTGGTCATGCTAAATTGCCCCTTAGTGTCCAAAGATGTGTAGGTTAGGTGGATTGGTCATGCTAAATTGCCCCTTAGTGTCCAAAGATGTGCAGGTTAGGTGGATTGGTCATGCTAAATTGCCCCTTAGTGTCCAAAGATGTGTAGGTTAGGTGGATTGGTCATGCTAAATTGCCCCTTAGTGTCCAAAGATGTGTAGGTTAGGTGGATTGGTCATGCTAAATTGCCCCTTAGTGTCCAAAGATGTGTAGGTTAGGTGGATTGGTCATGCTAAATTGCCCCTTAGTGTCCAAAGATGTGTAGGTTAGGTGGATTGGCCATGTTAAATTGCCCCTTAGTGTCCAAAGATGTGTAGGTTAGGTGGATTGGTCATGCTAAATTGCCCCTTAGTGTCCAAAGGTGTACCAGCCAGGTGGATTGGCCATTTTAAGAGAGACTCGGACAGTAACAGAAGGGGGGGGGGATGGAGAAAGGTGACGTTCCAGCACAGGGATTGAGTGCTGAGTGAGACAACAGCACCATCTAGTGAGGAACCAGGCTTCCTGTTCACTGCTGATCAGACCACAGCAACTGAATGGGCCCTGATTCTCCAACCTCGCCCACTGCTGGGATTCTCCAGTCCCGCTGCAGTGAACGGAGAGTTGGCCGAGCACCAAATATTTTGTCCTCACCAGTGAAGGCGGTGGGCCTCCGGTTTCCTCCCACAGTCCGAAAGTGGTGCTGGTTAGGTGCGTTGACCATGCTAAATTCTCCCTTAATGTACCCAAACAGGCGCTAGAGTATGGCGATTCGGAGTTTTTCACAGTAACTTCATTGCAGTATTAATGCAAGCCTACTTGTGACTCTAATAAATAAACTTTAAAACAGTGGCGCACTAACACAGACTTTCCTCTGTTTCCATAGCGAGTCATTCCTGGAACCAGGACGCTACTCGGTTGCCAGGGGGGCTTCCAGCTTGAGGGGGCGCCACTCCTCATCAAGTGTCGCTGACCAGGAGTCTCTCCCACTTTTACCGCCAGCCATTGACGCGTTTGGAAGGATTTTACGGGTTGTCACTCAACCTGTTTGGCCGCATTCTGAACACACCTTCCTTGGATGTCAGAGCAGCTGTGTGCTCTGCTCCAAAGCAAAAGTGCGACTAAAACTGCAGCGCCTGACACACTTCCTTTCCAGTGATATCATGCTACTGCAACCTAAAGGCATCAGCCTGTTAATCCTTCCAATATCCCTCTGGCAGGCATGCTCAATTGTCTCTTAGTGTCCAAAGATGTGCAGGTTAGGTGGATTGGCCATGCTAAATTGCCTCTTAGTGTCCAAAGATGTGTAGGTTAGGTGGATTGGCCATGCTAAATTGCCCCTTAGTGTCCAAAGATGAGTAGGTTAGGTGGATTGGCCATGCTAAATTGTCCCTTCGTGTCCAAAGATGTGCAGGTTCATTGGATTGGCCATGCTAAATTACCTCTTAGTGTCCAAAGATGTGCAGGTTAGGTGGATTGGCCATGCTAAATTGCCCCTTAGTATCCAAAGATGTGTAGGTTAGGTGGATTGGCCGTGCTAAATTGCCCCTTAGTGTCCAAAGATGTGCAGGTTAGGTGGATTGGCCATGCTAAATTGCCCCTTAGTATCCAAAGATGTGTAGGTTAGGTGGATTGGCCGTGCTAAATTGCCCCTTAGTGTCCAAAGATGTGCAGGTTAGGTGGATTGGCCATGCTAAATTGCCCCTTAGTATCCAAAGATGTGTAGGTTAGGTGGATTGGCCATGCTAAATTGCCCCTTAGTGTCCAAAGATGTGTAGGTTAGGTGGATTGGCCATGCTAAATTGTCCCTTAGTGTCCAAAGATGAGTAGGTTAGGTGGATTGGCCATGCTAAATTGCCCCTTAGTGTCCAAAGATGTGTAGGTTAGGTGGATTGGCCATGCTAAATTGCCCCTTAGTGTCCAAAGATGAGTAGGTTAGGTGGATTGGCCATGCTAAATTGCCCCTTAGTGTCCAAAGATGTGTAGGTTAGGTGGATTGGCCGTGCTAAATTACCCCTCAGTGTACCAAAACAGGCACCAGAGTGTGACAACTAGGGGATTTTCATAGTAACTTCATTGCAGTGTTAATGTAACTTGGGAAAAATAAATAAATTTTAACTTTACATGAATTTATCACTGATTATTGTAAAAGCTTATCCAGCTCTGAATTATAGAATCCCTGCAGAGGCCATTTGGCCCATTGGGTCTGCACCGACAACAATCCCACCCAGGGCCTGTTCCCATAATCCTACATATTTACCCTAGCCAGCCCCCCCTGACACGAAGGGACAACCTAGCACAGCCAACCAACCTAATCCGCACATCTTTGGAGTGTGGGAGGAAACCGGAACACCCAGAGGAAACCCACGCAGACACGGGGAGAACGTGCAGACTCCGCACAGACGGTGACCCAAGGCCAGGAATCGAACTCAGCTCCCTGGGGCTGTGAGGCAGCAGTGCTAACCACTGTGCTGCCTTTGCCCTCTAGCTCATAGTGTTGTGATATGCCTTTAAGGGAGAGCATGGTGCGATGGCACAGTGGTTCGCACTGCTGCCTCACAGCACCCTGGACCGGGGTTCTATTCCAGTCTCGCGTCGCCTTCAGTATAGAGTCTGCACATTCTCTCTGTGTCTGCGTGGATTTTCTCCTACACTCCAAAGATGTGCAGGTTAGCTAAATTAACCATGCTAAATTGCCCCTTAGTGCCCAAAGATGCGTCAGTCAGGTGGATTGGCCATTTTAAGAGAGACTCGGACAGTAACAGAAGGGGGGGATGGAGAAAGGTGATGTTCCAGCACAGGGATTGAGTGCTGAGTGAGACAACAGCACCATCTAGTGAGGAACCAGGCTTCCTGTTCACTGCTGATCAGACCACAGCAACTGAATGGGCCCTGATTCTCCAACCTTGCCCACTGCTGGGATTCTCCAGTCCCGCTGCAGTGAATGGAGATTTGGCCGAGCACCAAATCCTCCATCCCCGCCGGCTAGGGCAGAGGGGTGTCTGACATCGGAGAATTCCGGCAAATGCATTCCAACAGAGGGGACAACTGATATGATTTGATTTAGTATTGTCACGTGTATTAGCATACAGTGAAAAGTGTTGTTTCTTGCGCTGGGTCCCTCGGGCCTGGCGACCTAACACATGAGATGTCAGCTTCAGCTCAGGGTGATCAGACTCCACCCTGGCAAGTTCTGTATTTGATTAGCCACCAGGAACACCCAACCTAATGGATGATCGTGGACACACAGCTGCCTCACGAAAGCCTCTCAGAAAAGTGATCGTACGCTTACGACTAATAAGTAAACTTTAAAATAGTGACGCACTAACACAGGCTTTTGTCTGCTTCCAAAGCTAGCAATTAGAACATAAGAAATAGGAGCAGGAGTAGGCCATCTAGCCCTTCGAGCCTGCCCCGCCATTCAATAAGATCATGGCTGATCTGTCGTGGCTCAGTTCCACATTCCCGCCCTCTCCCCATAACCCTTAATCCTCTTGTCTGTCAAAAACCTATCTACCCGTGACTTAAATATATTTAGCGAGGCAGCCTCCACCACTTCAACGGGCAGAGAATTCCAGAGATTCACCACCCTTTGAGTGAAGAAGTTCCTCGTCAACTCCGATCTAAACTGACTCCCCCTTATCTTGAGGCTGTGCCCTCCAGTCCTGCTGTCCTTTCTAAGCGGGAAGAATCTCTCTACCTCCACCCTATCCATCCCCTTCATTATCTTATACGTCTCTATAAGATCCCCCCTCATCCTTCTAAACTCCAGCGAGTACAGACCCAGTCTATTTAGTCTCTCTTCATAGTCCAACCCCCTCATCTCCGGTATCAGCCTAGTGAACCTCCTCTGCACTCCCTCCAAGGCCAAAATATCCTTGCGTAAGTGCGGCGACCAAAACTGCACACAGTACTCCAGCTGCGGCCTCACCAGTGCCCTGTACAGTTGCAGCAAGACCTCCCTGCTTTTATATTCTATCCCCCTCGCTATGAAGGCCAGCATCCCATTCGCCTTCCTGACCACCTGCTGCACCTGCAGACTGGGTTTTTGCGATTCATGCACAAGGACCCCCAGGTCCCTCTGCACCGTCGCATGTTGTAATTTTTCACCATTTAAATTCCCAGAACAGGCGGACAATCTGTCACCAGGGGGCTTATAGCTTGAGGGGGCGCCACTCCACATCAAGTGTGGCTGAGCAAGAGTCTCCCCTGCTCTCACCGCCAGCCATTGGTGCATTTGGAAGGATTTTACAGATTGACACTGAACCTGTTTGGCCGCGTTACGAACACACCTTCCTTGTCCATCAAGGCCTGGGGTGGGACTCGAACCTGGAGCTTCTGGCTCAGAGGCAGGGACGCTAACCCACAATGTTGCAGATTTATTTGTTAAGACTTGGAAAATGTGAACAGTTATAATGTCGATACAAACCTTAAAGATGTCACAACTGCTGTGTGCTCTGCTCAAAAGCAAAAGTGTAACTAAAACTGCCTGACACACTTCCTTTCCAGTGATGTCATGCTACAATAACCTAACGACCTTCCAAAGCTCCTCTGGAAGGCAGTAAGAGTTTAGTTTATTTATTATTGTCACAAATAGGCTTACATTAACACTGCAATGAAGTTACTGTGAAAATCCCCTAGTCGCCACACTCTGCCGCCTATTCGAGTACACTGAGGCACCAATGAGGTGGCCAATACATCTAACCAGCATGACTTTTGGACTGTGGGAGGAAACCCGGAGGAAAATCACACAGACATGGGGAGATTCCCGGTCAGCGATGTGATGGAAAGAAAATTGAGGGAAGAGGATGGCGTACTGATATTGTCATCAGGCTAGTAATCCAGAGACCCCAGGGTGACGTTCTGGGGGTGGGAGGGTGCAGGTAAAAACCTCAGCAATTGGATGGATTTTAAATTCAATTAATGAAACCTGAGATATAAATCAGGTCTGTATGATCAGAACCAATGACCTGGTGTCATTAACATTAGACTATTAATCCAAAAACTCAGCTAATGTTTTAGGGACCTGGGTTCGATTCCCGTCGCGGCAGATGATAGAATTTGAATTCAATAAAAAAATCTGAATTAAGAATCAACTGATGACCATGTGTTAGTAAGATTTTTAAACCATTAGATATTAAGGCACTAACAGAACTCCCAGCATAAAATTACATAACTTTAAAAGAGATTTCTATGCTAACAGGAAAGCAGTTTACCCACATGTGAAATGCAGTCAGAGATTTAAACATGTGATTATGATTTAAAAACCTGTATGCTGATATTTTGAATGTATTAATATATTTTTAAGATTGTTCGCTTTAGCCAAAGGCAGTTGGTTGCAAAGTATCATGGTAAAGGGCATTAGGACAAAGCTATATTCTAAGAGAATATTTAAGGCTTGAGAATACGTAAGTTTTATCAGTAGAGAACATTCAGAACACTTAATCAGACTTTATTGATCAGGTTTATTTACTTGTCCTGATAAGATGGATGCATGCCCGGACGTGGAGTCATGTGTTAATCTGGTTTTGATGTGGAGATGCCGGCGTTGGACTGGGGTAAACACAGTAAGAAGCCTGACAACACCAGGTTTAAGTCTGACCGATTTATTTGTTAGTAAACTCGCAAGCTTTTGGGGTTTGTCCCTTCACTCTCCATTCACCTGATGGAGGGACAAACCCCAAAAGCTTGCGAGTTTACTATCAAATAAATCGGTTGGACTTAAACCTGGTGTTGTCAGACTTCTTACTTAACCTGGTTTGGCCGGGATCTGTAGAGGAAGCCATCGGAATGTTTCCTCTGAACTTTGGGTCTGGCTTGTGGTTCCAAAGGGAAGCTGGGTTACCCAGGACAGGAGGTGGCATCTGAATTCTAAGGACAAATGAAATGCCATTATGCCAGAGGGTAAGATGTGATTGACTAAGGTATATGACAGGTTGGTTAATGTATAATGATTTACAGCTAATAAAAGGCAGGAATAATTGTTAAGAAAACCTATAATTGATCTGTTTCGAATTGTATACGCCAGATTTCATTGGGGAGATATAGCTGCCCCATCTCAGAGCTGCCCTGACCCTTAGATGATTTTTTTCCTCGTGGTCACTAATCAAAATAAAGGTTACATCTTTAAATTGAGACATTGGCTTTGTGAGTCTTGGATTGCCTGAACTTCTGACTGTAACCGGCCACCTCGGAAACATTTGTAACATCACGAAACCATTGCCGATTGTCAGAAACACCCATCTAGTTCCCTAATGATCTTCTTGGGGAAGGAAATCTGCCGTCCTTACCCGGTCTGGCCGACAAGTGACCACAGTAAAAAGTCTGACAACACCAGGTTTTAGTCCAACCGATTTATTGGATAGTAAACGCACAAGCTTTCGGGGTTAGTCCCTTCGTCAGGTGAATGGAGAGTTCTGGCCTCAGACAGAGCATATAAAGCACAGAGAGTTTAGAGATTACTGATTAGAATGCGAATCTTTACACCTAACCTGCTGTTCAAGTCTTGAAGTGGCTGACAATATAAGTGGAAGGAGCACTGATCACAGGTTAAAGAGATGTGTATTGTCTCCAGACAGTACAGTAAGTGAGGTTCTGCAAACCCAGGCAAGTGTTGGGGGTTACAGATAGTGCGACATGTACCCAAGATCCCTGTTGAGACTGTCCTCATGTGTGCGGAACTTGGCTATCAGTCTCTGCTCAGCGACTCTGCGCTGTCGTGTGTCATGAAGGCCGCCTTGGAGAATGCTTACCCGAAGGTCAGAGGCTGAATGCCCGTGACCACTGAAGTGTTCGCCAACAGGAAGGGAACAGTCTTGCCTGGTGATTAGAGACTGATAGCCAAGTTCCACACACATGAGGACGGTCTCAACAAGGATCTTGTGTTCATGTCGCACTATCTGTAACCCCCATGACTTGCCTGGGTTTGCAAAACCTCACTCACTGTGCTGTTTGGAGACAATACACATCTCTTTAACCTGTGATCAGTGCTCCTTCCACTCACATTGTCAGCCACTTCAAGACTTGAACAGCAGGTTAGGTGTAAAGATTCGCATTCTAATCAGTAATCTCTAAACTCTCTGTGCTTTATATGCTCTGTCTGAGGCCAGAACTCTCCATTCACCTGACGAAGGGACTAACCCGAAAGCTTGTGCGTTTACTATCAAATAAATCGGTTGGACTAAAACCAGGTGTTGTCAGACTTTTTACTGTGTTTACCCCAGTCCAACGCCAGCGCATCCACATCATGACAAGTGACCCCCAGGCCCACAGCGATGTGACTATCTCTTACCTGCCCTCTGAAATGGCCAAAAAAGCCACACAGTTTTGGTGGCACGGTGGATAGCACTGCTGTCTCACAGTGCCGGGAATCCTGGGTTCGATTCCCGGCTTGGGCGATTGTCTCTGCGGAGTTCGTACGTTCTCCCCGTGTCTGCGTGGGTTTCCTCCGGGTGCTCCGGTTTCCTCCCACAGTCCAAAGACGTGCGGGTTAGGTTGATTGGCCGTGCTAAATTATCTCTTTGTGTCGGGGGACTAGCTAGGGTAAATACCTGGCGTTATGGGGATAGGGCCTGGGTGGGATTGTGGCAGGTGCAGACTCGATGGGCCGAATGGCCTCCTTCTTCATTGTAGGGTTCTATGATTCATTGATTCTATGAGTTCAGGGGAAATTAGGATTGGGCACCAAACATCATCTCCTTCCTGTGAAAGAATAAAGGTAAATAACACTTGTCTACAGCTCCAGATTATAATAGGAATGCGAAGAATGCACGTTGCCATAGCGACTCAGATAACTCGAGGTGATGTGGCCATTAAAAACCTTGAATACTTGTTACATTTGAAGAACTATTTGCAATAATAAGTTTCACAGCACAACTATACAGCTCCAACACCCTGACTCCCACTGCCAACGAAACATAGATTCATAGAATCCTTACAGAGCAGAAGGAGGCCCTGTGGCCCATCGAGCCTACACTGACAACAGCCCCACCCAGGCCCCAGCTCCATAACCTGACATAGTCCCCCAGACACTAAGGGGCAATTTAGCATGGCCAATCCACCTAACCTACACATCTTTGGACACTAAGGGGCAATTTAGCATGGCCAATCCACCTAACCTGCATATCTTTGGACACTAAGGGGCAATTTAGCATGGCCAATCCACCTAACCTGCATATCTTTGGACACTAAGGGGCAATTTAGCATGGCCAATCCACCTAACCTGCGCATCTTTGGACACTAAGGGGCAATTTAGCATGGCCAATCCACCTAACCTGCGCATCTTTGGACACTAAGGGGCAATTTAGCATGGCCAATCCACCCAACCTGCTCATCTTTGGACACTAAGGGGCAATTTAGCATGGCCAATCCACCTAACCTGCACATCTTTGAACACTAAGGGGCAATTTAGCATGGCCAATCCACCTAACCTACACATCTTTGGACACTAAGGGTCAATTTAGCATGGCCAATCCACCCAACCCACGTATCTTTGGACACTAAGGGGCAATTTAGCATGGCCAATCCACCTAACCTGCGCATCTTTGGACACTAAGGGGCAATTTAGCATGGCCAATCCACCTAACCTGCACATCGGACACTCAGGGGCAATCTGGAGGAAACCCACGGAGACATGGGGAGAACATGCAGACTCTAGACAGACAGTGACCTGAGCTGGGAATTGAACCCGGGTCTCTGGCACTGTGAGGCAGCAGTGCTAACCCACTGTGCCACCGTGCTGCCCTTTTCTGTATTCAATATTGAAAGTAACAGCCCTGGGGATGTGTGCCGTCGCTCCCGTTTGGCCAATGACCATTCACCCGCGCTCCATTGGTTCCGGCCCAGTCACATGGGCACTTGACCCATAATGGATCACCTCTTAAAGGGGCCACGCTATCACACACTGGACTACCACGACATCCAATCAGTTGTTAATTGTGATTTAACCCCAATGTGCACTCGAGAGGCAAGGAGAGATGAATGTTTCTCTCAGCCCTTCCTATGAGTTGGGGAGAGGGGTGGGTGGGGATGGATAAAATTTTCCCTTCTCTCTCTGTGGGGCTGGGCTGTGATTCAGGCCTGGGGAACCGGGCTGTGCACCCAGGCCACAGACAGACATGTCAGTTCCCAACCTTCACCCAGGCCGAGAGCGCGGGATCTCTTGCCTTGGAAGTTCCGACACCCTATTTATTGTGCGACCTCTCCCCCCAACCCCGCCACCCCACCACCCCAAGGCCGATTCCTGTCTTCACCATGTACAAAGCAGCATGGTGGCACAGCGGTTCACACTGCTGCCTCACTGCACCAGGAGCCTGGGTTCAATTCTGGCCTTGGGTCACTGTCTGTGTAGAGTCTGCACATTCTCCCCGTGTCTTCATGGGTGTCCTCTGGTTTCCTCCCACAGTCCAAAGGTGTGTAGGTTAGGTGGATTGGCCATGCTAATTGCCCATTGGTATCCAAAGATGTGTAGGTTAGAGGGATTGGTCATGCTAAATTGCTTTGATTTGATTTATTATTGTCTCATATATTAGCATGCAGTGAAAAGTATTGTTTCTTGCAAGCCATACAGACAAAGCATACCATTCATAGAGAAGGAAACAAGAGAATGCAGAATGTAGTGTTACAGTCATAGCGAGGGTGTAGAGAAAGATCAACTTAATGCAAGGTAGGCCCATTCAATAGTCTGACACCAGCAGGGAAGAAGTTGATCTTGAGTCGGTCGGTACGTGACCTCAGACTTTTGTACCTTTTTCCCAACGGAAGAAGGTGGAAGAGAGAATGTCTGGGGTGTGGGGGGTCCTTAATTATGCTGGCTGCTTTGCCGAGGCAGCGGGAAGTGTAGACAGAGTCAATGGATGGGAGGCTGGTTTGCCTCTTAATATCCAAGGATAGGGGGGATTAGCGGGATAAATACATGGGGTTATGGAGATAGGGCTTGGGTTTAGATTCTGAGTGGGAGAGTCGATGCAGACTCGATGGGCCAAATGGCCTTCTTCTGCATTGTGGGGGCTCTATGATCATTGAAATATGAAAAGCCAAGAGGCAGATTCAGGTCAATGACTGCTGGTTATCTCACCACATTCCCGTGGAAGTTTGTCTCGGAAACTGGGAATGTGAGGCAACCCTGGATTGATCCAGATGATGTGGAGATGCCGGCGTTGGACTGGGGTAAACACATTAAGAAGTCTAACAACACCAGGTTAAAGTCCAACAAGTTTATTTGGTAGCAAAAGCCACTAGCTTTCGGAGTGCTGCCCCTTCATCAGATGAGTGCTGCTGTGAGACTTCCTACTTGATCTAATGAACTTGTGTTTCAGTCGATGCTTTTTGGAATCACAGGATGCCTCCATCGCGCTTCATGACCTGTGACTGCATCATCACAGCTGAGAGCTTGGGAGTACACAGCAAGATCCCACAAAGCAAATGAGGCAATGATCAGGTCATCTGTCGCTGGTAAAGCTCACTGAAGGACGAATATTGACCAGGATCCCAAGGGAAATCCCCTCTCTTGCCTGGTCTTCTTCAAAAAGGGTAGCACAGTACGACTACAGAATATCTGAGCTACAGGCGCCGCATGCTGGTCAGAGTAGAAACGTCAGGATATATCGGATGAATACATGGCTGAGGAAATGGTGTCAGGGGCAGGATTTCAGATTCCTGGGGCATTGGGACCGGTTCTGGGGGAGATGGGACCTGTACAAATTGGGCGGGTTACACCTGGGCAGGACTGGGACTGATGTCCTGGGGGGGGGAGTGTTCGCTGGAGCGGTTGGGGAGGGTTTAAACTAATATGCCAAGTGGACAGGAACCTATGTAAGGAAGGAGGGAGCAAGGGCAAAATCAGAAGGTAGAAAAGGGAACAAGAAAAGTGATAGGCAGAGAAACCAAGGACAAGGTTCAAACAGGGCTGTAGAGAAAACTATTGGGAGCGAGACAAACAATGTTAAAAAGACAAGGTTAAAGGCTCTGTACCTTAACGCACGGAGCATTTGCAATAAAGTCGATGAACGGTTTAGAATGGTTCAGAAGTTTAGAACGGAACAATCTCATTAGTGATAGACAGCATGGCTTTGTAAGAGGGAGGTCGTGCCTTACAAATTTGGTGGAGTTTTTCGAGGAGGTGACAAAAACGGTCGACGAAGGGAGGGTCGTGGATGTCGTCTATATGGATTTCAGTAAGGCGTCTGACAAAGTCTCTCATGGCAGGTTGGTTAAGAAGGTTAAGGCTCATGGGATACAAGGAGGGATGGCTAGATGGGTAGAGAACTGACTTGGCCACAGGAGACAGAGGGTAGCAGTGGAGGATTCTTTTTCTGGTTGGAGGTCTGTGACTAGCGGTGTTCCCCAGGGCTCTGTACTGGGACCTCTGCTATTTGTGATATATATAAATGATCTGGAAGAAGGTGTAACTGGTGTTATCAGCAAGTTTGTGGATGACACGAAGATGGCTGGAGTTGTGGATAGCCATGAACATTGTTGGACAATAAATAGGATGCAGGACTGGGCGGAGAAGTGGCAGATGGACTTCAACACGGATAAATGTGTAGTCGTCCATTTTGGCAGAACCAACAGGATGAACGAGTACACTATCAAGGGCAGGAGTCTGAGTAGTGTTGAAGAGCAGAAGGATCTTGGGGTCCGGGTCCACAGGACTCTTAAATCGGCCTTGCAGGTAGAGGATGTGGTTAAGAAGGCGTATGGTGTACTGGCCTTCATTAATCGAGGGATTGAGTTTAGGAGTCGGGAGGTAATGCTGCAACTTTATAAGACCCTTGTCAGGCCTCATTTGGAGTACTGTGCGCAGTTCTGGTCGCCTCACTATAGGAAAGATGTAGAAGCTATTGAAAGGGTACAGAGGAGATTTACAAGGATGTTGCCTGGACTGGGAGGCATGCCTTATGAGGATAGGTTGAGGGAGCTGGGACTCTTTTCCCTGGAGAGACGAAGGTTGAGAGGCGACCTGATAGAAGTTTATAAAATGTTGAGAGGAATAGATAGGGTGGATTCTCAGAGGCTATTTCCCCGGTTTGAAATGGTCGCTACGAGAGGACACAGATTTAAGGTGCGGGGAGGAAAGTACAGAAGTGATGTTAGGGGTAAGTTTTTCACTCAGAGGGTGGTGAGTGAATGGAATCGGCTGCCGTCAGTGGTGGTGGAGGCGAACTCGCTGGGGTCTTTTAAAAGACTTCTGGATGAGTATATGGGGTTTAATGGGATTGGGGGTTATAGATAGGTCTATGGATTGGTAGGTGTTGATGTGATCGGCGCAACTCGTGGGCCGAAGGGCCTGTTTGTGCTGTAGTGTTCTATATTCTACGTTCTAATACAGCAGGATATAGATAGGCTGGAAAATTGGGCGGAGAAATGGCAGATGGAATTTAACCCAGATAAATGCAAGGTGATGAATTTTGGAAGGACTAATGTAGGGGGGGAGCTATACAATAAATGGCAGGGCCATCAGGAGTATAGACACACAGAGGGACCTGGGGGTGCAAGTCCATAAATCCCTGAAGGTGGCAGCACAGGTGGAGAAGGTGGTGAAGAAGGCATACGGTATGCTTGCCTTTATAGGACGGGGTATAGAGTACAAAAACTAGTGTCTTGATGTTGTAGCTGTATAGAACGTTGGTTAGGCCACATTTGGAATACTGCGTCCAGTTCTGGTCACCGCACTACCAGAAGGACGTGGAGGCTTTAGAGAGAGTGCGGAGGAGGTTTACCAGGATGTTGCCTGGTATGGAGGGTATTAGCTATGAGGAGAGATTGGGTAGACTGGGGTTCTCCCTGGAAAGACAGAGAGTGAGGGGAGACCTAATAGAGGTGTATAAAATTATGAAGGGTATAGATAGGGTGAACAGTGGGAAGGTTTTTCCCAGGTCGGAGGTGACGGTCATGAGGGGTCACAGGCTCAAGGTGAGAGGGGCGAGGTATAACTCCGATATCAGAGGGACGTTTTTTACGCTGAGAGTGATGGGGCCCTGGAATGCGCTGCCAAGTAGGGTGGTGGAGGCAGACACACTGGCATCGTTTAAGACTTACCCGGATAGTCACATGAGCAGACTGGGAATGGAGGGATACAAACAAATGGTCTAGTTGGACCAATGAGCGGTGCAGACTTAGAGGGCCGAATGGCCTGTTTCCTGTGCTGTACTGTTCTTTGTTCTTTTTCGGTTCTTTGAACTAATCAGGCAGATAGATGTACACGGGATAATTGGGTTTACGGAGACATTGCTGCAGGGATGGGAACTGAATGCCCCAGGGTGTTCAGTATTTAGGAAGGACAAGGAGTAGCACTGCTGGTTAAAGAGGATATTTACACAATAGTGAGAAAGGATATTGGCTCTGACAACGTGGAATCTGTACGGGGAGAGGTGAGAAATACCAAGGGGCAAAAAACATCAGTGGGTGTCATATATAAACCCCAAACTGCAGTGGGGATATTGGGAATGGTGTTAAACATGAAATCAGGGATGTATGGGATGAGGAAATATCGGTGATGATGGGTGATCTTAATCTGCACATTGAACAAAGAACAAAGAAAATTCCAGCACAGGAACAGGCCATTCGGTCCTCCAAGCCTACACCGACCATGCTGCCCGACTGAACTAAAACCCCCTACCCTTCCGGGGACGGTATCCCTCTATTCCCATCCTATTCATGTATTTGTCCAGACACCCCTTAAAACTGTCGTATCCGCTTCCACTCCCTCTCTCAGCAACGAGTTCCAGGCACCCACCACCCTCTGTGTAAAAAATCTGCCTGGTACATCTCCTTTAAACCTTGCCCCTCGCACCTTAAACCTGTGGCCCCCCCGCGTAATTGACTCTTCCACCCTGGGGAAAAAGCTTCTGACTATCCACTCTGTCCATGCCTCTCATAATCTTGTAGACTTCTATCAGGTCTCCCCTCAACCTCCGTCGTTCCGGTGAGAACAAACCAAGTTTCTCCAACCTCTCCTCATAGCTAATGCCCTCCATACCAGGGCAACATCCTGGTAAATCTTTTCTGTAACCCTCTCCAAAGCCTCCACATCCTTCTGGTAGTGTGGGTGACCAGAATTGAACACTATATTCCAAGTGCGGCCTAACTAAGGTTCTATAAAACTGCAACATGACTTGCCAATCAAACCAGTTACATTTTCCGCCAAATCATTTATATATATTACAAACAGCAAAGGTCCCAGCACTGATCCCTGAGGAACGCCACTTGTCACAGCCCTCCATTCAGAAACACATCCTTCCACTGCTACCCTCTGTCTTTGACCGAGCCAATTTTGTATCCACCTTGCCAACTCACCTCTGATCCCATGTGTCTTCACCTTCTGCACCAGTATGCCATGAGGGATAGCCTTCATGATGTGGAGATGCCGGCATTGGACTGGGGTAAACACAGTAAGAAGTCTCATAACAACAGGCTAGAGTCCAACAGGTTTATTTGGTAGCAAAAGCCACTAGCTTTTGGAGCACTGCCCCTTCGTCAGGTCAGTGAGCTATAGGGGGGGGCGTGAGAGAGCTACGGGGGGGTGTGAGTGAGCTATAGGGGGGTGTGAGAGAGCTATAGGGGGGTGTGAGTGAGCTATAGGGGGGTGTGAGTGAGCTACGAGGGGGGTGTGAGAGAGCTACGGGGGGGGGTGTGAGAGAGCTATAGGGGGGTGTGAGGGAGCTATAGGGGGGTGTGAGGGAGCTATAGGGGGGTGTGAGTGAGCTATAGGGGGGTGTGAGAGAGCTATGGGGGGGTGTGAGTGAGCTATAGGGGGGTGTGAGTGAGCTATGGGGGGGTGTGAGTGAGCTATAGGGGGGTGTGAGAGAGCTATAGGGGGGTGTGAGTGAGCTATAGGGGGGTGTGAGAGAGCTATGGGGGGGTGTGAGTGAGCTATAGGGGGGTGTGAGTGAGCTATAGGGGGGTGTGAGAGAGCTATGGGGGGGTGTGAGTGAGCTATAGGGGGGTGTGAGTGAGCTATAGGGGGGTGTGAGTGAGCTATAGGGGGTGTGAGAGAGCTATAGGGGGGTGTGAGTGAGCTATAGGGGGGTGTGAGAGAGCTATGGGGGGGTGTGAGTGAGCTATAGGGGGGTGTGAGTGAGCTATAGGGGGGTGTGAGTGAGCTATAGGGGGTGTGAGTGAGCTATAGGGGGGTGTGAGTGAGCTATAGGGGGGTCTGAGTGAGCTATAGGGGGTGTGAGAGAGCTATAGGGAGGGTGTGAGAGAGCTATAGGGAGGGTGTGAGAGAGCTATGGGGGGTGTGAGAGAGCTATAGGGGGGTGTGAGAGAGCTATGGGGGGTGTGAGAGAGCTATAGGGGGGTGTGAGAGAGCTATAGGGGGGTGTGAGAGAGCTATAGGGGGGTGTGAGTGAGCTATGGGGGGGGTGTGAGAGAGCTATGGGGGGGTGTGAGGGAGCTATGGGAGGGTGTGAGGGAGCTATAGGGGGGTGTGAGGGAGCTATAGGGGGGTGTGAGGGAGCTACGGGGGGGGGGTGAGAGAGAGCTATAGGGAGGGTGTGAGAGAGCTATAGGGGGGTGTGAGAGAGCTATAGGGGGGTGTGAGAGAGCTATAGGGGGTGTGAGTGAGCTATGGGGGGGGTGTGAGAGAGCTATGGGGGGGTGTGAGGGAGCTATGGGAGGGTGTGAGGGAGCTATAGGGGGGTGTGAGGGAGCTACGGGGGGGGGGGTGAGAGAGAGCTATGGGGGGGTGTGTGAGAGAGCTATAGGGGGGTGTGAGAGAGCTATAGGGGGGTGTGGAGAGAGCTATAGGGGGGTGTGAGAGAGCTATAGGGGGGGTGTGAGAGAGCTATAGGGGGGTGTGAGAGAGCTATAGGGGGGGTGTGAGAGAGCTATAGGGGGGTGTGAGAGAGCTATAGGGGGTGTGAGAGAGCTATAGGGGGTGTGAGAGAGCTATAGGGGGTGTGAGTGAGCTATGGGGGGGGCTGTGAGGGAGCTATGGGGGGTGTGAGGGAGCTATAGGGGGATGTGAGTGAGCTATAGGGAGTGAGAGTGAGTTATGAGTGAGTTACGAATGAGTTCCGGTGTGGGGTATGGGTGAGTTACGATGGTGTTACGGGTGAAATACTGTTAAGTGGGTACTCAGCCCTGATCTCACTGCAGCCCCAGCTGTGGGCAGAACAGGCTGTGGCACTGGGGACCCAGTGAGAATGAAAAAGTGGCCAAAATTGACCCAAATAATCCTCGTCTACGGTGGAATTGAACCTGGAGTCCTGCCTTGGTTCCGGAGTGTTGTAAACCATACTCACGTGTAACACTGGAAGATTAGCCTATTCCTTGGTCATCTGCAAGTTTTGTAACGTGGAGGACTTTATGTTTTTAATATTCCTTCATGTGATGGTGGCATCAGTGTCTGGGCCAGCATTCATTACCAGCTTAAACACCCAGTCCATGTGGTGTGGGTACACCCAGAGTGCTGTTAGTTCCCAGGTTTTTGACACGGCGACGCTGAAGGGGACAGTGATATATTTCCAGGTCAGGATGGTGAGTTTCACATTCGGTGCGAGCTTACAACAACCCCTGCTGCATTGTCAAAGTGGGGACACTCCCCTATCTCCAGATACATTTGTGCTCTGGATCAATGAGCACCCAGAGAGGGAGAGGGTGAGGGTGGGGGTGGGGCATCAGGGAATTATATTTGAATTTGGTTAAGTTTCCTTTAAAGTTTCAGCTTGTTTGCGCTGGGTTTTGTGGTGGTGGGGTTCAGTCGAGCCCATTCATTGTTACAAAACAGCTATGTCGAGAGAAAGACTGAAACCATTTCTTGGGTTAGGAGGTATAGAACGCTACAGCACAAACAGGCCCTTCGGCCCACAACTTGCGCCGATCACATCCATACCTACTAGGCCTATCTATAACCCTCAATCCCATTAAATCCCATATACTCATTCAGAAGTCTCTTAAAAGACCCCAGCGAGTTCGCCTCCACCACCACCCTGAGTGAAGTATGCCAGCAATGTGTAACTCCTGAAATAAATATATGAGTGCGTAAAGATTGGCCCCAGTTCTACGTTTCGACAACTGTCTTCATAGCGGGTAACAGTGTCCAATGTGATATCCCATGTCTAATATCTGATACCCCTTTCTCTGTGTGGTAGAGTTCAGTAGGTTTGGAAGGTACTGTTCAGGGAGCGTTGCTGTGGTGCATCTTGTAGATGGTACACACGGCTGGCATCGATATTAGAGGGATTGAATGTTGAAGGTGGTGGATCTGGTGCCAACAAACTGATTTTTCCTGGGTGGTATCGAGCATCTTGAGTGTTGTTGGGAGCCGCACCCATCCAGGCAAGTGGGGAGTATTCCATCACACTCCCTGACTTGTGTCCTTGTAGATGGTGGGACAGGCTTTGGGGGGTCAGTGAGTTACCTTCCACAGGGTTCCCAGCCCTTGACCTACTCTGGTAGCCACAGTATTTCTATGGCTAGTCCTGGTGAATGGTAACCCTCAGGGTGTTGATGGTGGGAGATTCAGTGATGGCAATGTCATTGAATAATAAATCATAGAACCCTACAGTGCTGAAAGAGGCCCTTCAGCCCACTGAGTCTGCATTGAACAACAATCCCACCCCCAGGCCGACCCCCATATCCCTACATATCATACCCACTAATCCCTCTAACTTACACATCCCTGGACACTAAGGGGCAATTTCTTAGCACAGCCAATCAACCTAACCTGCACATCTTTGGACTGTGGGAGGAAATCGGGGCAGTGGGAGGAAACCCACGCAGACATGAGGAGAATGTGCAAACTCCACACAGTCAGTGACCTGAGCTGGGAATCGAACCCAGGACCCTGGAGCTGTGCTACAATGCTGCTAATATTATGAGGCAGTGGTTAGAGTGTCTCTTACTGGTGACGGTCATTGCCTGGCATTTGTGTGGCGTGAGTGTTCCTTGCCACTTGTCAGCCCAAGACTGGATATTGTCCAGGTCTTTCTGCATTTGGACTGTTTTAGTATCTGAGGAGTCGCCAATGGTGCAACATCCCATTCTGACCTTGTGACGGAGGGAAGGTCACTGGTGAAAGCAGCTGAAGATGGGGGGACGCTAACCCTGAGGGACTCCTGCAGAGATGTCCTGGAGCTGAGATAACTGACCCTCAGACTGAAGTGTGGAGTGAGTCCGGCAGGGGATAGGGAAACAACGATGGCCGTGACTCCGGGCACAGGGAATAACGATCTTTCAGAAGCCTCGGGTCAAATCATTCCTCTCAGTTTATTTCCATTTAAAATTACAGAGCGTGACAACCAGTGTGCGACACTCAAATCATCCAGAATACCCTGGTTACGAGTGGTTAGTGACTCAGGATACGAGCCATTAGTTAATCCGTTTCTTAGTTTGTTTTGTGAATTGCTGAGATTAACCATGATCTCATCGGTTGACATTTGAATCATGTAAACCAATGGGTTACAGATAGTGAACGGCTCCACATAAATTAGATTTCTCTTTCAAGTTCAAACAGATCGGGAACACTTGCGCTGCCTTGTGTGGCCTCCTCACCTTCCATTGCTCCCTCTTAGTTCAGGGCAATCCCACCTTCCTGTCCTGTGGACTCATTTCTTTTGCTTACAGTTTAATCAGCGTCGAGCGACACTGAACACTCACCCCTAACCGGCTTCCTAATTTCAGACACGTCATTGGTAGGTTATCTGTACAGTTACACAGCCCCAATGTCATTATTACAAGGGCACCATCTGATAACCCCTTTGACTGAGCCAAGCTGAGTACAATCTCATCTCAATCTGCTCTCTCAACTCGCATCATTCATCACCCCTACAGTGATGCCACCCTTCACTAGGAATGACAACCCCCCCATCCCCCAACAGCCCACACCCCCACCCTCCCGTTCCACTAACAGTGGAACAGCGCAAGGTCATTCAATCAGCAGCAAATGGAAACACTGCCAGTTCAGAATGTGCGTTCAGTTTGTAGACATTTGTTCAGTTTTTTTCATGCCTGCCACTGTTACCTTCCAGTCCTGAGACAAGGCTCCAAGACAAGTTCTTAACTTGTCCACTCTCTCCCCACAGGCTGAGTCATCCCAGCTGTTTCTGATCTTAACGTTTTAGGTTTGAGGTTTCTGTAAGTTTGAGAGAGACATGGAGCAGGGTCACTGATAGAGAGAGAGAGAGAGAGGAGCAGGGGGAGGGACGGGAGAGGGAGAGAGAGAGAAATGGAGGAGAGAGAAAGGTTAGCAGAATGAGAGAGAGCCAGAGGGAGAGAAAGAGGTGGGGGTGGTCAAGAGAAAGGGTGTCCGAACAAGAGAGAGGGAGCAGTGAGGGAGGGAAAGAGAGAGGGAGCAGTGAGGGAGGGAAAGAGAGGGGGAGCAGTGAGGGAGGGAAAGAGAGAGGGAGCAGTGAGGGAGGGAAAGAGAGAGGGAGCAGTGAGGGAGGGAAAGAGAGAGGGAGCAGTGAGGGAGGGAAAGAGAGGGGGAGCAGTGAGGGAGGGAAAGAGAGAGGGAGCAGTGAGGGAGGGAAAGAGAGAGGGAGCAGTGAGGGAGGGAAAGAGAGAGGGAGCAGTGAGGGAGGGAAAGAGAGAGGGAGCAGTGAGGGAGGGAAAGAGAGAGGGAGCAGTGAGGGAGGGAAAGAGAGAGGGAGCAGTGAGGGAGGGAAAGAGAGAGGGAGCAGTGAGGGAGGGAAAGAGAGAGGGAGCAGTGAGGGAGGGAAAGAGAGAGGGAGCAGTGAGGGAGGGAAAGAGAGAGGGAGCAGTGAGGGAGGGAAAGAGAGAGGGAGCAGTGAGGGAGGGAAAGAGAGAGGGAGCAGTGAGGGAGGGAAAGAGAGAGGGAGCAGTGAGGGAGGGAAAGAGAGAGGGAGCAGTGAGGGAGGGAAAGAGAGGGGGAGCAGTGAGGGAGGGAAAGAGAGAGGGAGCAGTGAGGGAGGGAAAGAGAGGGGGAGCAGTGAGGGAGGGAAAGAGAGAGGGAGCAGTGAGGGAGGGAAAGAGAGGGGGAGCAGTGAGGGAGGGAAAGAGAGGGAGTAGGGAGGGAGTAGTGAGGGAGGGAGGGAGGGAGTAGTGAGGGAGGGAGGGAGGGAGTAGGGAGGGAGGAGAGAAGAGGGAGCAGTGAGGGGGAGAGAGAGAGAGAGAGAGAAAACAGTGAAGAAGAGAAAGAAAGGGAACAGTGGGGGGGCAGGGGAGGGGAGAGAAGAGTAACAGAGAGGGGGGCAGTGAGGGAGAGAAAGAGCAGAGAAGGCAGTGGGTCTAACGTTGCTGGGTTATGAAGATTGAGGGGCTGTGCTGTTGGATAAAGAATCTCCCCTGGTCTTTCTCACCGTCTCTTGAAGGCTCAGACACATTTTACAGTGCACAGAGTGTAGCCCTCAGACTGAGTATTGTCTGCTGCACTAATATACAGGGGCCTGTGCTAACTCATAGAATTAGGCCTCTCAGTAACATCTGTGTAGATATATTGGTTCTAGTTTATAACAGCTATTGTCCAGTATAAACCCACACAAGTCAAATTTAGCAGATTTAAAACTCTCTAAGTAATAATACTCAGATTGTAACACCACCTGGAAACAAGAGATACCTTCCCAATGAGAGGGTATACTGTATAACTCTGGGTATACCTCCCCAATGACAGAATACTGTATAACCCTGGGTATACCTCCCCAATGAGAGAGTATACTGTATAACCCTGGGTATACCTTCCCAATGAGAGAGTATACTGTATAACCCTGGGTATACCTCCCCAATGAGAGTATACTGTATAACCCTGGGTATACGTCCCCAATGAGAGAGTATACTGTATAACCCTGGGTATACCTTCCCAATGAGACAGGGTACACTGAATAACTCTGTATATACCTTCCCAATGAGAGGGTATAGTGTGTAACCCTGGGTATACCTTCTCAATGAGAGAGTATACTGTATAACCCTGGGTATACCTCCCCAATGAGAGAGTATACTGTATAGCCCTGGGTATACCTTCCCAATGAGAGAGTATACTGTATCTCAATGAGAGAGTACACTGTATAACCCTGGGTGTACCTTCTCAATGAGACAGGGTACACTGAATAACTCTGCATATACCTTCCCAATGAGAGGGTATAGTGTGTAACCCTGGGTATACCTTCCCAATGAGAGAGTATACTGTATAACCCTGGTATACCGCCCCAATGAGAGGGTATACTGTATAACCCTGGTATACCGCCCCAATGAGAGAGTATACTGTATAACCCTGGGTATACTGCCCCAATGAGAGAGTATACTGTATAACCCTGGGTATACCTTCCCAATGAGAGAGTATACTGTATAACCCTGGTATACCTCCCCAATGAGAGAGTATACTGTATAACCCTGGTATACCGCCCCAATGAGAGGGTATACTGTATAACCCTGGTATACCGCCCCAATGAGAGGGTATACTGTATAACCCTGGGTATACCTTCCCAATGAGAGAGAATACTGTATAACCCTGGTATACCTCCCCAATGAGAGGGTATACTGTATAACCCTGGGTATACCTTCCCAATGAGAGAGTATACTGTATAACCCTGGTATACCTCCCCAATGAGAGAGTATACTGTATAACCCTGGTATACCTCCCCAATGAGAGAGTATACTGTATAACCCTGGGTATACCGCCCCAATGAGAGGGTATACTGTATAACCCTGGGTATACCTTCCCAATGAGAGAGTATACTGTATAACCCTGGTATACCTCCCCAATGAGAGAGTATACTGTATAACCCTGGTATACCGCCCCAATGAGAGAGTATACTGTATAACCCTGGTATACCGCCCCAATGAGAGGGTATACTGTATAACCCTGGGTATACCTTCCCAATGAGAGAGAATACTGTATAACCCTGGTATACCTCCCCAATGAGAGAGTATACTGTATAACCCTGGGTATACCGCCCCAATGAGAGAGTATACTGTATAACCCTGGTATACCGCCCCAATGAGAGAGTATACTGTATAACCCTGGTATACCGCCCCAATGAGAGAGTATACTGTATAACCCTGGTATACCGCCCCAATGAGAGGGTATACTGTATAACCCTGGGTATACTGCCCCAGTGAGAGAGTATACTGTATAACCCTGGGTATACCTTCCCAATGAGAGAGTATACTGTATAACCCTGGTATACCTTCCCACTGAGTCAGACTCCAGTGTGTAATTCTGGGGATTAATTGTTCCAACGATTCAGGTTAAACAGTAGAAATAAAGTCTGGTTCTGTGAGATTTTCTTTGATGTCTGTCGGAAGGTGATCAAACAGAAGGTCTTCAACGACGAGATTGCTCCTCTTCAGTAAAACACAATTGGCGATCTCCGGGGGAATCCTCTCCAAATGGTTTCCTTTCAGTTCGAGGTAAGTGAGCTGGGTCAACTGTCCGATCTCGGGGGGGAGGTGGGCGAGGCAGTTCTGCCCCAGGTGTAAAGTCTTCAGCTTGAGGCAGTGGAAGAGCTGCAGGCACAGCGCCTCCACTTTGTTCTTGGTGATGGAGAAGTGCTGCAGGTTCTGGAGGAGGTGGATCTCCACCGGGATCGCCGTCAGCAGGTTGTGGCTGAGGTCGAGGTACCGCAGCTTGCGCAGGGTGAAGAGGGCAGCGGGTAGACTCTCCAGCTTGTTGTTGGAGAGGTAGAGCTGCTCGAGGCTTTTGACGAGGCTGATGGTGGTGGGGACGGAAACGATGGCGTTGTACCAAAGCCTGAGGCAGGACAGCCTCTTGAGATGCTGGAAGCTGATGATCTCCTCGATGGTCTGAATGTTATTGGCTTTCAGGTCCAGTTTCTGAAGGTTGGCGAGGCTGAAGATGGCGTGCGGGATCCTCTCCAGCTCGCAGTTCTGCAGCTCCAGCTCGGTCAGGGTGACCAACTTCTTCAAGTTATTGAGGACCAGGAGCCTGGTGCCGTCGTTCTGAATGACCAACTTGGACAGGTGGGTGGCCACCTCCATCACGTTGGAAGGGATCTTGGAGAGGTTGCTCTTCATGATGAGGGTCTTGAGGTGCCTCAGCTCCTTCAGGGACTCCAGGCCAATGGCCTTGTTGGTCTCGGAGTTCAGGTTGCCCGAGAGGTGGATCTCAGCCAGGTTCTTCAGCGAGTAAATCCAGAGAGGGATCTCGCCAATGTCGGTGAACTTGATGTGCAGGATGTGAAGGTGGTCCCTAAGGAAGTTGAAGGCGATCTGGTCAACCTTGGCAGGGCAGTGGTAAAGGTAGAGCTCCTTCAGCGCCACCATTTGGGAGATCTTGGCGGGCAGCCGGACATCGGGGATGAGCTCCAGTTTCAACACCTCCAGGTCATTCATGTCGAAGACAGCTTTGGGAATCCCGGACAGCATGAAGAGCTGCAGCTCCAGTTTCCCCTGCAGGTTCTTCGACACGTGCTGTCTCAGCTTCTCGTACGTCCACTCGTGGTTGAGGTTCATCTCCAGCAGTTTGCTTTCACAGCCTTCGGACAGGAAGATGGCAAACCTCTTGGAGTAGAGCTGGTCATACTGGTCCACCATGTGGAGGAGGAAGGCAAAGTCATTCTTCACATCAGGGATGTCACTGAAGTTACTCTCCTCGCGCACTCTCTCAAAGGAGTATTCCCTCAGGGAGCCCCGGAAGAGCCAGAACAACGTGTAGAGGCACACGAGTCCGTACAGCGCTATCAGGATGATGTAGCTGATCAGTAACTTCTTCAACATGTAGGCCATGCTGTGAGTGCAGAAGAAGACAGAGTAACCAGTGACGTACTTAATCTTCGGCTCACAGATGTGCTCAAAGGTGATGGAGTTGACAAAGGTAAAGGTGTAGCACAGGATGATGAGGAACTTGAGCGCTTTCACCACAGTCTGGCCCACGTAGAACTTGTAGATCAGGTCCCCGTCCTCGGTGTGCGCCCGGAACCGGCGCACCTTCTCGAAGAGCGCCTTGGCCTGCTCGCCGTCCTGCTTGTCCAGGATGTTCATGGACGGCGAGCCGCTGACCGGTGGCTCGAAGGTCACCTCCGGGCAGGAGGTCAGCGAGGTGCCGGTGTCCGAGCTCTCGCCGGGCTCCAGCGTCACCGACTTGAACATCTTGGTCCGGATGTGGCTGTTCTCCGAGTCTTCGTTGGCAGTCTCCGACACTGCTTTGGTGGTCCAGGGAGACTCAAAACACTTGCCCAGGATGGAGACAAAATGCTCCACTTTGGAGGAGGTCTTGGGGAATTTGAACCAGAAGTTCCCGCTGACCAGCAGGATAATGGTGTGAACCAGGGCTATATAAGGGAAGTACTTTGAGTACCAGGGCAGCGCCTTTTGGTAACACACTTGGCTAATGTAGACATACTGTTGAAAGTCCAGGTTTGTCTTGTAGCCTCCGGCCTTTGGCACTCTTGCCGGAGGTGATGACTTGGGTTGGGTTGGCTCTGAGGGCTTTCTCTCTGTCCCTGACAAAGTGTGACTCCCTCCCTCCTGAGGGCTCTGTGTCGGAGAGTCAGCGCGGTGAGACTGAGGCACGGCCACAGGCCGGGAGCTCCTGTTTAGGCCCCGCACGTGGTCACACGGCAGACACACCACCTTATCCTTTGAAATGAGCAGGGTCGCAGACAGGAGAGACACCATCAGCATAATGACCACCAGGTAGTCCATCAGAACGTCCCACCAGGGTTTGAGGAGGCGGTGAGTGGGCTGGCTATCGGAGAGGGTCGCGAGTTCCGTCAGAGTGATCATATCTGGAAGGAACAAAGGGCACGTTAGCAGTCAGAATTTAAAAACTAATTCTTATTTCCCCCCCCCACAACCTGAGAGGGAACACTCACCATCCCCTCTCCACCCTCACCCGTCTCAGACACTCACCTCCAACTTTCCTGGCAGGAAACTTACTGAGACACTCCCAGCATCCCTCATGCTGGTGTCCTGTGGAACTCAGCCCCATCTCTGGGACCCTCCAAGATTGGGCCCTCTCCCTCTGATACCCTCTAGGTCTGGGCCCTCTCCTTGTGGCTCCCTCTGGGACTGGGCCCTCTCCCTCTGGGACCCTCTGGGACTGGGCCCTCTCCCTCTGGGACCCTCTGGGACTGGGCCCTCTCCCTCTGGGACCCTCTGACAGTGCAGCACTCCCTCAGCACTGACCCTCTGACAGTGCGGCACTCCCTCAGCACTGACCCTCTGACAGTGCGGCACTCCCTCAGCACTGACCCTCTGACAGTGCGGCACTCCCTCAGCACTGACCCTCTGACAGTGCGGCGCTCCCTCAGCACTGACCCTCTGACAGTGCGGCGCTCCCTCAGCACTGACCCTCTGACAGTGCGGCGCTCCCTCAGCACTGACCCTCTGACAGTGCGGCGCTCCCTCAGCACTGACCCTCTGACAGTGCGGCACTCCCTCAGCACTGACCCTCTGACAGTGCGGCACTCCCTCAGCACCGACCCTCTGACAGTGCGGCACTCCCTCAGCACTGACCCTCTGACAGTGCGGCACTCCCTCAGCACTGACCCTCTGACAGTGCGGCACTCCCTCAGCACCGACCCTCTGACAGTGCGGCACTCCCTCAGCACTGACCCTCTGACAGTGCGGCCTTCGGGGTGTTAGCCAGGTCTATGGTTGAAGCCTGGGTCTGAGTGGGTGAGAATGCAAAAACAGCTGGATATATGGTGTTGCTATTTCAGAGACCAGGTGAGATTCCTGGCTGGGATGTTTAACTCACTGTTCACTGGAATTACAGGCAGGGCAAACTATGTTGGCAGGCTCTCCCCCCCACACAGTGCGTGCAATGTACCGATAGCAGGATTCAGGACACTCTGGACACCACTTTGTACAGGCAATGCACCAACTAACACTCCAGCACCGTCCCTCACCACTCACTCTGCTGCTGTACCTGCTGCAGGCTCCCTCCAGTGTCCTGCTGACCAACTGGGAACTGGCTGAATGACCGCCTGTCACTCAAACTGAGCTGAGACAGCCTCACCCTGCCATTGGCCTCACAGTCACCCTGGCACATGCTCAGTCTAAGGGAAGGGCGTGGCTATGGGAGGGAGGGGCAGGCCCCTGGGGGAGGGTCAGACAGGCTGGTTCAATGGAAGGGGGTCACTGGTTTCTCTGGAAACACTTCAAGTGAAGCTTGAGGTTGTGTCTGGGTGGTTCATGGAGATTCTCCAATCACACAATTCAGACACCAACCAAAAAACAGGTCCAATAATTTAAATAAAACTTCTGAGAACTTGTCCAGAAACTTCTTCACCTTGTCATTCTGTCCAATAGAAACACAGGACACTGCACCACCCTGTCCAATAGAAACACAGGACACTGCACCACCCTGTCCAATAGAAACACAGGACACTGGACCACCCTGTCCAATAGAAACACAGGACTCTGCACCATCCTGTCCAATAGAAACACAAAACCCTGCACCACCCTGTCCAATAGAAACACAGGACTCTGCACCACCCTGTCCAATAGAAACACAGGTTTCTGCACCACCTTGTCCAATAGAAATACAGGACTCTGCACCACCCTGTCCAATAGAAACACAGGACTCTGCACCACCCTGTCCAATAGAAACACAGGACTCTGCACCACCCTGTCCAATAGAAACACAGGACTCTGCACCACCCTGTCCAATAGAAACACAGGACTCTGCACCACCCTGTCCAATAGAAACACAGGACTCTGCACCATCCTGTCCAATAGAAATACAGGACTCTGCACCACCCTGTCCAATAGAAACACAGGACTCTGCACCATCCTGTCCAATAGAAACACAGGACTCTGCACCATCCTGTCCAATAGAAACACAGGACACCGCACCATCCTGTCCAATAGAAACACAGGACACCGCACCACCCTGTCCAATAGAAACACAGAACCCTGCACTATCCTATCCAATAGGAAGCAGTGAGCCTGCGCGTGCCAGTGGGAGATTGAGCCAGAGTGAGGGTATGGGAAATTTGGAGCTGAGAGGGAACTCGGTGCTGAGGGGAAAGAGGTGCTCACCTTCAAGAGGAGTGGAGAGGTGGACCCGCGAGAGAGACTCGAGGGCAAGTGAGAGGTAGAAAGAAATTGAACTCAGCGGCCATAGCCAACAGGTAAGTGATTGGTTGGTGACTGGTAAGTAGTTTCTTTTTGCTTTTCTCTTGGCATTGTAGTTGTTGTTGTTGTACGGGGCAATAATGTTTCTGTGTAATCTCTGCGGTTTATAAAGGTTACATTCAGGTGTAGTGAGGAGCGGGAAAGAAGGGCTCGAGAGAATTGGATATAATCTGAAAAACACCTTTCAGAAGTTTAACTTAATGGGGTAAGACATGACTGGAGAGCTCCAAGCCCTGGTTTGCTCCTCTTGCTCCATGTGGGAGGCTGGGGACAGTTCCAGTCCCCTGGGTCAGCACGTGGGCAGGAAGTGTCTCCAGCGACAGCTCCTGGGAGCTCGAGTTTCAGAGCTGGAGCCGCGGCTGGAGACACTGTGGAGCATCCGTGAGTCGGAGAGTATCGTGGATAGCGAATATAGACAGGCGGTCACACCGCAGGCTCAGACTCCGCAGGCAGGGAAAGAATAGGTGACCACCAGGCAGGGCAAGAGAGATAGGCAGGTAGTGCGTGAATCTCCTGTGGAAACTCCCCTACAAAACAGATATACGGCTTTGGATATTGTTGAGGGGAATGTCCTCTCTGGGGAAAGCAGCAGCGGCCAAACTCATTGCACCATGGTTGTACCCCTCCCCTCTGAAGTAGAACCAAACTGTGCCAATACAATAGTTATAGGGGATTCACTTATAAGCGGAATAGACAGGCATTTCTGTGGCTGCAAACGAGACTCCAGCATGGCATCCTCCCTCCATGATACTTGAGTCAGGGAGGTCTCAGAGAGGGTACAGGGCATTCTGGAAGGGAAGGGCAAACAGCCAGTGGTACACATCGGTACAAGTGACATAGATAAAAAAGAGATGAGGTCCTAAAAGCAGAATACAGAGAGCTAGGAAGAAAGTTAAGAAATCAGACCTCAAAGGTCAGTGCACGTGGCACTGGTAGTGATCTCAGGATTACTACCAGTGCCACATGCTAGTCAGAGTAGAAATGTCAGGATATATCGGATAAATAGATGGCTGAAGGGATGGTGCCAGGGGCAGGATTTCAGATTCCTGGGGCATTGGGAACAGTTCTGGGGGAGATGCCCTGTACAAATTGGGTGGGTTATACCTGGGCAGGACTGGGACTGATGCCCTGGGGGGAGTGTTCGCTGGAGCGGTTGGGGAGGGTTTAAACTAATATGGCAGGTGGACGGGAACCTATGTAAGGAAGGAGGGAGCAAGGGCAAAATCAGAAGATAGAAAAGGGAATAAGAAAAGTGACAGGCTGAGAAATCAAGGACAAGGTTCAAACAGGGCTATGGAGAAAACTATTGGGAGCGAGACAAACAATGTTAAAAAGACAAGGTTAAAGGCTGTGTGCCTTAACGCACGGAGCATTTGCAGTAAAGTCGATGAACTAATCACGCAGATAAATGTAAACGGGATCATTGGGATTACGGAGACATAGCTGCAGGGATGGGAACTGAATGCCCCAGGGTGTTCAGTATTTAGGAAGGACAAGGAGTAGCACTGCTGGTTAAAGAGGATATTTACACAATAGTGAGAAAGGATATTGGCTCTGACAGCGTGGAATCTGTACGGGGAGAGGTGAGAAATACCAAGGGGCAAAAAACATCAGTGGGTGTCATATATAAACCCCAAACTGCAGCGGGGATATTGGGAATGGTGTTAAACACGAAATTAGAGATGCAGGTGATGAGGAATTATCGGTGATGATGGGTGATTTTAATCTGCACATAGATTGGGCAAATTTAATTAGCCACAATGCCGTAGGGGAGGAATTTCTGGAGTGTGTACGGGATAGTTTTCATCACCAATATGTAGAGGAACCAAATAGAGAGCAGGTCATCTTGGACTGGATACTGTGTAATGAGAAGGGAATCATTGCCAGTCTAGGTGTACGAGACCCCTTGGGGATGAGTGATCATAACATGATAGAATTTTTTTATCAAGGTGTAGAGTGAAGTAGTCGATTCGGAGACTAGACTGCTGAATCTTAATGATGGAAACTATGAGGATATGAGGTGTGAGATGGCCTTGATAGATTGGGGAGAGAGACTTAAAGGGATGATAGTGGATAGACAATGGTAAACACGCAAGGAACGCATGGGGGAACTGCAGCAACTGTTTCTTCCTGTCAGGAACAAACTGGGTAAGAGGCCAATCCATGGCTTACAAAGAAAATTAGAGAGAGTATCCGACCTGAGGAAGAAGCATACAGACTGGCCAAGAAAAAATTTGAGGATTGGGAGTAGTTTGGAACTCAACAAAGAAGGGCCAAGGGGTTGATTAAGAAGGGGAAAGTACAGGACAAAAGTAAGCTAGCAGGGAACATAAAGACTGAGACTAAGAGTTTCTATAGATACGTGAAGAGAAAGAGGTGATGAAGACAAATGTAGGTCCCCTACAGACAGACACAGGGGAATGTGTAACAGGGGGAAAAGAAATGGCTGAGTAACTGATTCTGTCTTCAGAAAACAGGATATAAATCAGATACCAGAAATGTTGGAGAGTGCAAGATTTAGTGAGATGGAAGAACTGAGGGAGATTAATATTAGTAGAGAAATGGTGCTGGGAAAATTGATGGGATGGAAGGAGAATAAATCCCCAGGACTTGATAATCTACATCCCAGAGTACTAAAGAAGTGGCTCTTGAAATAATGGATACACTGGTGGTTATCTTCCAGGATCCGATAGATTCAGGAACAGCCCCTGCAGATTGGACGGTAGCGAAAGTTTCAATAATCCAATAATAATCCAATAATCCAATCTGTTTTGGGGCCACTGCTGTTTGTCATTTTTATAAAAGACCTAGATGAGGGTGTAGAAGGATGGATTAGTAAATTTGCGGATGACTCTAAAGTCGGAGGAGTTGTAAACAGTGAGGATGGATGTTACAGTTTGCAGAGAGACATAGATAAGCTGCAGAGCTGGGCCGAGAGGTGGCAGATGGAGTTTAATGCAGAAAAGTGTAAAGTGATTTATTTTGGAAGAGATAACAGGATTACAGAGTATTGGGCTAATGGAAAAACTCTTGATAGTGTTGATGAACAGAGAGATAGACCATAGAACATAGAACATTACAGCGCAGAACAGGCCCTTCGGCCCACGATGTTGCGCCGACCAGTTAAAAAACAATGACCCTCTAACCTAAACCAAACCCTTTCCATCCATAAACCTATCCACGGATCTCTTAAACGCCCCCAAACTAGGCGCATTTACAACTGCTGCAGGCAGGGCATTCCAATCCCTCACCACCCTCTGGGTAAAGAACCTACCCCTGACATCCGTCCTATAACTACCACCCCTTATCTCGGGGTACATGTGCATAGATCCCTGAAAGTTGGCACCCAGGTTGATAAGATTGTTAAGAAGGCGTACGGTGTGTTAGCTTTTATTGGTAGAGGGATTGAATTTCGGAGCCGTGAGGTCATGTTACAACTGTACGAAACTCTGGTGCGGCCGCACTTGGAGTATTGCGTACAGTTCTGGTCGCCGCATTATAAGAAAGATGTGGAGGCATTGGAAAGGGTGCAGAGGAGGTTTACCAGGATGTTGCCTGGTATGGTGGGAAGGTCTTATGAGGAAAGGCTGAGGGACTTGAGGTTGTTTCTGTTAGAGAGAAGAAGGTTACGAGGTGAGGCATACAAGATGATCAGAGGGTTAGATAGGGTGGACAGTGAGAGCCTTCTTCCTCGGATGGTGATGGCTAACACAAGGGGACATAGCTTTAAATTAAGGGGTGGTAATTATAGGACGGGTGTCAGAGGTAGGTTCTTTACTCAGAGGGTAGTAAGGGCGTGGAATGCCCTGCCTGCAGCAGTTGTGGACTCGCCAAGTTTAAGGGCGTTCAAATGGTCAGTGGATAGGCATATGGATAACATTGGAATAGTTTAGGTTAGAGGGTCATTAGATTGGTTCCACTGGTCGGCGCAACATCGAGGGCCGAAGGGCCTGTACTGTGCTGGAATGTTCTATGTTCTAATATTCAAACAGAGAGATAGAGAGAAAATGGAATTATAGACCAATAAACTTAGCATCGGTAGTGAAGAAAATTCTCGAATCCATTCTCAAGGACTTTATAACGGAGCATTTAGAAAGCAGTATCAGGATCAGACAGAGTCAGCATGGATTTATGAAGGGGAAATCACGCTTGACAAATCTGTTGGAATTCTTTGAAGATGTGACGAGTAGAGTTGGCAAAGGGGAGCCAGTCAATGTGGTATATTTGGACTTTCGGAAAGTGTTTGACAAAGTCCCACTTAAGAGGTTATCGTGCAAGATTAAAGCGCATTGGATTGGGAGATGGTTAGAAACTGGTTGGCAGAAGAGAAAGAAAGAATAGGAATTATTGGGTCCATTTCAAATTGGCCGGCAGTCACTCATGGGGTGCCACAGGGATCGGCGCTGGGACCCCAGCTATTCCTAATATATATAAATGATTTGGATGAGGGAACAAAATGTAACATCTGAAAGTTTGCAGATGATACTGTGGCGACTAGGGGAATTTCACAGTAACTTCATTGAAGTGCTAATGTAAGCCTTACTTCTACTAATAATAACTAACCTCTAAACCAAGTTGGGTGGGAGGGTGAACTGTGACGAGGATACAGAGAACCTTCAGAATGATCTGGACAGGTTGGGTGAGTGAGCAAATCAAAGGCAGATGCAGTGTAATTTGGATAAATGTGAGGTTATTCACTTTGGAAGCAAAAACAAGAAGGCAGATTATTACCTGAATGGCTGTAAATTGGGAGATGGGAGTGTGCAGAGGGATCTGGCTGTCCTTGTGCACCAGCCGCTAAATTTGATTTGATTTATTATTGTCACATGTATTAACATACAGTGAAAAGTATTGTTTCTTGTGCGCTATAAGAACATAAGAACATAAGAAATAGGAGCAGGAGTAGGCCATCTAGCCCTCCGAGCCTGCCCCGCCATTCAATAAGATCATGGCTGATCTGTCGTGGCTCAGTTCCACTTTCCCGCTTTCTCCCCATAACCCTTAATCCCCTTGCCTACCAAAAACCCATCAACCCGCGTCTTAAAAATATTTAGCGAGGTAGCCTCCACCACTTTAACGGGCAGAGAATTCCAGAGATTCACCACCCTTTGAGTGAAGAAGTTCCTCCTCAACTCTGATCTAAACCGCCCCCCCCTTTATCTTGAGGCTGTGCCCTCTAGTCCTACTGTCCTTTGAGCGGGAAGAACCTCTCCACCTCTATCCTATCCATCCCCTTCATCATCTTATACGTCTCAATGAGATCTCCCCTCATTCTTCTAAACTCTAACGAGTACAAGCCTAGTTTATTCAGCCTCTCCTCATAGCTCAACCCCCTCAACTCCGGTATCAGCCGAACCTCCTCTGCACTCCCTCCAAGGCCAAAATATCCTTGCGCAAGTACGGCGACCAAAACTGCACACAGTACTCCAGCTGCGGCCTCACCAGTGCCCTGTACAGTTGCCTCCCTACTTTTATATTCAATCCCCCTCACTATGAAGGCCAGCATCCCATTCGCCTTCCTGACCACCTGCTGCACCCGCAGGCTGGGTTTTTGCGACTCATGCACAAGGACCCCCAGGTCCCTCTGCACTGTAGCAGACAAAACATACCGTTCATAGAGAAGGAAACGAGAGAGTGCAGAATGTAGTGTTACAGTCAGAGCTAGGGTGTACCAAGTGCAACAGATGGTAAAGACAAATGGTATGTTGGCCTTCATTGCGAGATGTGGAGATGCCAGCGTTGGACTGGGGTAGACATGATAAGAAGTCTCACAACACCAGGTTAAATTCCAAGAGGTTTATTTGGTAGCACGAGCTTTTGGAGCACTGCTCCATCAGGCAACTCACCTGATGAAGGAGCGGTGCTCCAAAAGCTCGTGCTACCAAATAAACCTGTTGGACTTCAACCTGGAGCATCTTACTGTTCATTGCCAGAGGTTTTGAGTACAGGAGCAGGGATGTGTTGTTGCAGTTATACGGGGCCTCAGTGAGGCCACACCGAGAATATTGTATGGAACTTTCTGAGGAAGGATGTCCTTGCTCTCGAGGGAGTGCAGTGAAGGTTTAGCAGGCTGATACTGGGGATGGTGAGACTGATGTATGAGGAGAGATTGACCAGGTTAGGAATGTTTTCACTGGAGTTCAGATGAGTGAGGGGGGGCATCTCATAGAGCCTTACAAATTTCAAACAGGACTAGACAGGGTAGATGCAGAGAGGATGTTCCCAATGGTGGGGGTGTCCAGAACCCGGGCTCACAGTCTGAGGATACAGGGCAGACCATTTAAGATGGAGATGAGGAGATATTTGTTCACCCAAAGAGTGGTGAGCCTGTGGAACTCATTACCACAGGAAGTGGTTGATGCCACAGTATTGAGTGGATCCAAGAGGCAGCTGGATACAGCGCTTGGGGCGAATGGGATCAAAGGGGGAGAAAGCGGGATGAGGCTATTGAGTTGGATGATCAGCCGTGATTGTAATGAATGTTGGAGCAGGCTCGAAGGGCCAAATGGCCTCCTCCTATCTTAAATATTTCTGTTTTTTAAACACAGGGCTCATCACCACCTTGTCCAATAGAAACATAAGAACAAGGAGCAGGAGTAGGCCATTTGGCCCCTCGAGATTCAATAAGATCATGGTTGATCTTTGTGTGGACTCAGCTCCACTTACCCGCCCGCTCACCATAACCCTTAATTCCTTTACTGTTCAAAAATGTAACTATCCTTGCTTTAAAAACATTCAATGAGGGAGCCTCAACTGGGCAGGGAATTCCACAGATTCACAACCCTTTGTGTGGGGAAGTTCCTCCTCAACTCAGTCCTAAATCTACTTCCTCTTATTTTGAGGCCATGCCCCCGAGTTCTAGTTTCACCCGCCAGTGGAAACAACTTCCCTGCTTCTATCTTGTCCATTCCCTTCATAATCTTATATGTTTCTATAAGATCGCCCCTCATTCTTCTGAATTCCAATGAGTATAGTCCCAGTCTACTCAGTCTCTCCTCATAAGCCAACCCTCTCAACTCCGGAATCAACCTCGTGAATCTCCTCTGCACCCCCTCCAGTGCCAGTATATCCTTTCTCAAGTAAGGAGACCAAAACTGTACACAGTATTCCAGGTGTGGCCTCACTAGCACCTTATACAGCACCTAACACAGGATTCTGCACCACCCTGTCCAATAGAAACACAGGATTCTGCACCACCCTGTCCAATAGAAACACAGGACTCTGCACCACCCTGTCCAATAGAAACACAGGATTCTGCACCGCCCTGTCCAATAGAAACACAGGATTCTGCACCACCCTGTCCAATTGAAACACAGGACTCTGTACCACCCTGTCCAATAGAAACACAGGACACTGCACCATCCTGTCCAATAGAACCTCAGGACACTGCACCATCCTGTCCAATAGAAACACAGGACTCTGCACCACCCCATCCAATAGAAACACAAGACTCTGCACCACCCTGTCCAATAGAAATGCAGGACACTGCACCACCCTGTCCAATAAGAACACAGGATTCTGCACCACCCAGTCCAATAGAAACACAGGATTCTGCACCACCCTGACCAATAGAAACACAGGACTCTGCACAACCCTGTCCAATAGAAACACAGGATTCTGCACCACCATGTCCAATAGAAACACAGGATTCTGCACCACCCTGTCCAATAGAAACACAGAACTCTGCACCGCCCTGTCCAATAGAAACACAGGACTCTGCACCACCCTGTCCAATAGAAACACAGGACACTGCACCACCCTGTCCAAAAGAAACACAGGACTCTGCACCGCCCTGTCCAATAGAAACACAGGACTCTGCACCGCCCTGTCCAATAGAAACACAGGACTGTGCACCACCCTGTCCAATAGAAACACAGGACTCTGCACCACCCTGTCCAATAGAAACACAGGACTCTGCACCGCCCTGTCCAATAGAAACACAGGACTGTGCACCACCCTGTCCAATAGAAACGCAGGACACTGCACCACCCTGTCCAATAGAAACACAGGACACTGCACCACCCTGTCCAATAGAAACGCAGGACACTGCACCACCCTGTCCAATAGAAACGCAGGACACTGCACCACCCTGTCCAATAGAAACACAGGACTCTGCACCACCCTGTCCAATAGAAACGCAGGACACTGCACCACCCTGTCCAATAGGAACACAGGATTCTGCACCACCCTGTCCAATAGAAACACAGGATTCTGCACCACCCTGTCCAATAGGAACACAGGATTCTGCACCACCCTGTCCAATAGAAACGCAGGACACTGCACCACCCTGTCCAATAGAAACACAGGATCCATTTATAACAACAACTTGTATTTAATTAGCTCCCTTGTCATCCATCATCCCAGCTGCTTCACTGGCGCCTGCTCAACATTTAACGGTGAGACACATGAGGAGATATCAGGGTCAGGTGACCAATAGCTTGGTCAAAGGAGCAATTTGTAA
>NC_137356.1:19091548-19111548 GCF_965287045.1 Carcharhinus amblyrhynchos
GGGGGTTATTGCCCCTGTCTCCCCGGGGGGGTGTGGATGGGGAGAGTGATGTTTGGGGGGGGTTATTGCCCCTGTCTCCCCGGGGGGGGTGTGGATGGGGAGAGTGATGTTTGGGGGGGTTATTGCCCCTCTCTCCCCGGGGGGGGTATGGATGGGGAGAGTGATGTTTGGGGGGGGTTATTGCCCCTGTCTCCCCGGGGGGGGTATGGATGGGGAGAGTGATGTTTGGGGGGGGGTTATTGCCCCTGTCTCCCCGGGGGGGTGTGGATGGGGAGAGTGATGTTTGGGGGGGGTTATTGCCCCTGTCTCCCCGGGGGGGGTGTGGATGGGGAGAGTGATGTTTGGGGGGGGGTTATTGCCCCTCTCTGCTGGAGTATTGAACAGCGAGCGTGAGCTGCACACACACACACAGGCTGGTGAACACTCAGTCCCTTTGCCCTCTGTCCGAGGGGCTGCACCCCCCCCCCCCCCACACACACACACAGAGACGGACTGGGGAATCTGTGGAGAGATGTCACTGAGTTAAAGCCTGACTTGCTCGGTGTTGAGAATGGAAAGGTGTACTCACTGCGAACGTCAAAAGCAGCAACAGATCCTTGGCCCGGCCACTCACGTCCTCTTAACTCCCTCCCCCACTGCCGTGCCCTCCGCAACAACCCCCCCCCCCCACCCCCTTCGCCTCTCTGTCTGTCTTTATCTCTTGCTTCCTGCCGTTCTTTGTCTGGCTTCCTATCCCTCCCTCTCTCCCCCCGGCATTTTCCTCTCTCTCTCTCTCTCTTCCCCCTTTCTTTCTCTCCTTCTGTCTCTTCCTGTTTGACCCCTTTCTCTTCCCTACCCTCTCTCTCCCTCTCGCCCCCCCCCCCACTTCCCCTCCTCCTTCCCCCCCCTCCCCCCTCCGACTCTCTCCCTCCCTCGCACCCTCCCCCTCTCCCTCTATCTAAAGTTAGCCGCTGAACTCCATTTTGCTCTGAGCTGTCACTCGGGTTCCTGCTGCTCGGGTCTAGTTGAGGCCTCACGTGACCCGACTCTTCTGTGGCGAGTTGCCGTGGCAACTGGAGTTTGCCTTGAGCGAGTTGGCCAATTCTCAGGAGAAGAACAATTATCTTAACGGTGTAACCTACCTCTGCTGCGGGGGGTGCGGGGGGAGTGCGACAAGTGAGGGAGGGAAGAGAGAAGGGGAGGAGTGGGCGAGGGTAGGGTGGGGGAGGGAATGAGAGGGGGAGGGTGTCACGGGGAGTCGGGGGGGGGGAGAGGAGGAGAACATTGGCCTTTATAAACCGGAGTATTGAGTATAAAAGTTGGAGTGTCATGGTGAGGTTGTATCAAACATTGGTGAGGCCAAATTGTGTGCAGTTTTACATAGAACATTACAGCGCAGAACAGGCCCTTCGGCCCACGATGTTGCGCCGACCAGTTAAAAAGCAATGACCCTCTAACCTAAACCAAACCCTTTCCAACCATAAACCTATCCACGGATCTCTTAAACGCCCCCAAACTAGGCGCATTTACAACCTCAGCAGGCAGGGCATTCCAATCCCTCACCACCCTCTGGGTAAAGAACCTACCCCTGACATCCGTCCTATAACTACCACCCCTTAATTTTGGTCACCTTATTACAGGAAGGATGTAAATAAGGTTGAAAGAGTGCAGAGAAGGTCAACAAGGATGTTGCCGGGACTTGAGAAACTGAGTTACAGAGAGAGATTGAATAGGTTAGGACTTTATTCCCTGGAGAATGAGGGGAGATTTACATAGAACATAGAACACTACAGCACAAACAGGCCCTTTGGCCCACAAGTTGTGCCGATCATATCCAGGCCTATCTATAACCCTCAACCCCATTAAATCCCATATACTCATCCAGAAGTCTTTTAAAAGACCCCAGCGAGTTCGCCTCTACTACCACCAACGGCAGCCGATTCCATTCACTCACCACCCTCTGAGTGAAAAACTTACCCCTGACATCTCCTGCTCCCCAGCACCTTAAACCTGTGTCCTCTCGTAGCGACCATTTCAGCCCTGGGAAATAGCCTCCGAGAATCCACCCTATCTATTCCTCTCAACATCTTATACACCTCTATCAGGTCGCCTCTCAACCTTCGTCTCTCCAGGGAGAAGAGTCCCAGCTCCCTCAACCTATCCTCATAAGGCATGCCTCCCAATCCAGGCAACATCCTTGTAAATCTCCTCTCAATAGCTTCCACATCCTTCCTATAGTGAGGCGACCAGAACTGTGCACAGTACTCCAAGTGGGGTCTGACAAGGGTCTTATAAAGTTGCAGCATTACCTCCCGACTCCTAAACTCAATCCCTCGATTAATGAAGGCCAGTACACCATACGCCTTCTTGACCACATCCTCCACCTGCGAGGCCGATTTAAGAGTCCTGTGGACCCAGACCCCAAGATCCTTCTGCTCTTCAACACTGCTAACTCTCCTGCCCTTGATAGTGTACTCGTTCATCCCATTGGTCCTGCCAAAATGGACCACTGCACATTTATCCACGTTGAAGTCCATCTGCCACTTCTCCACCCAATCCTGCATCCTATCGATGTCACGCTTCAACTGATAGAGGTATATAAAATTATGATGGGTATAGATAGAGCGAATGCAAGCAGGCTTTTTCCACTGAGGCTAGGGGATAAAAAAACTAGAGGGTTAAGGGTGAAGGGGGAAAAGTTTAAAGGGAATATTAGGGGGGAATTCTTCACGCAGAGAGTGGTGGGAGTGTGGAACAAGCTGCTGGATAAATGCGGGGTCACTTTTAACATTTAAGAAAAGCTTGGACAGGTACATGGATGAGAGGGGTGTGGAGGGATATGGTCCAAGTGCAGGTCAGTGAGGCTAGGCAGAAAAGTGGTTTGGCACAGACAAGAAGGGGCAAAAGGCCTGTTTCTGAGCTGTAATGTTCTGTGGCTCTGTGGGAAGAGTAAGGGAGGAGGGGGTTGGCTGGGGCAAGAGTAGAGGGAAGGGGAGAAGGAGTGGGGAAGCGCAGAGGGAGAGGGATGAGGGGGTGTCAGAAAGACTCGGGGAAAGGGTTGTCAACAAGATATTGTTAGGGAAAAGAATGTAGAGGAAGGAGAAGAGGGTTTGGGTTACAGCAGAGGAGAAATAGTCAGAAGGTAGAATAGAGAGTCAAACACAAGAGAAGGTGTGATATGTTACAAAGAACAACACAGCACAGGAAACAGGCCCTCCGGCCCAACAAGCCTGCGCTGCCCATTTTAACACTCAGTGAGTGCCTCACTCCAATCCTAAGGTTATGTGTGATGTGCTACAGTGCGATGTGATGTTAGGAATAGAAATAGAAACTTTCACTTTAGACCTAATATTAATTGTTTGATGGTGCTCACCGAGATAAATAAAAGGGTTAGAGGCGGCACTGGCTGTTGGGTGTGTGTGTGTGTGTGTGTGTGTGTGTGTGTGTGTGTGTGTGTGTGTGTGTGTGTGTGTGTGTGTGTGTGTGTGTGTGTGTGTGTGTGTGTGATTGTGAAGAAGTTGGACTTGCATCATCTTTTATTACTGGACCGCAGCTGAGAGGCTTAATATGTGACACGGTGCTATGTGACACATCATTCTCACATGTATTATACACTGTAGAAAGTATTCTTTATTGCGCGCTATAGAGATAAAGCATACCATACATAGAGAAGGAAAGGAGAGAGTGCAGAATGTAGTGTTACAGTCATAACTAGGGTGTAGAGGAAGATCAACTTAATGCGAGGTAAGTCCATTCGAAAGTCTGACAGCAGCAGGGAAGAAGCTGTTCTTGATACGTGACCTCAGACTTTTGTATCTTTTTCCCGACGGAAGAAGGTGGAAGAGAGAATGTCCGGGGTGCATAGGGGTTCTTAATTATGCTGGCTGCTTTTCCAAGGCAGCGGGAAGTGTAGACAGAGTCAATGGATGGGAGGCTGGTTTGCATGATGGATTGGGCTACATTCATGACCTTTTGTAGTTTCTTGCAGTCTTGGGCAGAGCAGGAGCCCAGACCGAGCTCTGATACAACCAGAAGGGATGCTTTCTATGGTGCATCTGTAAAAGCTGGTGATACGGTGTGTGGTGATTATGAAGAACAATATCGCAGAGGAACAGCCCACCAAGTCTGTACTGGTACAGATATCTCTCTAACCTAACATTTTCTTGCCTCTCTGTGGCCCCTATTCCTCTATTCCCTGTCTATTCACAAGGCTGCTCTTGAACATTGTTATAGAATCTGCTTCCATCACCTCCTCCGGCACCGCGTTCCAGGCACTCACCACCCTCTGTGTGAAAAACTTACCCCTTTACATCTCTTTTAAACTTTTCCCCCTCTCACTCTCAACCTATGCCCCTGAGTAATTGACCCATTGACCCTGGGGAAAAAGACTTTGACTCTCCACTCTATCTCCAAGCCTGTCATAATCTTGTAAACCTCCATCAGGTCCCTCCTCATCCTCCAACGGCCCAATGAAAACGATCCAAGTTTGTTCAACCTTTCTTCATAGTCCATATCCTCCAAACCAGGCAACCTCCTGGGAAATCTCTCCTGCACCCTTTCCAACATCCTTCCGGTAGCGTGGTGACCAGAATCGAACACAATACTCCAAATGCGGCCTTACCAAAGTTTTATACAGATGCGACATAATTTTCCAATTCCTACACTCAACTGGTGAAAGCCAGCAAGCCATATGCCTTCTTGACCACATTGTCCACCTGAGTTGCCACCTCCTGGGAAGTGTGGTGCCTCTGTGGTTCCTCTGTGTGCTAAGATTTCTGAGGGCTTTACCATTTACTGTATATGTTCCTTCTGTAGTAGACCTTCCAAATCGCGTCACCTCATTTTTATCCAGGTTAAATCCTATCCGCTATCTTTCAGCCCAGGTCTTCAGCCGATTTGTATCCTCTGACAATCCTCCTCACTGTCCGCTACTCCCCACATTTTTGCATCATCTGCAAATTTACTAATCAGACCACCTACATTTCCCTCCAAATCATTTATATATATTACAAAGAACAAAGAACAAAGAACAACACAGCACGGGAAACAGGCCCTTCGGCCCAACGAGCCCGCGCCGCCGTCCCATTGTCTCAGTGACCTATTCATGATTTTAGTCTACGCCTAATGTGCGAGGATCAGGGAGGTCCAATATAGGGACAATTTGTTACCCAATCAATCAGCCTAAAAGCGCATCTTTGGGATGTGGGAGGAAACCGGAGCACCCGGAGGAAACCCACGCAACCACGGGGAGAACGCGCAAACTCCACACAGACACAGGCCCAAATCCATGTGTCCCCACAGCAACAGAGATAGTCTCTGAGCTGTCATGTTGCCCTCGAGATGGTCCAGTTTAAGCACACTAACGACATGAAGCAATAGGCAACTCCCGAAGCAACGTCCAAGAGCAGCCCACTACAACCTGCCGCATGCATGCCCCTTACAAACAGCAGAGGCCTCAGCACCTATCCTTGTCACATCGCTTGTCACAGACTCCAGTTGGAAAAGTATCCTTTCTGCTGCTATTCTCTGCCCAATCAGGTGGATTGAATGGCCTATTTCTGCTTCTATTTTTTTTGTGTTCTTAGTAATCAGATCTTTTACATCTGCCAGAACAGGGCAGACGTGACCTGTTTTAATGTGTCCAACAGCTCAGTGTTCCTTCAGCACTGCTGTCAGCCTGGGTACGTGCTCAGATCTCTGAACTGGGCAAGCGTTAAATCAACAGGCGTCAGGTTTGGAAGTTTCATATCCAGATGAGCTGGGAGGGGGACGGGACGGGTGATCTGCCTGGGAGCGGAGGTCACTGCAGCCCTGAAAGGATACGGACTGCCTGTTTGAGTGGCGGGGCAGTTGAACCCTGAACAAAGCATCATTTCAAAATCCCTCTGACTCCCTCAAGGAGGGGATGACAGGGAGGGAAGTCCACCTTCGCCCTTCAGACCACATTAACCACAGCGCGGTCAACCTTTATCCCACGGAGTGGAGGCACACTTGTGGGGGATGAGTTGGAGAAAGGAGAATGAATGGGGGAAAAGAGGACGGAGGTCACTCTCTGCTCATTAAAGACATCCGCGGGAATTAATGTTAGGCCAGAATTTGAAGGCGATGTAAAAGGGGCAGGATTTTCGCACAGAGGGTGGTGAGTGCCTGGAACGCGCTGCCGGAGGAGGTGAACAAAGAACAAAATCAGCCCGGGAAACAGGCCGTTCGGCCCAACGAGCCCGCGCCGCCATCTCAACACCACCAGTCCCCCTCTCCACCCATGGCCCCTGTCTAATGTTTTATGGCCATCCAGATTGAGGGAATCTGATTTAGGGACTATTTATTCCTGCCAATCAGCCTAACAGCACATCTCTGGGGTGTGGGAGGAAACCGGAGCACCCGGAGAAAACCCACGCAAGCACGGGGAGAATGCGTAAACTCCCACAGACACCGGCCCCAATCCATGTGTCTGCACAGCAAACAGCGATAGTCACTGAGCTGTCGTCTTGCCCAGTATCTGGTCCAGTTTAGGCACACACTAACGACATGAAGCACTCGGCCAATCTCGAACAACCAAGAGCAGCCCCAGTACGACCCATCGTGTGTATGTCCCTCGTTGGACACGAGGTGGACCGACTTAAAACCTGTGAACGAAAGAAAAGAAAAGTATAGATTTAAGGTGAGAGGGGAGAGATGCGCACTGTGAGTGATGGCGATGGGGAGAAAGTGATCTGATCTTCAATCAGTAAGTGGGTGAAATGGCAGCTCGGAGGGAGCGATGGATCCGGCGGGTGGGCAGAGAGGCTTCGTAACCATGTGTAAACCGCAAACCCGGAAAATATCTCCCCGATTCCCCGTTTGCAACGCACGGAGCTCAGTCTTTTTCCCCGACCGAGCTCACGTCCGCCATTTGCCCCGCGGACAATGTGCGGTTGTGCGCCTGCGTCTTCTTTCTGTTTTGAAAACTCCTTTTCCAGGGGAATGAGAAGGGGAGCATTTCCACACAGCATAGGCCAAAGTTTAACGTGGGTATGTGTGAGTAATCGGTCTGAGAAATAAAAAGGCAGCTTATTATCTAAATGGAGGAAAACTTTGTGTTTCATTGCAGAGGAATTTGGGTGTCCTTGTCCATGAATCGCAGAAAGTTAGTATGCAGCTGCAATAGGTAATAATGAAGGAAAATGAATTTTGGTATTCATTACGTATGGAATATAGTATAAAAGTAGGAAAATACTGTTTGCAACTGTATCGGGCATTGTATTTATTGATTAGTGTTACAAGTAGCCTTACATTAACACTGCCATGAAGATGGTGGCAAAGTGGTAACATTGCTGGATTAGGAAACCTGGTGGGCAGAGGTTCAAATCTCGCCATGGCAGCTGATGGAGTTTAAATTCAGTTAATAAATCTGGAATTGAAAGCTGGTAATGGTAACCATGAAATAGTTGTTATGTCTGACAAATTTACTGGAGTTCTATGAGGATGTGTCTAGGGCGGTGGATAGAGGAGAGCCGGTGGATGTGGTCTTTCTTGATTTTCAGAAGGCGTTTGACAAGGTACCTCACAAGAGGTTATTGCAGAAGGTAAGGGGGCATGGAGTTGGGGGTAGGGTGTCAGCGTGGATAGAGGATTGGTTGTCAAATAGGAGGCAGAGAGTGGGGGTCAGTGGGTGCTATTCGGATTGGCGGTTGGTGACTAGTGGAGTGCCCCAGGGGTCGGTGCTGGGGCCTCAGCTATTTACCATTTATATAGATGATCTGGAGGAGGGAACCGAGTGTATGGTGTCGAAATTTGCTGATGACACCAAGATTGGGGGAACAGCAAATTGTGCGGAGGGTGTGGAGAGTCTACAGAAGGATCTAGATAGGCTGGGCGAATGGGCCAGGAACTGGCAAATGGAATTTAATGTTGGCAAGTGCGAGGTGGTCCACTTTGGTAGGAATAATGGTAGGAAGGATTATTACTTATGTGGCGAAAAACTGCAGCAGGCGACGGTGCAGAGGGACCTCGGGGTCCTTGTGCATGAGTCGCAAAAACCCAGCCTGCAGGTGCAGCAGGTGGTCAGGAAGGCGAATGGGATGCTGGCCTTCATAGCGAGGGGGATTGAATATAAAAGTAGGGAGGTCTTGCTGCAGCTGTATAGGGCATTGGTGAGGCCGCAGCTGGAGTACTATGTGCAGTTTTGGGCGCCGTACTTACGCAAGGATATTTTGGCCTTGGAGGGAGTGCAGAGGAGGTTTACTAGGCTGATACCAGAGTTGAGAGGGTTGAGCTATGAGGAGAGGCTGAATAAACTAGGCTTGTACTCGTTAGAGTTTAGAAGAATGAGGGGAGATCTCATTGAGACGTATAAGATGATGAATGGGATGGATAGGATAGAGGTGGAGAGACTCTTCCCGCTCAGAGGACAGTAGGACTAGAGGGCACAGTCTCAAGATAAAGGGGGGGGCGGTTTAGAACGGAGTTGAGGAGGAACTTCTTCACTCAAAGGGTGGTGAATCTCTGGAATTCTCTGCCTGTTGAAGTGGTGGAGGCTGCCTCGCTAAATATTTTTAAGACGCGGGTTGATGGGTTTTTGATAAGAGAGGGGATTAAGGGTTATGGGGAGAGGGCGGGAATGTGGAACTGAGCCACGACAGATCAGCCGTGATCTTACTGAATGGCGGGGCAGGCTCGAAGGGCTAGATGGCCTACTCCTGCTCCTATTTCTTATGTACTTATGAAGATACAAAAAGGTTCAGAGGGGCAATATGTCTCACACAGAGGGTGGTGAGTGTTGGTCTTAGACAGGATCATATGGACCTCGGGTGGACATCACAGTAAAATTCCACCCATAAATTCATTGAGCTCTACAGCATGGAGAAAAGGCCCTTCGGCCCAATTTGTCCATGCTGTCCTCCTTTTGTTTGAGCTATTAAGCTAGCGCCAGTTGCCCACATTTGCCCCAGACCCCTCTATACCCATCTTAACTTTTAAGAGGGAACTTGACAAGTACATGAATAGGATGGGAATAGAGGGATATGGTCCCCGGAAAGGTAGGGGGTTTTTAGTTCAAACGGGCAGCATGGTCGGCGCAGGTTTGGAGGGCCGAAGGGCCTGTTCCTGTGCTGGAATTTTCTTTGTTCTTTGTACCCATGTAACTGTCTAAATGTTTTTTAAAAGTCAAAATTGTACCCGCCTCTACTACTACGTCTGGCAGCTTGTTCCAGACACTCACCACCCTCTGGGTGAAAAAATTGCCCCTCTGGATCCTTTTTGTAACTCTCCCCTCTCACCTTAAACCTATGTACCGATACTGAGCAAAAAAAAGAACAGTACTGTACAGGAAACAGGCCCTTCGGTCCATCAGGTCTGTGCTGACGCAGATGCCTCTCTAATATTTTCTTGCCTCTACGTGGTCCCTATCCCTCTATTCCCTGCCTATTGTATCTATCCCAATGCCCCTCGAATATTATTATAGAATCTGTTTCCATAACCTCCTCTGGCAGCGTGTTCCAGGCTCTCACCACCCTCTGTGTGAAAAACTTGCCCCTTACATCTCTTTTAGACTTTTCCCCTCTCACTTTCAACCTATGCCTGAGTATTTGACCCATTGACCCTGAAAAAAGGCTCTGATTATCCATTCTACCCAAGCCTGTAAAGCTCCATCAGGTATCTCCCCCCTCTCCACCCCCATACTCTGAATCTCCAGTGAGAACGATCCAAGTTTGTTCAACCTTTATTCATAGTCCATATCCTCCAAACCAGGCAACATCCTGGGAAATCTCTCCTGCACCCTTTCCGATGCATCAATATCCTTCCGGTAGTGTGGTGACCAGAATTGTACACAATACTCCCAATGCAGCCTCACCAAAATCTTATACGGTTGCAATATGATTTTCCAATTCCTGAACTCAGTCCCCTGACCGATGAAGGCCAGCATGCTGCACATCTTATTTGACCACCTTGTCCACCTGAGTTTCCACTTTCAGAGAACTGTGGACCTGCTCACCTAGATCCCTCTGTACGCTAAGATTTCTAAGGGCTTTACCATTTACTGTATACTTCCCTTCTGCAGTAGACCTTCCCAATCGCGTCACCTTATATTTATCCAGGTTAAATTCCACCTGCCAGCTTTCTGCCCAGATCTTTAGCCAATTGGTATCCTACTATATCCTCTGACAATCCTCCTCACTATCCACTACTCCCCTTATTTTATATCATAGTGGACAGTGAAGAAGGTTATCTCAGATTGCAACGGGATCTTGATCAATTGGGCCAGTGGGCTGACGAGTGGCAGATGGAGTTTAATTTAGACAAATGCGAGGTGATGCATTTTGGTCGATCGAACCAGGACAGGACTTACTCAGTTAATGGTAGGGCGTTGGAGAGAGTTACGGGACAAAGAGATCTAGGGGTACACGTTCATAGCTCCTTGAAAGTGGAGTCACAGGTGGACAGAGTGGTGAAGAAGGCATTCAGCATGCTTGGTTTCATCGGTCAGAACATTGAATACAGGAGTTGGGACGTCTTGTTGAAGTTGTACAAGACATTGGTAAGGCCACACTTGGAATACTGTGTACAGTTCTGGTCACCCTATTATAGAAAGGATATTATTAAACTAGAAAGAGTACAGAAAAGATTTACTAGGATGCTACCGGGACTTGATGGTTTGAGTAATAAGGAGAGGATGGATAGACTGGGACTTTTTTCTCTGGAGCGTAGGAGGCTGAGGGGTGATCTTATAGAGGTCTATAAAATAATGAGGGGCACAGATCAGCGAGATAGTCAATATCTTTTCGCTAAGGTAGGCCTTCTAAAACTAGAAGGCGTAGGTTTAAGGTGAGAGGGGAGAGATACAAAAGGATCTGGGGGTGGGGGACAATTTTTTCACCCAGAGGGTGGTGAGTGTCTGGAACAAGCTGCCAGAGGTAGTAGTAGAGGCGGGCACAATTTTGTCTTTTAAAAATCATTTAGACAGTTACATGGGTAAGATGGCTATCAAGGTAGTTGGTAGTTATGGGACGGATGTCAGAGGTAGATTCTTTACTCAGAGGGTAGTAAGGGCGTGGAATGCCCTGCCTGCAGCAGTTGTGGACTCGCCAACTTTAAGGGTGTTCGAATGGTCAGTGGATAGGCATATGGATAACACTGGAATAGTTTAGGTTAGAGGGTCATTAGATTGGTTCCACTGGTCAGCACAACATCGAGGGCCGAAGGGCCTGTACTGCGCTGTAATGTTCTATGTTCTAAGGGATATGGCCAAGTGCAAGCAATTGGGATTAGATTAGCCATTTAAAAAAAAGGGCAGCAGAGGCAAGTTGGGCCAAAGGGCCTGCTTCCATGTGGTAAACCTCTATGACTCAATCTGCAAATTTACCAATCAAAACACCTACATTTTCCTCCAAATCATTTATATATATATATTACAAACAACAGAGGCCCCCACCCTGATCCTTGTGGAACGCTGCTGTCACAGACCTCCAGTTAGGAAGGAGAGCTCCACGCCGTGGTTTGCTCTTCGTGCTCCATGTGGGAGGTCGGGAACGTTTCCAGTGCCCAGTACGTGTACAGGAAGTATCTCCAGCTGCAGCTCCTGGAAGCCATGTTTCAATACTGGAGGGGTGGCTAAGGGCAACTGTGGAACATTGGTGAGGCAGAGAGTATCGTGGATAGCACTTATACAGAGGTGATCACATTGCTAGCAGGTGGTGGAAGAATCTGCTGTGGCTTTTTCCCCGAATTGGATGCTGTTGAGGGCGATGGCCTTTCAAGGGAAAATAGCAAAGGCCAAATCCATTGCATCATGGTTGGTTCTGTTGCAGAGAAGAGGAGCAGAAAGTGTGAGAATGTAATAGGTATAGAGGATTCAGAGTTATAGTGGTCACAAACGAGACTCCAGCTTGATACGCAGGGGCCAAAATGTTGTCAGATTTCAGGAAAAAAATTAGCTCTTGGAGCTAAAGGGATCAAAGGATATAGGAGGAAGGGGGGGGCAGAAATCAAGATATTGAATTTGATGATCAACTACGATCGAAATGAGCAGGTTCAAGGGACTGAATGGCCTACTGCCGCTTCTATGTTTCTATGATTATAGTTTGAAGATGGTGACGTTCAGAGAGATGTCGCAAATAACGGTTTTAAAGACAAAAGTGGAGAGCATAATTTTAGGGAAAGGTTGGGAGATGTATTGAGGGCTGTGGCAGTGTGTGATCCTGGAGTGTACACTGTGCTGGAACTGAGAAAAGAAGCAGTCTACAACCAACACAAAGACTGACTGTTGTTTTCAGAAGGCCAGGTTTTGTTTGAAAGCTTTTGTAATTCTCCAGGGTAGAGTGAGAGTGAGAGTGAGAATCCCTGTATCATATCTTTCCTATACAACAGCAGATGTCTTTTACTGGAATTCCTATGGATTAACCATCTATAGGAACTGATGCTTAAAGAGGTGTGAGTGTAAATCAAATGGAAACCCTTTTGAGGGAACTGTTCCATAAATCTAATTTTAACTGTGTAACTGTAATCTTGTGTGTGTAACTTGTCTTTCCTTTTGTTAATTAAGGATTTAATTTATTGTTTATTATGATAGGTTGAGGGAGCTCGGTCTCTTCTCCCTGGAGAGACGAAGGTTGAGAGGCGACCTGTTTATAAGATGTTGAGAGGAATAGATAGGGTGGATTCTCGGAGGCTATTTCCCAGGGCTGAAATGGTCACTACGAGAGGACACAGGTTTAAGGTGCTGGGGAGCAAGTACAGAGGAGATGTCAGGGGTAAGTTTTTCACTCAGAGGTTGGTGAGAGAGTGGAATCGGCTGCCGTCAGTGGTGGTAGAGGCGAACTCGCTGGGGTCTTTTAAGAGACTTCCGGATGAGTATATGGGATTTAATGGGATTAAGGGTTATAGATAGGCCTAGTAGGTATGGATATGATCGGCGCAACTTGTGGGCCGAAGGGCCTGTTTGTGCTGTAGTGTTCTACGTTCTATTTCAAATCTCCAAAATTATTATTGAGAATTTTGACTCTCGGCATCTTGTAGCAACATACAAATTAAAAATCGTTGTGATTGCTTATTAAGTTTCCCATCAGGATTTGGTTAACATGTGTCACAGGGAAGCTCATATCACAAGGTAAGGATGGCAGGTTTCCCTCACTAAAGGGGTATTAGTGAATCAGGTGTGGTTTTGTCACAGTGATAGTTTCATGGTCAACATATACAGAGTTCAACTCTAGATTGAGTTTCAATTCCACCAGCTGCCGCGATGGGATTTGAATCTGATTCCCATAAAGTATTAGGCCTGGGCCCTTGGATGATTAGTCCAGGGACAACACCACCATCATCCACCAAATAAAGGCATTAATGTGTGGCATGGTAGCACAGTGGTTAGCACTACTGCCTCAGAGCGGCAGGGTTCGATTCCTAGCTTGCGTCACTATCTCTGTGGAGTTTGTATGTTCTCCTTGTGTCTGCGTGGGTTTCCTCCAAGTGCTCTGGTTTCCTCCCACAGTTCAAAGGTGTGTAGGTAAGTGGATTGGCCAAGCTAAATTGCGTCTTGGTGTCCAAAGATTTGGAAGTTTGATGGATTGGCCACACTAAGATGCCCCCTAGTGTCCAAAGATGTGCAGGTTAGGTGGATTGGCCATGCTAAATTAACCCTTAGTGTCCAAGGATGTGGAGGTTAGGGTGGATTGGCCGTGCTAAATTGCCTCTTAGTATCCAAAGATGTGTAGGTTAGGTGGATTGGCCATGCTAAATTGATCCTTAGTGTCCAAAGATGTGCAGGTTAGGTGGATTGGCCATGCTAAATTGCCCCTTAGTGTCCAAAGATGTGTAGGTTAGGTGGATTGGCCATGCTAAATTGCCCCCTAGTGTCCAAAGATGTGCAGGTTAGGGTGGATTGGCCATGCTAAATTAACCCTTAGTGTCCAAGGATGTGGAGGTTAGGGTGGATTGGCCGTGCTAAATTGCCTCTTAGTATCCAAAGATGTGTAGGTTAGGTGGATTGGCCATACTAAATTGATCCTTAGTGTCCAAAGATGTGCAGGTTAGGTGGATTGGCCATGCTAAATTGCCCCTTAGTGTCCAAAGATGTGTAGGTTAGGTGGATTGGCCATGCTAAATTGTCCCTTAGTGTCCAAAGATGTGCAGGTTAGGTGGATTGGCCATGCTAAATTGTCCCTTAGTGTCCAAAGATGTGTAGGTTAGGTGGATTGGCCATGCTAAATTGTCCCTTAGTGTCCAAAGATGTGCAGGTTAGGTGGATTGGCCATGCTAAATTGTCCCTTAGTGTCCAAAGATGTGCAGGTTAGGTGGATTGGCCATGCTAAATTGTCCCTTAGTGTCCAAAAATGTGCAGGTTAGGTGGATTGGCCATGCTAAATTGTCCCTTAGTGTCCAAAGGTGTGTAGGTTAGGTGGATTGGCCATGCTAAATTGTCCCTTAGTGTCCAAAAATGTGCAGGTTAGGTGGATTGGCCATGCTAAATTGTCCCTTAGCGTCCAAAGATGTGTAGGTTAGGTGGGTTGGCCATGCTAAATTGCCCATTAGTGTCCAGTGGGGTGTAGTTTGGGTTGGTTGGCCATGCTAAATGTATGGCTTATGGGGATAGGGCAGAGAGGATGTGCTAGATGGGATGCTCTTTCAGAGAGATGGCGCAGACTCAATGGGCCGAATGGAATCCTTCTGCGCTGTAGGGAGTCGATGGGATTTCCTGGATTCTGCGTCACATCAAAAAAATCGACAAACTCCCGAGGATGTTTACCTCCACCGTGTCCTCACTCTGATATCCATCCTAACACTGCTCCGTCAGTGGAAACAGTCACCCCAAACACTGCCTGTCTTCAATAACAAGGGGACAGCATGTCAGCTCCACCATTTTATTATATTAAATAATCTTTAAAATCACCAATAAAAGCTACAAAATCTCTTACAGCGGCCATGCTCCCCCCAAAACGGATGAAACGTTCTGATTGGCTCAGAGGGTTGCAGGATGAGTGACATGTGACTGGGCAGAGCCAATGGGCAGACAGTATGGGAGAGAGTGGAGCCAATCCCAGGCCAAGGCAGCTTGGTCAGTAATGGCGGCTGTGGCCAGACTGAGATAAAAGGTCAAACCCCCCGGTCCAATATCCTCTCTCGGAGTGTCCACCTCCATTGGACTCCCGATGGTGGAGTGTACAGCCCACTGTTCCGTTTATCCCCCACACCCAGAGTCATCACCCTCCACTTCACCGTGTAATTCCTGCCCCCTTCCCTGCCCTCCGACCTCGGGCCTTCCAACTGGAGTCAGTCCTCCCTCCCCCACTCTCCAGCCTCAGGCTTCCTGACTGGATTCTCTCCTCTCTCCCCGCTGCTCTCCAACCTCGGCCTTCCCAGCTGGATCCAGCCCTCCCTCCCTCACTCTCCGACCTCGGCCTTCCCAGCTGGATCCAGCCCTCCCTCCCCCTGCTCTCCGACCTCGGCCTTCCCAGCTGGATCCAGCCCTCCCTCCCTCCCTCACTCTCTGACCTCGGCCTTCCCCAGCTGGATCCAGCCCTCCCTCCCTCCCTCACTCTCTGACCTCGGCCTTCCCCAGCTGGGTCCAGCCCTCCCTCCCTCACTCTCCGACCTCGGCCTTCCCCAGCCGGATCCAGCCCTCCCTCCCTCCCTCACTCTCCGACCTCGGCCTTCCCCAGCCGGATCCAGCCCTCCCTCCCTCCCTCACTCTCCAACCTCGGCCTTCCCCCCAGCTGGGTTCAGCCCTCCCTCCCTCCCTCACTCTCCAACCTCGGCCTTCCCCAACCAGATCCAGCCCTCCCTCCCTCACTCTCCAACCTCGGCCTTCCCCAACCAGATCCAGCCCTCCCTCCCTCACTCTCCAACCTCGGCCTTCCCCAGCTGGGTTCAGTCCTCCCTCCCTCACTCTCCAACCTCGGCCTTCCCCCCAGCTGGGTTCAGTCCTCTCTCCCTCACTCTCCAACCTCGGCCTTCCCCCCAGCTGGGTTCAGCCCTCCCTCCCTCCCTCACTCTCCGACCTCGGCCTTCCCCCCCAGCCGGGTTCAGTCCTCCCTCATGCGCTCCTGGACGTCCAGGGGAAGCGTCTGGAACAAGGACTCCTCCACAACCAGGCCTCGGCTGCTCAGGCCTCCGCAGCCGCCTATCTCGGGGGGCAGCGTGTCCAGCTGGTTACCTTTCAGCTCCAGCCGGGTGAGCAGGGTGAGCCCGCCCACCCTGGCCGAGAGGGCAGTCAGGCTGTTGTGGGCCACCTTCAGAGTCTTGAGCTTCTTGCAGAAGAATAGCTCGTTGGGCAGGGACCTGATGGAGTTGTTGGAGACGGCGAAATGGCGGAGGTTTTGCAGGACTCCGATCTCGGGCGGGATCGCGCTGATACGGTTGTGGGAGAGGTCGAGGTGTCGGAGTTTATTGCACAGGAAGAGCTGGGGGGGTATGACCTCCACCAGGTTATTGTTGAGATAGAGGCTCTCCAAAGAGGCAACTTTTTTGATGTGTTCCGGGATGTGCTCGATGTGGTTGTGACAGAGCTTCAGACACGTTAGCTTTGGGCACTGCTGGAGCTGGAAGATCTCGTCGATGGACTGGAGGTTGTTCTCCTTTAGGCTCAGCTCCTCCAGGTTCAGGAGGTTGAAGACGGCCTGAGGGATGTGCTCCAGCTTGCACTGAACCAGCTCCAGCTCCCGGAGCTGCTGCAGCTTCCTCAGACTGCTCAGGGTCACCAGCTTGCTGCCGCTGTTGTAGATGGTCAACCTCTGAAGGTGGCTGGACACCTCGCCCAGGCTGGCCGGGAGCTTGGTCAAGTTGCCGCTCAGGGACAGGACCCGGAGACGCCGGAGCTCGCACAGGGAATCGGGGAAGAGGCACTTTGCGGCCTCGGGAGTCAGCGTGCCCGCCAGGTACAGCTCCTCGAGGCGCCTCAGGGCGTGCAGCCAGGCGGGGAGGGCCTGGGGGTCGTCGAAGCGAACCCGGAGCACCTTGAGGTGCTCCCCGAGGAATCCCAGCGCGGGCCCGTGCAGCTTGAGCGCGCAGTTGAGCAGCGACAGCTCCTGCAGGTTCACCAGCTGCGCCACCTTGGCGGGCACCTCCAGCTCGCTGGTCAGTTCCAGTTTGAGGGATTCGATCTCCAGCACCTCGAAGATGACGCTGGGGAGAGCCGGGAGCATGGATAGGTGCAGCTCCAGCCGGTTCTCACTGTTCCTCTGCAGCCTCTGCCTCACCTTCTCCTCAGTCCACTCATAGTCCAGGTTCAGCTGCGTCAACCTGTTCTCGCTGACCTCGGACAAGAAGACGGCAAACCTCTTAGAATACAAGGAGTCGTACTGGTCTATCAGGTGCAGCATGAAGGCAAAATCATTCCTGACGTCGGGAATGTCGCTGATCCCTGATTCCCGCCGCACATACTCGAAGGAATACTCCTTGAGAGGTCGGTAGAACAGCCAGTAGAGGGTGTAGAGGCCGGTACAGCCGTACACACTCACAAAGCAGAGGTAACAGACGGCCAGCTTGAAGAAGAGGTGGGCCTTGGTGTGATTGCAGCAAAATTGGCTGTAACCGGTCACGTCCTCAATGTTAACGGTGCAGGGGACCACCACGTGGATGCTGAGCATCAGCCAAGCATTATAGAGCAGGATCAGGACAAACTTGACGACCCGGATGACGGCCTGGCGTGTGTACATGATGTACAGGATGTCTCCTTGTTCCACGTGCACCCGGAACTTCTTCACCTTTTCAAACAGGGCCTTGGCTTGCTCGCCCTCCTTCTTATCCAGGGCGCTCACGTTGCCCGCGTCCAGCACCACCAGCTCCGGCCCCGGCTGGCCGCCGGGGTAGGCGGCCGACGCGCCCCCCTCGGGGGCCGCCCTGCCCTCGGGTTGGGAGCCAGTGCCCGGCGAGGGGTCTGCGGGGGGACCCTGCTGCCCCACTCCCTGGTTCTCGGTGGAGACCTCACTCAGCGCCTGGGTTGTCCAGGGGGAGTCGAAGCATTTGCCCAGGATGGAGACAAAGTGTTCGATCTTGGAGCTGGTGCCCGGGAACTTGAACCAGAAGCTGCCACAGATCATAAAGAGCAGGGTGTGGATCAGTACCAGGTAGGGGAAGTACTTGGCGTACCAATGCAGGGCCTTCTCGTAGCAGATCTGGTTAATGAAGCTATACTGCTGAAGGTCCAGGTTGGTCTTTAGCCCGTTGAGGGCGTGCGCTGAGCTGGTGGAGGGTTTGAACTGGAGCATAAAGTCAGAACAATTGAGGTTGAACACCGACTGTGGAGACACTGGCCCAGGGAGGCAGATAATCTTGTCCTGAGTCACCTAGAGACAAGACGAATACCAACGTTAAATCATAGAAACCCTACAGTGCAGAAAGAGGCCCTTCTGCCCATCGAGTCTGCACCCAACACAATCCCACCCAGGTCCTACCCCCATATTATACCCACTAATCCCTCTAACCTACACATCCCTGGATACTAAGGGGCAATTTTTTAGCACGGCCAATCAACCTAACCTGCACATCTTTGGACTGTGGGAGGAAACCGAGAGGTGGTAAATGGAGTTTAATGCGGAAAAGTGTGAGGTGATTCACTTTGGTAAGAATAACAGGAGTACAGAATATAGGGCTAATGGAAGGACTCTTAGTAGTGTTGATGAGCAGAGAGATCTCGGGGTACATGTGCATAGATCCCTGAAAGTTGGCACCCAGGTTGATAAGGTTGTTGAGAAGGCGTACGGTGTGTTAGCTTTTATTGGTAGAGGGATTGAATTTCGGAGCGGTGAGGTCATGTTACAACCGTACAAAACTCTGGTGCGGCCGCACTTGGAGTATTGCGTACAGTTCTGGTCGCCGCATTATAAGAAAGATGTGGAGGCATTGGAAAGGGTGCAGAGGAGGTTTACCAGGATGTTGCCTGGTATGGTGGGAAGGTCTTATGAGGAAAGGCTGAGGGACTTGAGGTTATTTTCATTAGAGAGAAGAAGGTTGAGAGGTGACCTAATTGAGGCATACAAGATGATCAGAGGGTTAGATAGGGTGGACAGTGAGAGCCTTTTTCCTCGGATGGAGATGGCTAACACGAGGGGACATAGCTTTAAATTAAGGGGTGGTGATTATAGGACGGATGTCAGAGGTAGGTTCTTTACTCAGAGGGTAGTAAGGGTGTGGAATGCCCTGCCTGCAGCAGTTGTGGACTCGCCAACTTTAAGGGCATTCAAATGGTCAGTGGATAGGCATATGGATAACATTGGAATAGTTTAGGTTAGAGGGTCATTAGATTGGTTCCACTGGTCGGCACAACATCGAGGGCCGAAGGGCCTGTACTGCGTTCTATGAAACCCATGCAGACACGGGGAGAATGTGCAAACTCCACACAGACGGTGACCCGAGCTGGGAATCGAACCCAGGACCCTGGAGCTGTGAAGCAGCAGCACTAACCCACTGTGTCGCCCTAAATGCTACGGATTCAGGAAATCTGGAATTAGCAACAGGAAATGTTGGGAAAACTAAGCGTGTCCGGCAGTGTTTGTGGAGATGGAAACGCACCACCCCCACCCCCGCGGGAATTGTCACGGGCGGGAGGTGAAGTTTGACGGAACGTCCACTTGTCCATCCGCGGGAGTGGGAATTTCCAAACTCGCAGCGGTCGGAATGGGAAAACCCCAGGCAGCATTTAACACTTCAGAACTGGGGAAAAGGTTAGGAACGGAATGGGTTCGGAGCGAGGGAGGAAAGGCTGGATCGAGGTGGTGGTCCCTGCGAGACAGAGTGATTGATTGGTTAATAAAGTACACCGCACCCTGAGATTTATCAACGTGGGCACCCCATAGAAAAAGTGTGGCACGGCGGTTAGCGCCGCTGCCTCACAGCACCCGGGTTCGATTCCCGGCTCGGGTCACTGTCTGTGCGGAGTTTGCACATTCTCCCCGTGTCTGCGTGGGTTTCATCCGGGTGCTCCGGATTCCTCCCACAGTCTGAAAGATGTGCGGCTAATTTCAGGAACAAAAGGGAGGAAGTGAGAGTGGCAAATAGAACCCCACAGGGCAGAAAGAGGCCCTTCGGCCCATCGAGTCTGTACTGAACACAAT